>NC_041041.1:4292158-4599081 GCF_900634625.1 Parambassis ranga | reverse complement strand
GAAATCAGAGTGTATTGATTTTCTATCCATCTGTCCCACCTCCCAAAGGATTTATATCTTTGCACTAAAGATGGTAAATCTATTAGAAACAGTTGATATGTTATATTGGAGGTGAATGATATCAGGTTCTACTGTGAGAGCTTTAGAAAAGTTATTCACACTCCCCTATAAGATATCAGCAATATTAAAATATAAACATTAAATATGAACAAATACGAGGCTAACTTTAATCCTATTTCGCCAGGAAATGTGGATTAAGTTTTAGCCTTCTGCTTTCACTCTTCCATCAGACACTGGCACGGAGACCATGAACAAGACAGTATTTCATACACAAAACAGTCTTAAATTCAGAATAAAATATTAAATACAGTAAAAAAATGGACAATTGAAATGAAGGAAGAATTTCTACAATGTGGCACACCCCCAGATTGTATGTAATTCAATTTTAGCACCATCTATACCACACAGGAAGGATGGTGATTCGGGGAACTGTTACATCAAAGCAAAATGCTTTAATTTCTAGATTAGATATGTTAAAAAATAAGGATAACCCATTAGAAAACAGCAGGAATTGGGTCTGTGGAAACACATTGTTATTTCACCTGTGTGATGATTACATCACCAGACTGCATTTTCTATGATGTGTAAATATCTGGCATAAGGCACAGCTCAGGTAAAGGTATCTGCATTTTCACAAGGACACCAGTAAAATGGTTGATTTATAGCTGTTAGGAGCAATGTGGGATTTAAAACCGGATCAGAAGCTGTCCATCTGAAACAGGATATACCAGCAGTTCATGGACGGCCCATTCCATGAAATGCTGACTGGAAAGGGGGGTATTCATAGGGCAGTTAACCACTACTTTTTAAATTTGTCAAATGTAGTGTGAGGAATAACATAGAATTTAAAAAATTATATGTATACAGCCAAGTAAGAAGCTGTCTCCTTACCTCCTCAATGATTTCCTCCTCCTCCTCCTCCTCTTCTTCATATTCAATTTCCTCTACAATTTCCGCCATTTTCGGACGGTTCTAGAGGCTCTACACAAAACAAAGATTACATTTTCAGGCACTCTGGAACTATACAACACTCAGTACTGTCAAATTAACAACTTCAAACAGCAAGGAGCTTAGACAGGAGATAAAAGGACAACTGCTGCAGGGATATTTTAGGATGCTCCCAGCCATGCCTTGGTGAACCCAATAACCTTAATTTAACAACTAATAATACACAGCAAAGACATGCTATGAATAAATAACACCAGTGTATTAATGGTCAACCATTGAACATGTCATACCAGCAAAAGATTCCTGCAGTATTTTCTGACAGTAAGGAAGCCTCACTTGCTTTCCACTACGGTGTCAAACTGAAAGTCCAACTTTGTGATTTGCACCAGTCCTAAACAAAACAATAAAATCTGTGAAAGGCCTCACAAAAATGTTAATTATTAATTAACACAGACAAGGGAGAATTAAGAAGGTGAGACACTGAGTGTATTATTATAGGCCTCTGCCTTTGAATGTGTGACTCCCCTCCTCCCTTACATGCCACAACACAGCTCAGAGAACTGTGCCTCCTGGCTGAAGGTTGGCGACAGCTGCCCAACAGTGCTTCAGCTATTTGACGTGTAAGCCAATGCCATAGCCTGATTGGTTGACTCTGTTTAGCAAATGGACATGCAATGCCTTCTGAGGCTGCAGGTTAAATATAGGATGGCATACTAACTACCTTTTTTAGCACTTCGGTGCCCAAACTTTAAATTAAAAATATTATTTTCTCTATAAAACAACAAGAGGAACGAGGTGCAACCGAGGTAGACGGACAAGCAGGTGCTCAGATTGTGGAAAAAAGATTAGATGGCCAAAATGATGCTGAAATTGCAGATACATCCAAAGGTCTGGGCCTGGACTGATCTTGCTTCAGTCTTGCAGTTCTGGATGGTTGGGTTATTCCTTCAAGGTACAACAGAGGGTTCACACTCCTTATTCCTCAATCAGCTCCTCCTGGATCCAGATAGCCGCAGAGGATGGAAGCAATGGATGTCCAAGCAGATGGAAAGCCATGCAGGGTGTAGAGAACATGGATATTTTGTGATTTTTTTTTTCATCCCTTCCTTTGCTTACCAGTTAAATTAAAAGTTTAATGGTCTCCCAAGCCGCCAAAGCCTCCCCAGCTTCCCTCCAGAGAAACGCTGGGCAACAGCACACAGCTGAGGTTTCTACCCAGGTTATCATGTGGCTGACACAGCCAATCACAGGCCAGTGCTCTCAGGTTTCAAAATCTAAATATACCTAAGTGATCCTTACAGAAAAGAGCACCTGTTGGGGCTAATGCATCAGCAGTACAGTTATGAGGAAGGCAATGGGACAAGAGCGAAGGGGTCTCAAGAGCACAACCCAGACTACAACAATAGCCCCCCGAGTGCAAAATGGCTGTTCCGTGATGTTTACAGATGCGACCACTTTTTGTGGAGGATTTAGAAATACATCAAGAGAAGATTTAGGCCCTGCATGGCTGTGAGTGTCAGATCTGTTGAGGTCATCTGTCAGATGACCCTGAGCTGGCAACGTCCTGTCAAGAATCGGGTCATCATCAAACTGAGGGTCTGCAAGAAAACGACAAGGGAAAGGGCAGGCCCCTATAAATATGAATCAAAGTGAACATATAATCTGTCTGAAAGGAACACGTCTTTGGGTTTATATAAAGTTCCTTAATGTGTTTTATATAATTGTTTTAGATGCCTTAGCATCTATGACGTTGACAGTTATGGCCTACTGTTCCTTAAAAAAAACATGGCTGCCAGCATCAGGTCAGCTCTACAACAGATGCTGTTTGATATTTTTCCACTTGCCTGTATTCTATTATCTCTTTACTCTATAAACCAGACCAGACTGACACAAATTATCACGTCACAGGTTAAGTGACTGACAATTTTTCAAAGCGGTGGACCGCACAGCGACTCAAGGTACACATGATCCAAGTGAGAAGACCTATTTCTTAAAATAACAGTCTAGGTTAGGCGATTAAACTAAACACCTGTGAATAAAAAAAAAAATGTTTTTCATCTTTCGATGTTCCTCTATCTCTCTGGTATCTTATATATTTACTCTCGCTCTTTGCACCAGGAGCCGGCTGCTACCAGGGCCCAGGATGGACAGCAACAGCTGAATGTCTCTCTCTCTCTCTCTTGAAATTGGTAATGGCCCTTCTTTCTCTGATGCATAACTGCTGGGTCCTCATTAGCAACATCACTGCAGTTGTGATCTCATCTAATCTGCAGAACCAAGAAAAAGAGGTTATGCAGTAAAGGCTGGATCAATCTAAATCACATTTTTTTTATTAACCCTAGGTGGTATTTACCTCTTTTATGGCATCATGTTGACATGTTTACAAATGTAAGTCAGCCTTTAAAGTGATCAAAAAATAAGGTTGGGGATACAAATATTGCAGTTGGTGTTTTTGCTAATACAGCTTAGGTGCAAAGGCTGTGGAAACTCTGCGTACATTATTTCAGGTTCAGACGTCATGGGGTATCACAGATTTTTAATGATTCTAGCAGTGAAAAGAATGACTTCCTAGTGCCAGAGACACTCGGGGGAGGGGGGCTACATGCTTAGTCACTGGAAAAAATGACTGATGACCAATGACACTAGAACACAACAGCTGCAGCAGGGACAACCACAACACAAACACTGCCAGCTGTAAATCCCAGCTTACCACCACCTTTGAAAACCATAAACCCTAGTGAAGTAAGCCGCCTAAAATTGAAACCAATTGGTCATTAATAGGAGGACTTTACAAGAGTGGTTGTTCAATCTGACAGGTTTTCAGAGGGACACACACATATGGCCTAACCTGTCTGTCTCTATAAACAGTAAGTGATGCTTTGGGTTGGTCAGTGATGGAAAGCACATTTCTAAATTTTACTTTTTCTGATCATAAGGTAAGCAAGGTCGTGGATAGGGAAAGACAGTCAACACAGATTCAGAAAATTATAAAGCCAGTGAATTAGCTGGGCAGGCAGCACTTCATTTAATGGAATGCTTACCTACAATCCAATCCAGTTGTTGTTGGATGAACGTCTTTCAAACTCATTTAGAACAGTTGAAATGTATTTTTATCTTTAGTTCTTTTTAATTTAGGAAAGGTGATTTCTCTTTAAACCTAGCTTCGTGGGGAGGCCAAAAAATCTCTTCTGTGCAGGAAAAACCTAAACTTCTCAATTATATTACGTTGTGTTTAGGTTCGTTATTATTTGAGCTTCAGAAATTATAATATCCTCCACAAAGAAACCTTACTTTGCTTAAAAATTAAAACCACAAGTTAACAGAGGCTACACGGCTAGGGGCTCCAGATTTGGGTCTTCAACAACCTGTGGGCTTTAAGGTAAGATTTAACTAACACAGAGAATGATTGCATGTTAAAGGCATTACACACATGGCTGTTTAAGGTGTAAACAGGTCTGAAAAACAGGAGAGAACAAAGGCATAAATGGATAACGACAAGACAATGTGTTATTGTGGTCGTTTTATAAAAACCACCACACTTTACCGTGACAAAGATCTGATGAGTCAGGGATGGAAGGCGGAGGGCGTGGCGCCTCTTCCAGAGTGGGCTGCTGAGATGGCATGGGTTGCAACACTCACATAAATGTCATATAAACGACTGGGTAGACTGGATCTATATGAAGCAAAGTGGGACAAATACTTTGTCCCACTATTTTTTTTAAAGGGCTACTTAAAGGGGTCACATAGTGGAGAGATGGAATTTTTTTTTTCTTGGTTTAACCAATTATCTCTTTAATGTAGTGTGTGCTTTATTTATTTGATGTATTGACCTTGTTTGGAGTTTTTTTTTTATTACTTTTGCTATAGTTATTTTATGTTTCGTCTACATTAATGTAACTATTGTAGCTGTAATAGCTGTATATGAAGGAGCACAGCAGGAGATGCTGACAACCAGAAGGGGATCAGCATGGATGATAGTGGTTCAGGAGGGGTTTGTTATTATTGCATTGTTGAAATTAGTAAGTAAGGCATAAAGTAAAGTGCTCAATTTTTGTGTTTTTCCAGTGATAGTTTATGGTTTGTTAACTAATTTTTAAACAGGCTGACCTGTAATGCTGCAGTCAGCAGCCAACGGAGCAAAACAT
The DNA here is from genome assembly GCF_900634625.1 of Parambassis ranga. Classification (NCBI taxonomy): domain Eukaryota; kingdom Metazoa; phylum Chordata; class Actinopteri; family Ambassidae; genus Parambassis; species Parambassis ranga. Next base: position 4,593,928 of record NC_041041.1, on the reverse strand, counting down.
CACCACTGTGGCTTTATTTTATGAATTCTACTGTGCAGGCATTAGTTCCAGGCGTCTTCTTCCAACATGGGAGCCCACCTGTAATCGAGACATTTTTGCCTTCTAATGTACAATGGGCAGAGGCAGAACCCCGTCATCAATGTGTTAGACAAGTCATTGCAATAACCTTGCAACAATGTCCTCACTGTTCTGCTGTGTGATGTTCTTTCAATCACTCACTGTGTGCTGCTAATATCTCCAACCTGGTATCTTCTTCTCTTCCTGAAGCTTCCTGAGCTTTCTTATTCTACGGCTCCCTCCACTCCTGTAGCTGCTCATCATGCTCCCTAAAAAGCCTTCGGGACCTTGAGCTCATGTGACATATTCTACCCCCTAAAGGACTAAAAAAAGAACAAGTTATGTTACATATAGAAAACTCAATACACAGTAGTTCAACAAGAGCAATTGAGGACGAGAAGAAAAACACTCATTCACAACACAATGCAATTCACCTGAAACAGATAAAAACACTTTATTTCAGTGATTATTCATAGGACTGAAAAGGAGAGGGCATATTGTGATTCTACCCTCGCTTCTTCATGTTTCAGTCACCATCAACCATCATCACTTGAACATTCTGCTGCAGGCACAAAGTTAAAAGAGAATACTGGACTGTACACACAGAGGGGCAATAAAAACCACCACAGCCAGTCCGGCAATACTGCAAGGCCACCGTGGGCTAGACTCACACACATCTGAAGAAGTCATCCGAGTATAGTTCCACGTCAAGACACATCGCTGACCTCTTGTGTTTTGCTCAAAGGAAAACCGTGCAGAAATTTCACTTTAAATAATTTGAGTCTCTTTGTTGTCCAACATCCTTCTGAAAAGGTCAAGTTTTCAGATGTCTTTTGTAAAATAAATTATTACAGAAGTATATAATGTCCTGGACACACAGTCTGTCCATATCAGCTTCACAGGAAAGAGGAGAGGGTCATCCATCAACTGACCTCACCACCCCCTCAACCCATCCTTATCCTCATGTCTGGAGGCAGAAAAAGCAGAGAAAGGGCGCACTCCTAATCAAAGCCATCAAGGTCATCATCTCACACGCAGCCGTGACATCATCCACTCAAGACCCTGACACAACCTGGAGGTAAATAAGACATTGGAAATGACGCAGAGGGATGGGGGCGTGGAAGACAGAGGGACAGTAAGACACTTTTCTTTTGTAAAGTATGTATATTTCTCCACATATATAATAAGTGTGGATATGTAGGTATGTAAGTGTAGTTCTCACCCCTCTCCAGTGAGGGCGCAACAGGCTTGGATGTGCCACTGGTGGTCTTTAACAGAGGTAAGCTGGAGGCTCTGGGAAATTTCTGCCACAGACATGCAACCCTTCACATCTTGCTTGTTGGCAAAGATCAATACTCCTGCCTTTCTTAAGTCCTAGAGAGCAGAGAGGAGAATCACATTGAGCTTTTCATCAGTGTTATAACACATTATGTGACATTTATCTAAACAAATACAACGAAGAATGAAATAAATACATGTAATATAATTACTGATTTTTAAATGTATCCCTTTTGATGATACTCACTTCGTGTGCTAGCATTCTGTAGAGTTCTTCTTTGGTCACAGAGATCCTTTCTCGGTCTGTGCTATCAACCACCACAATTACAAACTAGTCAGAGGAGATAAAAGGGAAATAACACAAAATTATTAAAAGTTCACTTCATCTCAACATTGGCAGTCGATAGATGCACCACACTACAATCATACACTAATGAAGTTCAACCAAACCTGCCATTAGAATAGAATAGAATAGAATAGAATAGAATAGAATAGACTTTATTAATCCCTTTAAGAAGGTCCCTCAGGGAAATTCGGGTACCAGCAGCAATACAACACTGACAGTAAGAGCAAGAATTAAATAGAATAAAATAGGATATAGTACAATAAAAATAAAATATAAGAGGAATTATGTGCAAACATTGCAAACCAGCATTGATGGAACAGATGGATTATTGCACGTGTGTTGTATCAGGCGGCACTGGTATGGCTAGGCCTGTCACGATAACAGATTTTGCTGGGCGATTAATTGCCAAGAGAAATTATTGCGATAAGCGTTGTCGTTTGCGATAACATTGTCGTTTTGAGACCATGTTCAACTAATATAATGATAACGACATATAATGCAAGTACACCCTTTCAAAGATCAATAAACTTTCATTTCTAAAGAACATTTAACAGTGGAAAGGCCCCCGATCATCAAAATTATTATTATTATTATTAATGTTGATATTAATATTATTATTATGAGTAGTGGTAGGCCTATTACCATAGCTTATTTTAGCATAGTCAGTGGAGTTAAGTCAAACCAACTAGCATGTCAACAGCACGCACTCTCTACCTGCTGGTGGGAGTGGGCTCACCTGTATGTGCGCACATGTGTCTGCATGTGTGTTTGTGTGCGCACGTTTGCGTGCTCAGAACATCACGTAACACAATGCCACGGGCCATATAAAATCAGACGGCAGGACTTTGCACACCTTATACGCTACGACGCACTGGAGTGATGCCTTTTGTCATCCAGTATCCAGTATCAAGACAGGCCTAGGTATGGTAGCCGTCTCCTACAGTGCCGGAAGTAGATACATTACCTCTGTGTTAGTGTAGTATGTGTTCCAAGATGACCTAAGGGACTCCTGGCCCCCAATGTCCCACATTAGAAAATGGGTGTTGTTCACGACAATCTCTTCCACATTGCTCCCAATGGTAGGAGAGGTGTGTACCACCTCATTCATTGAACTGTAAAAAGAAAAACAAGACAAAACATCTCTTTAGGCTTTCATTGATAAAAGCAAAGACCAAATGATTATTTCACACATTAAAAAAAACCTGTGCTACATGTGGATACTTACAACTGGTAAAGAATAGTGGTTTTGCCAGCATTGTCCAGGCCCACAATAATAACTTTGTGCTCTGAAAGACAATGAAAACAAAGAATATTCTCAGATCAACTGCAACATCAATCTGTGGGTTAAGTGCTGGTGGCTTCCTGATGTATCACTCGGCCAAGTAATTTATTTAAAAGATGTCTTTTGATGTGAAACTGCACCGAGCAGCTGAAACAACGGCCTTTTTTTGTATCAGTACTAGCATTTGGTACCCAACGGTAGCTTCACACATCCTGCATCACTGGGACATTGTGGTGCTGTGAACAATGTACTGTCACAGCTACAGAGGAGTTTGTAGCTCGTCTTCAGCCAGCTTGTACAATCAGGCTGAAAGCATCAACAGCTGTGGTGATCAACAAACACACAAAGAGGCTACACCTGTGAAAAACACAAACAGGATGTGACAAGGATCGATTGCCATCTTGCTGTCTATACTCTGAAGTGACAAGACAATAGTAAGATGTCCTATGGTAAGCACAAAGATAAAAGAAGATAAAAGTAAAAGCTGACATGGCAGCAGGGATCAAAGTGCTGGACTTTGTTTTAGAGGTGACAAGAGAGAGGAGGACTGATGAAAAACAAAGAATAGATGGTTACAGCCAAATTGTTAATTAGGAAAAACCAGATCATGACCAAAAAGTGATCAGACGCATACTAACTCTACCTATGTAGTTCTGAACTTTAGTGTTTTAAGTTTTTTTATGTTTGATCTATAGAAAGGTCTACTGTTGCATAACAAACACACAAAGATACAATATGTGCTCCACAGAATGTATGTGGTCTCCTGCTGATATAGCAATGGCTCTATCTTGTGTTGTGCAAAAATTGTAGGCTCACAAACTGTTGTTTTGAAGAAAGCAAAGCATTTTTTCAAGGTAACTTTGGTATTGAACTTTCCACGTCTGTGAGGTTTAAGAACACGCTGCTTTGTAACACAGAGCCATTTGAATCCATTTCTCAAGAGAACAAGTCACTCCAACCTTTAAAGTATGAGACGCCATGATGTTTCTTAAAACAACTGCAAAATTAGCAAACATTTAGATGTAGAATAATTTATAATTGAGCATTCTATTTACATAATTTTACAAGATGACACTAAAAAAATGAAATTATAAAATGTCCATACTAGTATGAAAGCTGTAAAGATGTGTTCTCTGTCTCTATGCAGTGTATTTTGTACTTCACTGTATATGATATAGCAAGAAAAACCAAGACTAAACAAAGGAAGTGAATGCAGCTGCAGACAGATCTGCACAAGGGCAAAGTGTGGCCTTTATCAACACCTGTGAAGATGTTACTGTTTTTTTTCAGTAAAAACATCAAGCTCATGCAAGCACACACTGTGATACTTTGCCTACCACACTGGAACTGAAAACAAAAGCTTGAGAAGAATAAAAAAATGTCATGCAAATGAAATGCTGCATTACACAGTAACTCTCAAATCAAGATTTTCCAGCTTCCTTCTTCTTTCTTATTTCCTTCTTTCTAATTTTAGTTGTCTGAGTAAAAAAACACAAAAGCATTTAAGATGTTGTCAGGTCAGGACTAGTTTAATTGAGGTTGAATATTAAATTTATTGTTTGTGTCTACGGTGTATTCCCTGCCCCCCTGTTGTCCAGTGTATGAGGTTTTTGGACATAAGATTGTGGAAGGCATCCGCAAATCAATACTGCAGCCATAAGAGCGAATACGCTTTATTTGCCCTGAAGCATTCTAACACACTGTCAAGGTAACCAAGTGTGTAATGTCGAATCTCACATGTCCTCATCTCTGTTAAAGAACTTCTGCTGTCCTCCTGGTTGAAGCACACAACTCAGGACAGATGTGTTAAGACGTTTTGAGAGTTTGAATTGCATCTGGATTTAGATCAAGGCATTACAATAAAAACTCTATAAATTCAGGCACATTATGGGTGGAACGTAGAGAAGACTGAAGCAAGTCCAGACGCCTTGCTTCAATCTTCTCTACGTATGAGAAGACCTGGATGACTAAGAATCTTCATCTACATTATGGGTGGAAGCACAGTGGAGCTGAGAGTAAAGATGAGTAAAGACAAGCTGTTTAATAGCTTATATTATATATAAAAAATCAGAATACATAATGGCAGTAGTTTACAGGATTTTTGTTCCCACAACAATCCTGTCCTGTGTGATGAACTAAAGCCCAGACCGGTATGAATGGATGCCTGGTTACCTGTATTCCTGACTTTACACCGATAAGATTATGTGATTATTACGCAGTGAGTACAAAGTCAGAGTGATTCACTCCGAAGTCATTCATTGATCCACTAGCCCCGAGCATTCTGCTGATGTAGCTGCCTTCTGTGTGCTTGGATTGTGTAGCTATCTTCAGTCACAATACCGGTCACCCGGGCTCATCAAGACTGGTTCATACGTTGGGATTCAGGTTACAGAGGTTTCGCAACCTGTTTACTGATTCAAGATCACTAACTCCATTTGGTTCAGCTGCCTGCACCCCAAAGAGTGCATAAATAATCGAACACAAAGTTAATCCAGGAACGGTACTCTGACTTTGTAGACAATTACCTATCAGTAAAAGGGTAAATTGCATTGAATACCGAGTGGCACAATGCACAATCAGTTATAGTAACTACCATTATGATAAAGAAATATTAGATTTAAACCGTCATCGGCTGAGAGCTGGCTCCCAGGCTAGTTAAGAGGGGAGCAGACCAGAGGGCCTTCTCTGACCACCGAGCCCACTTAGCTTCCATGTTACCGTCACAGTTTCACAGTTTATACCAAACCACCACTCTTACCTTGGTGATTAAACAGCCTCCATAGCTTTGTAAATAGTATTCCCATGGCTGACGACGAAGTGTGTTGATGCCAGCTTGTAAGAATCCGCTGTACGTGAGCTAGCTAGCGTTGATAATATCCAGTGCTATCAACTTTACCTAGCTAGCAAGCTTGCTAACTACACCGACGACAAGCTTTCCAAGCATTTGAGAACGAGCGCCATAATGGTGTGAATTTATCTCAACTCCGCCTGTTTTACAAGGTGGAAATTTAACTATGACGGTTAAGTTATTGGCGAAAAAAAACAGACCAAAACGTAACAACTGTGACTAGCTTCAGTGTCAGCTGGCTGTTGTGGAGTGCGCTGCGCTGTCAATGTTGCGCATGCGTACAGGAACGCAGCCTCCTGTCAGTGTATATTGTGCTGTGAGGACCAAAACTATAGAAAATATATAATATAATGTAATATCATATAATGTTTCCTTTTGGACAGTTAATGGAAAAACCTTTAATTTTTAAACAATGAGATTTTTAAAGCATACAACAAAACCAAGCTATAAAGACAAACAGGTGTGTATATGCTTTGGAACAAAACAATGCTATCCATACAACAGCATAAGGGCAGTTTATTTCATTACAGTTGTAAAATGACAGTGCACACAAACTTCTAATCAATGCATCATTCTCTCACAGGCAGTATTCAAATCTTTTAAATTGTTGCTTATGCTCCACATCTTTGAAACAACAACAATAAAAGCTACTGTATATGGCAGATAATAAAAACAGAATTCTCCATGTCGCTCTTCCTTTCCCCAGATTACTAAACAATACGATATCAGGCCCGTGAACTAAAAAAAAAAAGTGAGACTTCAAATATCTAATTATGAAATTACAAGACTCAAGGATATGTTATTAAACCTAAATTAATGATATATTAATCCTGTATTAGCTGGCAGCATACATAGAAATTCTGCTCTACATTTCCATGACAGTAGCATGTTAGAGACACAGTCTTTCCCCATGTGCTTGGAGACAGTTTCTCACTCTCCAGGAGCCTTTAATGAATAAACACATTGAGAATATAATGAGAAAGCTGAATATGTGGAAGATGGATGTGCTCAGTTGCTACGTGATGGAAAAACCTTTATTAGTATAAGAAAGTTATTATTTACCAGACAGTGGAAGGTGTATGCAAGGCTCTGAAAGGAATGGAATGTTATTTAATGTAATTACATAAACTAAATTTTACTGTATTTACATGTGGAAGCCCTCATATAAAAGTCACTCACTAATAGATCAATTCTATCAATTCCAAATAAATCCTACTAAATACATGACAAACAGCTGATAAAGGCATGGCATGTAAAAAAAGAAAAAAGAAAAGAAAAGAAAAGGCATGTGACTCCTGTGCTTCCTGGTTTTAAAAGCTTTAAATCAGAATCAAATTCCCATCAGATGGGTGAGAACATAAGCGCTACACTTCTAGGTCTGGGTGACCTCTCGTTCCTGAGGTTTGGAGCTTTGAAATATATATTTATATCTGCATGATTTGTGTGTGTGTGTTTCTGCAATATGATTCATAACAAAAAAAAAATGGCATTTAGAGAGAACAAAAAGGGGCAACAGCAAAGCTACCGCACCCTGAACAGAACAGCACAACACCACCCATGTCACTTCAAAAAACTAATGAGTAAAACTCTGGATTTGGGAACAAGCTTTCACAGGATTTTGTTACACTCACATTGAGGACACGTGGCACACAAACTTGAGGAGCGTTACAGATCTACCAGCTCCTGGACGCGTGCAAACAAGTTCTGTGCTGATCATCACCGCTGAATGCTGTCTGGCACTGGCTCGAGTCAGGCAGTGACCTGTAATTACAGTCCTACCTGCATGCTACAGTAACAGCTAAGTTAGCAGGAAGTGTCCAGAAGGAGCCGACATCCCATACTTTTAACCTCACAAGCCATACATGGGACAGATTTAAGTCAGGTCCAGCTTTTTGCCTTCCCTATTTAAACATGACACTACTGCTCCTGTGCTACTTTCATATCCAGTCCCTTGTTCACATCAAAGCAAGAGCAGGATCTGTTGTTTGTTTTTTTAGCTTCAAATGCCTATTTGGCAGAAGCCAAGGCCAAAGGGGATTATGAGGTACTACACAGACATAAGAGGTTGTTACTGTCCACATGAGTGTAGTTTCATTTTACAGCGAAGCTGCTTCAGCTCATGTGTTCATGGTGGTTGTTTTTAGAGAGGGATATCTCTCCTAAAGCCGGTGCCTAGAGTCCTGGCTATAGCTTCCCGGGGATGCTCGGTTACGGTGAGGCTTGTAAGAGTCCTCGTACGGGTCCTGGTAGTCTTCCTCCACCAGAGGAGAGTGGTCCCGGCTGTGCTGTGAGCCCGAGGACAGGCGGTTGCGATTCTTTCTCGCCCGTTCATTGTGGTAGTTTTCGTCAGCGGGCATCAGGCTGCGACGCTCGACAGGTGAATGGTCTGTTGTTGTGTGGTTGCTGTTCCGGTTTCTCTGGGCCTGCTTGAGAGATTCGACACAAAGCATGTCAGTATGAACTTTATGAATCACTTAAACTGGCAGGAATCTGGCAGATGTTTACAGAGGTGTTGTTTCTTGCACAGAGAGTACCAGAAACACAGTAGCTGAGTACAGCAGACGAAAAGCACAACAAGCTGACTTTGCTTCAAAACCGGCTAACGTCCAGCAGCACCATAAGCTCTTAACTGGCAGTGGGACCCTGGCAAACCCATCTACAGCCTGGTCAGAACTGTTTTTTGTTTTTTTTACTTAAAGCCAGCAAGCCGGGAAAAAAGCTGATGTAAAAACAAAGCCAAGTGACTCATCTATGTGTGAAAACACAAGAACAAGGGGGGCAGGAAAACAGCACCAGGTGCTCTGGACTCCTGAGTCAAAACTTGGCTCTTAACAGAAAGCAGTTTGTTTCCTGGAGAGTGAGAGATGACTGCAAGGAAGGACTCTCTGCAGGCAACTGGGACTCTTTGGATAAAGCAGACAAGATGCTACACCAACTGCACACAATCCCAGCCACAGCCCCTGATGTAGACCAGCAGATGCGCAAGTTCTAAACGGGTGCTTTGGTGGAAAAGGTCTATGTGATACTTGAAGCCTTCTACATATCTGCTAAAAACCTTGAGAATGATTTCTGCCTTGGAGGAGGTTTGATAAATGTGAAGCTACAGTATAGGCAGATTAATACTCTGCCTGATTGAATGCAAGACAACTTTTTTCTTCAACTCGACAGGTTCACCTGAATGGCAGCAGGATACGGGGAGAGAGCTGTGGAGCCCAGATTACGTCCCAGCAGGGGGTTGAGTGGCGTGCTAAGTGAAGTGTGTGTAGCACGCCAGTACGCCTCCAGGTACTCTGCCAGGTGTTCACACGCATCTTCCAGCTGGTTCTCATCCAAAATAATATCAAACATCTCCTGAGGTGAGAAAGGAAAAAGAGAGGAGAGTGTAGCTTCCGCTGCTGCTGCTGCTCATGGATCTCCTTTCAAAGTTTCACTATTGATGGCAGCAGAATAAAAATCAAATCAAATGTACTCACAGAAGGACACTGTGCTAGTTTCTCTGCTGCGACAAGCTGCACATTCAAGTGTTTGCTTTGAGATTTCCCTCTTGATTTGATCAGACGCTGGAGGACCTGTGGAAGAAGACACATGCAGGGTGGAAACTCATGAGGAAACGTCCCCAAATATGGAAGAAACACCAACTACAAACTACTCTGCAGACAGCACAGCCTATTAGCTTGACAGGCCTCCTTATCACCATCTGCAGTTGTTGAAATACAAGTTAGATACATTTCCAGAGAGTCAAACACACTCAGGCAATAACTCCAAACTCTAGATAAACACACTTTCCCTTAGAGCCTGAATGGATTTCCTCATATCCCACTTTATAATTCAAACAGTAGAGTGCAAACTAATCATGACATGTTCCTTCACATATTAATGGTTTTATAAACAGGATAAGCCCCACAGTGTTACTGAAAGTTGGTCTGTTAGTCCAGCCTTCCATCTTACCTTAGGTGAGGACACCTTAACATGGACAATAATGGGTGCTAATGAGGTCTTGATGAGCTGTGCTGGATGGTTAATGGTATCTGCATCCAAGACCACCAGCTGTAGTGACCTGGCCAGCTCAAAGATTCTCTCGATTTCACTCTGGACCTCCGCTACACGAAAAACAAAAACAACCATAATCAAGAAAGAAGCTACAACAAAAAAAGAAAAGGAAAACATCCTACAACACCTACAAGACATGCACATCATTGAGTGAGACAGTTCCTGTAGTTTTACCAAGGCTGGAGCGGGTGTTGGATCTCTCAATGATGGCCCTCTTACTGGGGTTGTTTAGTACTGACCTCTTGGCCAACGATATGTCAGCTGTTACCCTTGTGATGGATATCCTGAAACAACACAAATCATCCACGTCACACACATGACTTATAGCAGATGATGATGATGATGCTCTCTATGACAGGCGCTGCTCACCTGCCATCAAACCTGTGCTTTAGGAAGTCAAACAGAGCTTTCTGCATCATATCCGTCACCTGCAGCCATCAGTCATGGAGAAGGAGGAGAAGGGGGTTAAAGATAATGCCCGTAGAGAGGGTTATGACACAAATATCTTTACACATCCACTGAATACACTCATTTAGTCATTCTGAAGCTGCCCATTCAGCCTGCTGCTGAGCCAGGTCTGTGCATCACACACACTTGACTGAGTGATTACTATGTGCACTGTGTGAGTGTGTGTGTGTGTTTCCCCCCACATTAAATAAAGTGATAAAGAGCTACGATGAGAAATGTCGGAAAGACCAATGAGCAGGTGATGAATTGGGCCAATCACACAGAGGATGAATATGAGGCCTTGAACTGAAACAGAGAGATGAAGAAAGTACCTCTGGTGAGAAAGACATGCTGTTGGAATAGAGTCACTTGCAATATATTAAATCTCTATATTATTGATTTACAGGATTCATTTTTATGGGTGATGATTTGTCAGTTTTTACCTGCTGTTTGTCTCGATCTACATTGCTGCACAGGGCAGTGAAGCTAATAAAAAATTACTAAAATTACTAAAAGTATTATACAAACCATACTTAACAAGCTAAATACTATGCTAACAATGCTAACAATTCAGTTTTTAAATATTGCCTGCAATGCATGCATTCTCTGTGGCATGTGTGTGTAGCAATTGCGCTAATGCTAACAGGCTAATCTGCAGCAAGCATGCAACGAGGCTAGTAGATAATAGGGTGAATAATGATAATGTAACTGTATGAATACAAGCTGTTCCTAATACATAACTTTTGTAAAGGACTCATCCAAAAACAGTTTATGAATTGAGTGCATGGATACATAACACAAAGCCGACAAAGCTCTGTGTTTGGCTGCTCCAGCTGTCACTCTGAATAAAAATTCTTTGAATAGGTTTGATGGTGACAGAGGGTTGACAGGGGCTTCATGTCCTTTGAGAAGAAACATGGAGCAGCTGTCAGATCGCTATTAACAAGCACCACTAGATCTCTATTTGCAATTTTTAAAGCACTTGTTTATCTTTATTTCTGATGGGTATATATATATATATATATATATATATATATATATATATATATATATATATATATAAAAGAACCTGGATGCTTCTTCCAGCACTGTGTTTTGCATGTGACTCTTACTCCTCACCGTATTATTAAAAAAGTGACTGGCAGAAAGAATACCACTGCTGAAACAAAATCTTTGTAGACTACTGCATGAGCGCTATTAATAGAACTGATTCGTCTCAAAATTGTGACAGGGGTAATATCTCAAAGATCTTTGAAAAGGCCATTCTCTCATCTCATTCCAAAACCTTTACTGCAGTACACATTATTCTGTGTTTCTAATTTCAAACCATGCTCCACTTTTCTTTTTTCTTTTTTCTTTTTTATTCCAGACTAATGCAGTTTACCCAGAAGGTTGTTACCACGGCAACACCAGAATGGGAGGCGAGGACTGTGATTCCATGACAACTGACTTCAGTGCTGCCGCCTCCTCCCACCACCTCCTTGTGGCCTTCCTTATTGTTTGCACTGTGGTTTCCAACTGATAAATCAATGAGCAGCTTGTTGACTTTAATATCTCTGAGAACTTTCACTTCAATAAAAAAATTTAGATTCACGGAGCTACGAACCGAGGACACTATACTACACAATATAAGGCTGGCTAAGATGTATTTCATTGAATTTTTGTGTCCTCTAAATGTGAAATATAAACTAAACAAAGGTTATATGAGAGGATCTCAGCTGTGGCTGTAAGGAAAAGACTGAGTCACATGTCCTGAGGAGCAGAAGTGCGTCCTACCTCATAACCTTTCAGGGACGGTCCCACCAGGACAACCGGCCGCATGGAGGGAACCACGTCATACGGCGGGACGTGCTCAGCCTGGAGGTGTGGGAACACACAGCTACAGTCAAGCTTTGATAATATTAGCAAGTGGCTGCTACAGTGTCATAATCAATAATGTGAGCGATGTTTATACCACTATGTGTCCATTTAAATAATCTTAATATTCCACCTAAAACTGTGAATTAGAGCATTTTCAATAGACTGAATAGATATATTACAAAAAGTTGATACATAAATCTGCTGTACCTTTAAAAGAACCTGTCATCCATAATCTGAGAAAAAGTTCACAGCTGAATAGAATTTGAGTCTAATTAATTCAATTTAACTAAGTGAGCGAAGATGTGCTGGATTAGTTTAAGAGCAGTATGAACATGGACAGATACAATTAGAGCAGACAGTTCTGAGTTATATAAAACTCCTGCATGTCTGCACAGATTCTGAGATTTACAGAGAATATGAACGATTAACAGTGTATAATACAAAAAAATATAGTTTATGCTCTGAAGTCTAGGAGACAGTGGAAGCTGCTAAGAATACATAGGCTGCTGATTAAATTCAATTTAAAATATAAGACTTGACACTGTTTTCCCACATTAGCAGGTTTACCTGCTAGTCAAGTCAGTCATTTGGCCTCATTTATTGCCTGCAGTGCTCCATACATGTACTTTATTGTCATCATATTATGGTGTTTAACATGATAATTAGCCATACTTACCACTTTCTGCTTCTGCTTTCCTGAAAAGGTAAGAAAGGTTTAGGTGAGTGAGTGAGTTAATGTGCTGAAATGGGACTGTACACTACATATAAAGGCACAAACACAAAGAGAGTGCACACACACACACACACACACACACACAGAGGCAGCTTCCCGTGTGATTCCTCCAACAATGTTTCCTCTCAGACACAAACAGAGGTGTGACTCTGGGACCAACCTGCAGAGTTTGGGTTTGGCTTGAACGTGCCTGAAACCATTTCTCCCAGACTGGAGGAGGAATTCCCACTGGATTTAGTGCTGCATTGATGAGAACAGAGAGGAGGAAGAGAGAAGTGTTAATGTGAAATCCAACAAGATATCATCTGTCACAAACTCCAGTGCCCCCCTGAGAAACAAACCGTCCATACAGTCTGAGACAGAATACAAACAGTGTGATGATGAATCACGTTACAGTTATATAAATCTTTGGAAAACATTAATATTTCACTGTTTTATTAAGGCTGAGGCCAGAGACCTTTTTCATAATGGCAACCAAATACAATCAGCCATTAAAAACCCATCGCCCCATCTGATGGAAAATTCTGCAGTGGCCGTGATCCAGACACACCTCTGAGAGGTTGGACCACACAAGCACAACCTGGCTCTCATCCACCTGACTTCCTGCTTATCTGCAGGCTCAACTGCCAGCCGGTACTCATCCGTGGAGAGGCTCTCTCCTCAACACACTCCCAAACGCTCCAACTGTCTTTATCCCTCTTGATCCACATGTCTTTTCTGCAATATCTGCTGCTGATTCCTGCACCGCCTGCACTCTGCGCTCAGCCTTCCTCCTCCTCCTCCTCCTCTTCCTCCTCTGCTCACCCATGGAAGCGGCCTCTCTTCTGTTCCTGCTGGAGTCGGATGTTTTCCAGCTTCAGAGGGCTCGGGATGAAGCCGATGTCGCAGCCTTCTTTCACCAGGCGGCCGATCCACCAGTCGTTGTTGTACTTCTGTAAAAGGCAGACGTGAAGGTTTCAATAAACAACAATCACATCCACCTAACAACACAGATTTTGACACACACAAACCAAAGTTCAAGGATGTCTGCTTGATAAAATCAAGACTGTCTGCTGCTGGATTCCAATTAGGGCTAATACAGAGAGACAAATATGAGTATGATTTAAAGCATGAAGCTATTTCTGGATTCATTTTTGTGCTACTTCACTACAGTTTACATGCCCTGAAATGTGGCATTTGCACCATGTACACATGATATTTAATATTTACAGACACATGTTGGTGCATGCTTTATCAGACATGTTAGCTCACATGCTATCAATGCTAATACGCCATCTGCTGTTACCAAATACAGTCAAGGGGAGTTACGATTAAGCTAAGCAGGGAGCAGTTAGACTAACTTCAAACTTATAAATTTGGATAAAAGATGTAATAAATTAAGTTTAAGGAACACTGAATTTCTGATTGCCTATTTAAAGCGTAACTAAAAATGATTCTGTGTTCACAGGTTCATACCTCTTTGATGTGGAGGAAGTCCTTGGCATCAAAGGAGACCGCAGTGCCAGCCACAGGAACATCCTCATCCAACGCACCACAGTAACTGACGTTGGTCCTCACAGCAAATGCCACCGCTTTAGTCTAAAGGCAGAGAAAAAGGGTGTAAATAGTAACAAGGTCTTACATCACAGTGGCCATGAACATGGGGCTGAACAACTGAAAAGGGTCAGATATACAGTAGCCACCATCACACACGCAGCAGGCCCGGCCTGCAGTGATGGACCGGGTGGTGGGGGTGCTGAAGATGTCAGACCTCCTGGCATCTGTGATGATCACACCACATTCACAGCATAAAGGGGAGGGTAGCAGATGTCACCCCGGGCCTTTAATATACAAAGATGGATCCTCATTCTGTAGCTTTTGATCTTTCTTTATTATGTATTAGGTGAAACTGTGCTGGTCCCTGGTGTTGAAGGCTATATTACTGCTTGCTGTCTATTTTCTGTTACTGAGTCATTGTTGGTGAGCCCAGACGTGAGCTGTAATGAAGTGAGGAGTTTGTGGAAAGCTGACCTTTGCTCTCTCGAGCTGAACAGTGGCCTGCTGCTCCCTCTCCTGCCGACCGCCCTCCTTCTCCTCCTCCAGGGACACATCCGAGTCAGACGGTCGGCTTGTGTAGGAATCAGCTGAGCCCTGGAGAACAAGGGGGGGAGACACAGAAGATGGAAACGATCTGTTACCAGGAGGGATACGACCATCAACCCGACTGACCATAAACAACCACCAGGGTGACACAGATTAAACCTGACATCCAGGAGACACAGTAATAAACAGATGTATTGTGCTGATGTCCTAATAATTAAAACTGAACACATTCACATGTAAAAGAGTGCAAATAGATGCAGGAGCTGACAAGAGGCTGATTCTTAAAACCGATAAATGAACGTGTGGGAGTTTACGCAAATCCCAAATGTGTGTGTGTGTTAGCTGTATCCATACAGGATCAAAGGCTGACAGATTAAAGAATGATGGAGAGTGTTCAGGAGGACGGTGCTTTAATTTTTATGGGTAAAATCAGAAAGATATTTGTCTGTATCTGACAGCAGTGAAAGATTAGATGAATGCTAACAGCTAATGATGTAAACAAAGCAGCCATGTGATCGTTGTGTGCACACTGACCCCGTTAATCTCTATACGTGCATGAGCAGCTTGGTTATCCATGTGCAAGTGGAAGCGATCGAGTCATCTTTGTGTGTCCACACAACAGGGACAACGTTGATTTGATTTTATTTCATGGTGTCCAAGGCAAAATGTGAGCTAACGAGTGAGAGCTGTGCATCAATATTCTCTGCAAACATCATCATTTTTATTACTTATACACCTCATACCTTTATATATATATATATATATATATATATATATATATATATATATATATATATATATATATATATATATATATATATATATATATATATATATATATATATATATACACACAACTGTGACCATGATGCGTCTTCATAGTGTGTTTTGCACCAGTCTCCACAACAGTAACAGTGCTCCTCAGCAGATATCCCCCAAGCACAGACAAGCGGCTTTGTTTCAAATATATTCCCTTGTTTGGTGATTTCATGAGGAGGGTGCTGTTTATCAGGTCATTTCAAAACCTCATGTGTCACCGAAACCTAAATATGCCAAATCCCCATCAGAACCTGCATTTATTATATGTATGTACAGTATTTTTTACATTTGTTTGTTAGTGTGTGTGTGTGTATGTGTGTGTGTGTGGGAGTGTGAGAGGAAGACTTCTTCTGGGATATGGAAGGTGGTGTGATTCCCTCCCTGTGTTCCTCTGGCTGTGTATCAGCCTCATACCATCACTATCAATGGAGTCATCACCTTCCTAACTCACCCGCTCCCCCGATCCTCATCCTTATTAGCTACAAGTCAGAGGCTGCTTAGAGGCAGTAAAAACGCCCACCCACTCACTCAAGGCATGGAGAGAGAGAGAGAGAGAGAGAGAGAGAGAGAGAGGCCTTAGACACTACAAGGCTTAGTCCAACTGAGGAAGATGTGCAAACATAAACAGAAACAACAGTGGATGCACTGCTGGGGACTGTATTTCCCCACAGCAGACAGTCATTACTGCACCAATGTGCTCATCAAGCTCCAGCATCACATGCAGCGAGCTGCTGTCCATCCCGCAGCGAGGGGAGGGCAGAGCTCCTGACGAAGACATCAGCAGCGATGATCACAGCACATACAAAGCAGGCACAAGAGAAGCTACAGCCGAGACCACAATGCTTTAAAGATTCCCATGTACTGACCACAGACTGTGTGAGTTTCTATTCCCTTTATCCAGCACTTCTTATGTCTTTGAATTGGAGGGCTATAAAACCAACACTGCACCAATAATGTTATGCTATTGAACTCATTTTCCAAAACAAAATAAAAGGATTATTTAATTCAATGTACAAATGGAAATAAACTAATGTATTAATATGCAACAGGCTGGTCATTGTAAAAAAATTAAATTTGGGTGACAATGCTGAACTCTATTGCAGAGCTAGCGCTAACACAAACTATCACTTAAAATAGACTTAAGCAGTGATCCAGAACCACAGCCACACCCTTATCTATGTTCATATGACAATAAAAACACAGAAACGTTCAACAATTTGGATAATTCTTAAATATTCTGCCAAAAAAAATCAATGGATGATCAATTTTCTTGCTTTTAATTGCTGATAGAACTTCTTGTAGAACTATCACTTATAGAGTGTCAACACTGGGTACCAAAGGGAAACCTCTTTCATTGAAGACATTGCAGGTTACGTGTGGAATACCTCCATACAGCTGACACCAAACACCCCATCTAACTATTTAGTAATTTATTATTTGGGCTGATATTTAATAATATTGTTATTCAGTGTATCTGTATTTTAAACTATAGGCTACTGCTATGAAAAACAACAATGTACAATATCATACCAAAACCATTACTTATTACTACTTTATGCAATCAAAATAGTTAGAATGGTGACTGACATGTGAATTATGAGGTATTTGGTCAGAACAGCTGTGCCCATTCTACCAACCAGCCTCAGTGTCTGTTACCTGTTTCCTGTTTCCTGTATGTCTGAAGATAATCCACCTCAAACTGCCCGTGTCTGTCTGTCTGTTCTCCTTTCTACTTTTCTGGCACCATCCTCCATCAACTGCGTACGTTCTCCAAGCACAGCAGCTGGCTGAATACATTAGCTTAATCATATTGGCTCCTGAGCGTGAAACACACTTTACACACCTGAGTGTGGCCCCGGCTAATGGACGTGTTCTACAAACCCATCAATCATCACTGATCTTCAGTCATATAACATCACTACTTTTCAAACAGTGCTGACTTACAGTTTGTGCTACACACTGAGAGGCTTGGCACAGAGGACTTCACCTTTGGCTAACCGGTGCTGTAGCTGTCTGTAGCTGCCATGTGGGAGAGCTGGCACCATTAAGACTCACCGTGCTTTATCACCATAAAATAATGGTGCAGTATGGTGAACAAAATGCTAACATAACAAATCCTGCATGTACCAAGAGAGACCCACAAAATGGAAGAACAGACCATCTGCTCTTTTCTATTGTTTCTTTATATAAACAAGTCCTTTTGGTTTGCTGCTCCTGTTTTTGCCAGTATCAGTGACACATGTGTGTCAGTAGCATTTAAAGCTACAGACACAAAAAATGGCTAAAACTACAGGGTGTATAAGCATGACATCATGAGCAACCTGTGTGGCATAAGAGGGACTTTGATACTAAGAAATATTTAGGCCTTTAAAGGTAGGGTAGGAGATTTCATTCTGATGCACTTTTTGTTAAATTAGTGTAACTTCTCTTTACGACCCGATAGCAACCAATTAGTTCGGCAGTTTCGCATTAAAACGAAGAATATGAATCATCTGTGGAAGCTATAAAACGCTAAAAACATCAGCCAATGCCCTGGGTGGACCCTGCACTGAGTATTGGCTGGTTGTCACTCTCTTCCTGCTCTGCACGCACCAGAGAGGTACGTGCATGATGGCCGAAGTCACAGATGTGTATCAGGTGGTGATCGACACCCTGCATCCAATCATAATGGAGAACTCCTCTGCTTTATTCAACTCTACCCTGTGTCTATAAAACTTTGTGTGATTGGCTAAATGTTCCGTTCAGACACAAGCTAACCTGGCTAGACATGCTGCACACGTGCATATAAACAACAATGCAGCACACAGTGTTTGAACGTGTATGGACTGACTGACAGGAAGTCACATCACCGCAGCCTTTCCCACTCCTCCACTCTCTTGTTGCAGGCCAGTTAGCTGCTATTCTCCATCTCTGTGATGGATTGAGATGTTGCCGCCATGTAACACAAAATCTGTACTTCACAGCTGAATAATCACTGCATGGCGCTGGACGGCAGGAAGCAACTAGCCACACTGCACGGAGTCTCTGGGGCCCACAAGCTAATTACTACTCATCACTGTTTTGTAGTACGGGTAGAGAGAGAGAGAGAGAGAGAGAGAGAGAGAGAGAGAGAGAGGATGTATGGATGCGGGCTCCTACAAGCTGCAGCTCTGGAGCCCATCTATTCACACTGTCATCAGGGTTAAATAAGAGGAAGGGCTGAATGATGAGCACAAGTGTAGCCGCTGCTGCTACAGCAACAGCCACTGATAACCTTTATGATTCATGTCAGCATGGTGTCCAAACACTTTCTGTCACTTCTGAGACGAACACTGTAAAAACACAACAGTTTATTGCAACAATTGGTGCATAAACATTGTGTAACACATAAAAATGACCACGCTATTGAACCATGTGCCATGATTTAGCCACAGCGACGACATGCTGATGAGTGCCTTTCTAAATTTTAATAACTTCTTTTTTCAAGCAGTCCAGTGCTCATTGGATGACACACATAACAACAAGGTTCAGAATAAAAACAAATAAATATATCAGCAATAATCTATTGGTTATTGAGTAAATATCTTATTACTTAAGCTAATAGCCAGGCATACAATCAGAATCAACCATATTCATCTCTAAAAAGGATGCATTATGTTGAAACATAATAAACTAAAAAAAATAATAATAAAGCCATGTTGACAGTGGAGCAGGTGATGCAGCGTCTTCTCTCAGTTATAGTACCAAGCAGCTCAGAAGTCTGCATATATCATATTACCATGTGTGGTAGAAAT
Organism: Parambassis ranga; assembly: GCF_900634625.1. NCBI lineage: Eukaryota > Metazoa > Chordata > Actinopteri > Ambassidae > Parambassis > Parambassis ranga. Next base: position 4,574,353 of record NC_041041.1, on the reverse strand, counting down.
AGCCCACATGTCTATGTAAACATTCTCACACAATAAGCTAGGGTTCCAATTCTTTATATTTATTAGAAACCTTTATATATATATATTCTGTTTGACACCATGAAATATAATCAGCAGCTGTGGTAAGACAGTTAAAACACGTCTTTATGACTAAATGAAGAATAAATACAAATAGCGTAAACACATGTATCCACACATTATTGTGTGATCATTACAAATGGAGCAGGCACGGTCAATTGGCCACAACATATTTCTACAGCTGCCCAGATCTTAGGAAAAAAGACTGGGATTAGGACTAAAACAGAATTGTCAAAGTCTCAGCCTGAAGGGCACAGATACAATACATCTTCCTCATAGAATGAGGAAGAGGATGAGGAGAGCAAGATATGCTGAAGTGACAGAATTCACAGCTGAAAGTAGCAGCAGTCGCTCTGTAAACCTACACACTGGTATTTAAAAGAGGGAGATTGTAGACTCTATAAAGTATGGACATGGCCTGTGATGTCACCCATAGGTTTCTGAAGAGCTCCAGGTGTAGAGTGCATGCTCCTCTTTCTCTCTGTCCATTCGGCTGATGCCACAGCATGTCACTACTCGGCTGGAGAAGCGTGAAAATCGTGGAAGCGTTCCGTCTCTGACTACACACAAATCAAAGCGACAATCGGGTCACATTTATGAAGCTCGTACCAATCAGGCAAACAGCAGTAGCTGTGGAGTTGATGCTCATGATAAAAAAAAAGAGAACTTGAGGCATCTATTTGTGGTGTTGGCCGATTACTGTGAAACATCTCATCATCATGTCAGGTGGATTATGCCTTTTATTTTGCTGGACAGCCAGCTGATGGATGCTCAGAGTCCTGCAGCCTCAGCCACATGGGAGGAAAAAACTGGTCTTCAGCACAAATACTGCTACTGCTACTTTACTTAGCAGATGACAGCACGGTCTGACACCCCCTCATGGATCATCCATCCAGAGAGGACAGGAGGACGGACAGATACGGAGCCTAATTCATCTACAAAACGAGGGTTAGGGTCAAAAGATTATATTCATTTTTTTACACTACATGGACAAATGTGTGTTTACACACCATTGCATTTTTTAAGAGTGTCATCTTAAGTATGATGAAGCTGCAGTGCACGTTGACACACACATGCACACAGTGTGTTAAAGCTCCTGGGAGCTGGAAACATGCTTGCAAAGGCGTGTTTGACACCAGAAAGCAGGCATGATGTATTTGCTTTAGAATTCTGCCCCGTTCATCAGTTTCTTCTTCTACCTCAGGCCTTCCTTCTCATCCAATTACCATCCTTGGCCACTTTCAGGTGTTTTGCATGTTTGCACTCTCCAGCCACCAGCCTCCAGCTTACTGCTACACCTAGAGAAGACATGTTCTATTGAAGCATTGCTTGTAGCATTGCTACACTGCATCAGTGAAACATCAGTGCTGTTGTATCAATAATTTAATAAAAATAAATGCCAAAGTGTGTAACCGAGGATTTGTTCTGCAGTAAGTCTTGGAAATCAACCTGCCGGGGCCAGACACTGAGGATTAATGCTGCTGTCCTGGGCTTCCAGGCGTCTCTGCTAATGATCCATTCAGAGCCAGGGGGACTCCTCTCCTTGATACAAATAACTGTTATTTACTGCCTCATTACAAATGAAATCTATAACTGGAGGACTGGAGAAAATAAAAGCACCGACACCACTGGCCACTATACAGCACCTGCTTTCTATTTACCAATCCACAGCAGAGAATCACCTCACTGGAAACAGACGATGGCACATCAGATGTTTGTTGATTTATTTGTGGCATGATATTTTAAAATAAGATTATTTTAGTTATTTTTTTAGTGTCAGACACCTCAGAGAGTGTCACCCTGTTATAGAGACATAAATCATAAAAAAGGTAACTTTATTTGGCAAAAGAAATAAGTATTAGAATTAGGGCTGTGTATCGGCAAGAATCTGGCGATACGATACATATCACGATACAATACGATATGCGATATATCCCGATACTGTAACAAAGACGATATATATTGCGATTTTATATATATATATATATATAATATATATATATATATATATTATATATAATATATATATATATATATTATATATAATATATATATATATATTATATATATATACACCTTGAATGTGAGATACAGTTGCATTGTGCAATGTTCTTAATTAATTTCAACATCTTACTCAGCATAAAAACAACTTGAATGTGAGATACAGTTGCATTGTGCAATGTTCTTAAAACTCTTAAAACTCTAAGAACTCTTTATATATATATAGAACACTATATATATATATATATATAGTGTTCTATATATATATAAAGAGTTCTTAAAACTCTTTATATATATATAGAACACTATATATATATATAGAGCCCGCACTAATTTATGCAAAATTGTTTGCTTTTTACAGAGTCCTGTGACAGGTAGAATAAGGCATAGATTGATGGAGCCATGATGTATTCACAGACCATTTAGAATGACACAAAGTCCTATTATTTTGGCCATGATAAACATTGTAAATCTGGTATTTACCTGAGCACCAGTTAAAACACAAAAGTATGCAGCTTAACAATGGGATAAACAACATTTTTAACAACAAAGTTTAGCAGAAATGATCTCAGCGGAAACCTCAAAAACTGGAGGAAAAAACCATGAAGAGGTGTCCAAATTTGGCTGATCTGTGCTTTTGCCACTTTAAGCCACCGAAAGTATGATTGCATGAATGACAAAGATGATGTCATTCAGAGTACAGGGCACTCGAAAGCATTCCCAAAATTACTATCATGTGCACAGACACAAGCAGCGCCTGTGCCAACCAGCCTCGCCTGTCTCCTGATCCAGCAACACACGCGCTCTGACAACAAGCTGTTTGTGGGTCATTATCTAAGAGTGTCAAGTGGCCGGTCTTGAGTCCATCGTGCTACACTCAAGCCTTATCTGTTCAGACGCCAGAGCCCGGGTCTGTTCTCCCATCTCCATCCTTCTTCCTCGCCTGACCTCCGTGCCTATCAGACCCAGGTCGGAAGACTAAAAGCATTCTCTGTTCACTGCAGCCAGCAGCCTGAAGGTCAGATGTTATTATTTTTTAAAACTCAGTGTTTTTAAGCTTTAACAGACTTCTGAAACACACTAGGTGTTCAACAAGCTCAAAGAGCTCTCCCTCCTTCTACTATCAGCCAGTGCAGCAGGTTTACTATGCTTTGTATTTTACATAATGAGTCATACATTAAACACTGTATGAGGAACTGTAGTAGGTGGTTTGCATCAATCCTGCCAGCAATGCAAATCCAGCAATTCCCAATACCCAATAACTATCAGAGCGAGCGAAAAGTTTTCTTGGACAATTGTCTAAAAACAAAGCAGGAAAAGTGCTGGAATACAATTGATTTGACATATGCAGGCCTTAAACTCACAGAGCGCACCGAACAATGTTTCCACTTTATTATTGAAACACATTCTCAGGAAGTCATCTGTAAACAGCACAGACACACAAAAAGGCCTGCAGGTCATTTTACTCTGCGTCCGTCCGTGTCCCCTGCCTGTTGCATCAGAAGTCTCCCTTCTAAATAAATAAAAATAACAAAACACAAGACACCCACAAGCTAATGACAAGCACTGAGAGCAAGCCGCCAGGACAGTAAGAGCCTCAGAGATGTCTTCTGTAGTGCTGCCAGTAGAGCTCTAAACGAGGAACAATGTGCGACATGGAGGCAGCTAGGGTGTACGCACAAGCGAGCGCTCATTTGGTGTCATGAAAGCAGAACAAAAACAGAGACGCATGCTGGCTGCGTGGACAGAATGGAGCCGAATGAATCCAGTCATAACACACGCTGTATGGGGATATTATAGAGAATCCACAGGTAAACAGTCTCCAGCCGTATCAGTTATTTAGACCCTTGTAATAATGGAACAACAGCAGCTGAAACAACAGGAAACAGATGGGGACATATAGAGAAAGAGATTTGAGGGAGATATTTTGGGCATCCAGAGTTCTGGGAGAGAAACTCTCCAGGCTTAGAAATCACTTAGCTACAAGTAGGAAACTTTATAGATGCCTCAGAAATGACTGAGGACAGATCTTAATGCATCAACTTTAGATTTCATACACAAGGCTAGACTCTATAAACAAATGTCTTTCCCAGTTTAATCTAGAGTGGACCTGAGCGGACCGCACCGAGCTTCACGTCCAGCACCGGGCCTCATCATCATCATCATCATCAGTGTTCACTTCTACACCTGTCTGTGATGCTGCTCAGACAGAACATTAGGGACAGGCTGTGCGAATAATATATTCCCATATAATCTCCAGTGTGTCTGGTGGAGTTACAGAAAGGTCTCGACAGATTCTGCCTCAGTGGGATTCCCTCCTCCCCTCCACCATCAGCAGGGCAGCAGCTCCTACATGTATTGCCTTTGTAAGCATTTTTTTCTGCCTTACAAAGACACATTTTTACCCTGTAGACGCCAGCTCTGCTGTCAATAATGATGTCTGCCTCACTGCATCATATGTGTGTGTGTGTGTGTGTGTGTGTAGCAGCACAGATGGAAATTCTTGACTTTTCAACACACCTTGATGATGTTGAGCAGGGAGTAGGAAGAGTAAGATGCCACATAAAATGCTCATAAACAACAGCATGCTGAAGATATACCACAGCTCAGATAGCAAGAGAAGCTGTCATCTGGCTGAGAAAACTCAACATACACTCAAATACTCACACAGACACACACACCCTTCCCCCAGCCTCTACCAACTCCCCCGAGAGGAGTGCACGCTCAGCCCCAATCCGCATTCTGTGAGGTGTTTATGAAGGGATCAACCAGCCACGACACAAAACACAGCGGTTTACAAGTGTCAGACGCTCCCTTCTCCACTCTCCACTCACCGCCTCCGAGTCTTCAAATCCATGCAGGTACAAGTTATCGTACATGGAGGAGTGAGGATTCAAAAAGCAGCTCCTCGGTGCAAAACTGGAAAATGATCAACCTGTTCCAGAGAGGATGGATGAGGAGGACAGGGGAGTGACTGAGCCCACCAGCAGTCTCTTTCTCCACATGAAGGTAGACCACAAAGAGCAACAGATACAAAAGAAAAAAAAAAAAAAAGGTGGAGCCGTGTGTTTTTCTGGTGCTGAACTGGGTGTTATTGCCCCTGAGTCGAGCGAGTGTTGGTTCCCATTATAAGGCAGCCTGGCTATCCCCAGAGGCAGAGCAGACCTGGCATTTCATCTGCCTTCCAAGCTCTCAGATCATACAAGCCAATCCCTTCCTCCAGCAATGGGTGATGACAGAGGTGGGACGCAGCCTGCTGATTGGCTGGTGGAGGTTCCAGTCAGCATGGCTGGCTGTGAATAAGGAAGAGAGAGAGAGAGAGAGAGAGAGAGAGAGAGGGGAGGCGGGGGCGTCTGCAGCCCTGAGAGCATCATTAACCAGCACGCTGTGTGTGTGTGTGTGTGGTAATCTCTTACACTAAACACCCATTTGCAAAGTCTGACATTTAATTTACACACAGCAAAGGTGAACAGCTGAGTGATGATACTATAAACAAGGGGCAGGCCTGATGCCATTGTTACAACAATGTCTCCACAGCTTCATGAACACAGAGGGGCCATAAAATCAATCCATGAAAATCGATCAGGAAGAGCAATAGAGTTTAAAATCTAAAATCTTATGGACAGCACCTGAACAACTGACATCCCCATCCACGTACCAGATAAGAGGGATTTTAATGACAATCAGTCAAGGAGATACTAGAAATGTAGATTAAACACAATGAATCAAGCTAAAGCTGGACTATTAGCTGGAGATGATAATTACTGGTCAAATATTGTTCCAATTAAACATGCACACAACTCTACAGTTACATTAACCTCTAATGTGCTGCTTGTAGGATCCAGTCTTGGTAAAATAGGGGGTCTCAGTTGTTGCTTTTAAAGGACAAAGTGGAGCAACAGCGCCCTCTCCTGGCAGCAGAGCATAACCCACCTACTGTACATCAAACACACCTCTGATTCCCCCCCCCTCAACAACATATTCTCTGGCTTCATGATCATATATCATATATATATTTGTTTTATATATATGTATTGATGCTTCTTTTCTTATTATATACATCAATATAGACATCGATCAATACTGCTATTGGAGCACTTTGATTAACTTCATAAGTCCAGCTGGTTTCAGGGTTAGGATTGATTGGAGAGAGTGCTGTTTTCTAGACCAGGCACATGTCTATTCACATAGGTCGAGTCAGAAGAGGTCAAATGTCAGGTCTAATGAGTGTGCTGTAGAAGATTATTGATTAGTATGTAAATTAATCAACAGAAAAGTCTTGATAATAAATAATTAATTTGATTTTTTAAGCAGAAAATTATTACATTTACCAGGCAGTCTTTAGGGTTTTTGGGAAAACCATGAGGTAAATCTTCAAATATAGACTGCAGTACACCACAAAGCATATTTACTTTTTGCCATTTTCTGCAGCTACAGAAACCCAGACATTTGTTTGTAATCTGTCAGGTGGTCTCCAGGGGCTACAGGATTAAGTCCGGAGGTGCTGACAGACCCGTAGTAGTGTGTGGTGCCAGCAGTGAGCTGTGACGACAGAGGCCGGAACCTCTTCAAGCAATTCACGAATTAAAGGCTTCTGAGTTGAGCCATGTGACCTACATAAGGGGGATTAGCAGCGTGAAGTCCCCTCCTTATCACTTCTCAGGCTGCCAGCTGAAAAATGAGGTTAAAGTGTCGTCTGTGTTTGCTGTATTGTGAGTCTGAAATTAAAATTAAATTTCAGGGATGCCAGAATGAGAAAGTATTCAATCTGCCAGCCTTGTGTTCATTTGAGATGTACACTTCAGACAGTATAGGGAATTAAACTTGGTGACCCAGGATGTGAATATGGACTCAGAGGCAGTGATGAGGTCTTTGGGTCGCCGCTGCATTTCATGTGGGACTGAAAGCCTCAGCTGACAGGCTGCACACATTCAGTGAATCAAATTCACTCATAATAAACGGGCAGCTCTAACAACACTCACTGCAGATTAATTAAATAATGAACTGCTGGATTTTTACTTTGATTGATTACATCCATGCTTGTAGTGTAGCTTCCTTTCAATATACGGCAGCTGAGAACAAATATTCTGATCCTGAACATATTTCTTTGTAAATTAAGTAAATATTTGTGTGTTCTTCACCTGTGAAGTTGATAAATTTAAATAAAAGTTTGATCTGTTTTTTTTTATTAAAATTTAGTTAAAATAAGTCACTGTGTAAGTTCCATTATCATTATATATGCAATGTTTTCATGTCTACTAAAGGTCACCATCCTCTGCGGTCAGTTTTTATGATCATTTATCAGTTTTTATTATCATTTATCAGTTTTTTACTGGTCAAAAGCACCATGAGGGGTTTTATGAGGGTTGTAGCATGTTATAAGATTTTTATCTCAGGATGATCATGCCCTAAAGAATTCAGAGTGTTAATAAATGTGATGCATCTTAAAGAAAAACCACTAATTCTTCTGTTTATCACTCAACAACACAACTAAAGCTAAACATTTATGTTAGTATTTGGTGTTTAAATATCACAGTTATTGTCAGAATGAGTATATTGTGTTGTAGTTGTTATGACTCTGGCTGTGTGCAGACAGCAGAATTGACCTATTCTCTCAGATAATTTACCAAAACACACAGAGAAGTAAATATTAGCTGTACGTCAACAGACACTGGCCACAGGAGCCAAGGCTCTCTGATCCATTTCAGTGGATTATTTCCGAGCAAACATCTGCCTGATCTTTTCACGGCCTCTTATCACGGGAGCTCAGAGGTTGTCCCGGAAACCGATGAGGCATCAAGTGCTCCGACCACGCAGAGAAACATCTGTCCCGTCTAAAAGCGGGCGCACGTAGACGTTCTCCGCACCATCTGGGAGAATCAGCTTTCCTAACAGCGCCGGTGATCCTTTCAGCCTCTCCGGCAGTGACTCACACTCTCTTCTGGAAGATATTGTCCTTTCATTGCCAAATCAGAGGAACGCAGAACACACTGACATTTTCAGACAATCAATTTCCTCTTTGAAACTTTCTTTCTGTTTTACTCAATTTTCCTTTCAGTGGGGAGACCAGTCAATAAACTTTAACCCCATCAGAACACCACCCACATCCTCTTTTAACCTTAATACTTACAAATCAATATATAGCAAATTAAAATCAATATATAGCAAATCCTCCCTAAAGCTCAATTTAAAGGCTGCAACCAATTATTATTTTTTGTCTTTTCTGTTGTTTTGAAGCAAGAATATTCAAAGCTTTTGTAAACACTTGGCTTCAACAATCTATTTTTACCATTTAAATAAACAAATTAATGTTAAAACTAAAAAAAAATTAAGCTCAAAGTCATAAAACGATCCTTTTTTATGTAAGTACAAAGAAAATGCGTCTTTTTCAAGCAAAAACATCAATAACTGAAGGAGGAGGTTCAGCTCTCTGCTAATCAACCTTCTGGGTTTGACCCCTGTTGTTGAAGGGCCGCTGTTACTATGGATACACGAGGGAATCAAAGAGAGAGAGAACTGCGCTGCTCCTCTTCTCACCTGATGACAGCCACACCGGTGATGACACAAACGGCAGCGGGGGTGTTACAGAAATCTGTAAGTGTGTAATAAGGAAAAGGAGTGGGCCAGAGCTTTGATTCCTCCGTGCTTCTGTCGAGTTTCCTTTTGCTTCTGCTGTGTGTGTGTGTGTGTGTGTTTGGTTGTTCTCTCTGAGCCACATGATCACTCCTTGCTGATTTCATGCAGCGAGGATTCAATAATTAATGGACAATGTCAACAGTTTGAACATAAAGCACAGTCCCTGGTGTGCTATTAATTCAGATACCAACTCTAAAGGACGGCGTCATGTATGAGAATCTGTCCCCGTCTGCTGCTGTAAGAATTACTTAAACATGTATGTACAAAATATTGATTTTAAGTGTGTCTAGACAGGCGAACTGACCTACATGCGATGAGCGATAAACCCGTCACAATCACACCTGGCTATGAGGTTTGACAGGCGTGTTTGGAGAGGCGCGTGGCACGTGTCAGCACATGTCGGAGGTCAGATGTGGAGACATAGACGAGGTCTGGGACAAAGGTAGTCGATGACAAACTGTCCTTGTGTTACTGGAATGGCCTCCGCAGCCTCAGTTCCCTTGGTAACTTGTTAGCGGGATGTCAAAGTCCATGGTAAGTCCCTTTCTGTATTATGAAATGCAGGAGGGACTTAATAAAGGAAACCAATTTGAATTTGTTTTACAGTGGCATGTTTGAAAGAGGCGGCGGCGGCGGCGGTGTCTGCGTTCAAACGGCCCTGCTTTAACGTGGCCCTCATGAATTATACATGCGTCATAGACGCCTGATCGTCAGCAGAGCAGGACAAATTCCCAGGCTGATAGAAAATCAAGGCCATCGATTCCCTGAACCACAGCGGAGGCCAGAAGCTCCCATCTCAGTAACACATCTTCTGATGTCACACTGCTTTTGTTCACTTTTCACTTGATGTTAGAGCTGAAAGTTCTGATGGATTAAGCTCAGACACCGGCACTGTCTCCACAAAACGAATGTGTGCAAGCATCTCTTCAAACTACAAGCTCCATTAGTCTGATGTATACAAACGTTTACAGAACAAATAACCTAATTCAGATTATTTATAGTGAATTAACTCATATATTCTGCTGTTTTCTGCAGCCAGGAAAGAAACAGTTCAGTACAGTGTACAGCTCTTCAGACTATAGATGTCTCTGCACTGAACTAACACATAAAGACTAAGGAAAGAGGTAACATGCAGATTTCAACATGGCAGCGCCCATAAGCGAGATATTTTGGCCTCATTTTAGGGCAGAGGCAGAACCACACCACCCATCTGTATATACTGTCACTATTGGCACAAGCATGGAAATTTCAGTCATGTACGTCGCGCTAGTTAGCCTTGGGCTAAGTGCTACAAGCCAGTAGAACTTCTTCTGGTAAAATGTGTTTAATCTGTGTGTTTAAAGTAGCTAGATGTGTCAGGGCCACTCAAACCTCGGACTTATGGGTGATAGTCCACCATGTTGCATAGACCTCCTCCATCCCTGAACCAACCTCCCAATTGCTCTGACTTGTGCAGCTGTATCGGTCTCATGATTGGGTGCCATTGGGCAGTACCTCCCTATGCTATGCAGCTATATCTCTGGAGCATGGTTTATTGGTTTATTATAGATCCCCATTTGTCACTGCCTCAGCAGCGACTATTCTTCCTGGGGACTACATGGTGAAAAAGACACCCCACAAAGCACCACAAGTCACTTTTGCCTCATCTGCCATTTTGATTAACACATTGCCACCACTTTACATCAGTCGTAATCGGAACTGACTTTTAGGATCACGTACATGAACACTAGTGTTTTATGGGTCTTTTTTTTTTATTTAAATCTGATATATATTCAAAACTGCAGATAAACCTCAAGCTTAAACAGAGGACTATCTTGTGAGCCCGTGAACTGCAGCCAGAGAAACGATGGCTCTCCTAGAATAAACTGTCTCTCTCTGGCTGAACTGTCTGTGGACACACTGACAGACAGAAGGAACCATGTCCTGTAAATGAAGCCTCCTACCTGTCTGAGGATGAAGCTGGTGGAGGTGGTGCTGCCGTCAGACCTCTTCAGTCGGCTGCGCCTGGAGTACGTCCCCCTGTTAGCCTGCACAATCCAAAACAAACATGCAGTCATCTGTTTTGCTTGATGTTTTTCGTGGTATGTTGGTTTCTCCTACACAAACTCAAGGGCACCTTGCTTTCAGGAGGCCCTATTAAAACCAGCGTCTCCTCGGCCCTTGGGGCCGGTGGGGCTCCGGCTCCATCCAGCTGTCTCTTGTCCTCGGCTGTGACCTGATTGGTCAATCTATTACTGCTCTTTCTTTTCTGACCTATTTTCATGCACAGCCAATATGTTGAAGTATAACACTTCACCTGAGATGCAGGAGGGAGCGCTGAAGGATGATAAATAGCTTCACCTATCAGCTCCTCTAACACTGTGTGCGTGGCGTCCTGCCCCGCTGTGGCACTGGAAAGAACATCTGGGGCCGAGAGGATGCTTCCAAAACTTCAATAATAATAATACTAATCTGCCCTCCAAGCATGTTCTGAGGTCTCACACAAGCTCTTCAGTTCCAGGAAACGTCTGAATCAAACTGCAACACAAATTACCCTCACAATAATTATAATAATGAGCTTTGTGACGGGCTGTAATTAGGTCAGCTTTCTCAGGTGAGCATTTTCCATTCTGATGAGTTCAGATTGCTCATTAAGTCTGATCAACAATCCATGATTGTAAAACAGTCTCAGTTAAAGGTTTAAATACATGGACGCTGATCTTATTGTGATTCAAATGACATGAAATATATATATTATATAATATATGTATATAAATACATATTTTATTTACTTTTTGGGTTAATATGTGGGTTAAATCTGCAGCCGTCAGGGACTGAAATGGAACATTTTGTTGGTGCAACTCATACATCATGACTGCAGCTCCATCAGAGGATGTTTAATAATTGAGCACCTAATTTTATCTCTTTTTGAATAAATCAGATTCTCAGCCCCACTGCAGGACCTGCCTCTGTTTGACTAATGACACCCCTGGGACTTGTTAGGAAGGATGAAAAATGCAGTTCACACAGAGCTGGGAGTGCAGGGATCCGAATTCACTTTTTAAATGAATTAAATATGTGTAGAGTTATATTTGGAACGGCCCTAAAATAACTGTAAAATAGAAGAGTTCAAAGAAAGAAAAAGTGAGTGCGTTGCTTTCGGGTTTTTCTTACCTGGAACACCGGCTTCTGCAGCCCTTCTCCAAGCCCGTGTCTGGTGTAGATGTGCCGGGACATCTCAGCCAGTTCGTCGGTCCAGGGCGGAGGCTGCCGCTCTGTGCCGCTCCACTGGAACTGCTGCTGCTGCCGCTGCTCCGGTGGCGGACAGTGAACTATCGCCGCCGGCTCCAGCTTTGCTCCGGTTCACACACACGAGAAAAAGAGAGGGGGTAAAAATCTGTCTCTGCACGGGTGCGTCCTGCTCTGCTGCTGCTGCTGCTGCTGCTGCCCGTGGATCAGATGCTGCTCACCCTCTCCCATCACACGGGATTCAGCAGGAGTGCTGCGTTCAAGGACTACACAGAACTCCGGAATCCTGGGTATTCAAACTGAGATGATGCACAAAGTGGAAAAACAAAACGTTTATACAGAAAAAAAACCCTAACAACTGTGAGGGTCAGCACAAACAGAGAGAAAATAAGCTGCAGATTAATCAAATAAAGCATGATTAAAAATGAATAAACAACATTTGTGATACTAGAATTTACAGGGAGCACCGAAGGCAGCATACACTCACATTTGCCTGCTGAGTTCAGGACTGTTAATTCCCTTCATGGTATATAAAACCTCTTACACACTGTCCCAACACTCTGTGTTGTGTTAGAGAGATGAAGCATGAATATTCATGATCTTGTCAACTGTGTGGCCCATAGAACATACAGTATGGAGCCCTACACAGTTTTACAGTGTGTGATTTAATAATACATTTTTAAAAAAAAATAAAAACATAAACTGCCAGGCAGTGTTTGTTGGTTTGTTTTTCATCAATATCTCACAAACAGCAGCCAGAACAAGCCTGATGGCGCAGAAACACAGCTGTGTGCGTCTCATTGGGGACACAGAGACTCTCTTGTGTCTCCTTGGAGATACTGAGACACAGGAGAGTCATTTCCGTCATCTCTGGCTGTGAGTCTGATGGTGTGAGACACTGAAGAAAGATGCAGCAGTCAACAAACTCCCTCCAAGCAGTTCAAGTCTTCAAGGTTTCTTCCTGTTGAAAGGGAGTTATTCCTTGCCACTGTCACCTGAAGTGCTTGTTCGGGGGACAGGCAAAAAAAAAGGGTTTCACAAACCAGAGATGATCCCAGTCAGTCACCTAAGAATCGGGTCTGATCTGTGTTTTTGTCCTGAAGTGACTGACCTGTAACAATTACTGTTTATAACCCACCAAACACCTCTGAACAGGAGTGTCCAGTAAGAAAAGTAAGGATCAGAAACACATGGACTATATCATCGGGCTGTGCAGGTGGTGATGTGTTCAGGGAATACAAGAAGCTAATTACTGTACTATTCTAATAACGCTCCTCTTAATTTTAAAAATGTAACTACCGTACTTAAACGACTCTTGGGGAAAAAAAAACACCAACTTCAATACAGGTCATTTTTTTATTTCAAAGGATATTTATAAGTTTGCTCCGTTACAAAAGCAGATTTTAAAATCCTGGAATATTTTAAATATACAGAATTATACATACCCAGAGGATTCTGGGACAGGAGTTACTCGCCTAAGAGGTTAGGTGTGTAAGTGTAAATGTGTGTGTGTGTGTGTGTGTGTATGTGTGATTCTTTGATTTCTACAGAAAAAAACAAGGCATTCAGTGGTAGATAAATGTTTACAAAGCTAAGGTGCAATGCCAACGTCACCAACAAATCCAGGTATTTTACATCTAATATACAACAGTAGGACCGCAGAATCTACAGAAGCTACGAAGAAACACCACAGCAGGTTTTGAACATTACGTCTCTTTCTTCTTTCTTGATTCTAACAAAGGATTTTTAAACATTTGAAAGATATTATTCCCTATTACTTTGTCAAGAATAGTAAAGTAAAAAGCAGAAAAGAAGAATTACACATTCCTCGAGCATGTAAATTACAAGTCTCCACATATATATATATATTTATATAAATCAAGATACAGGCGATATCATGTAGAAATTTAACTATATTGAAACATATTGTCCATTTGCATAAAACGTGAAATCTGGACAGACTCCACAGAAAAATGGAAGAGACCCCCAGATATGAAGAGAGGCAGAAAGGTGCTGATGTTATTCATCATGAGGAGATGCAGCATTTCATCAGATTAATAAACACACCGACACATCCGACTGTTTCACCCTAAATGTGACGCTTTTTAAAAAAAAAAAAACTCACAGCCGATGACTCATGTCTAAGTCACACAGACATGTAAAAAAAAAACACAAAAAAAAAACAAGTACACACAACAACACACACACACACAATTAAATATCTCAAATGCAACCACAGAATGCACTAAAAGGCAGTGAGTGGATGGAAACAGACTCTGAACCATTCACATGACTATAACTGCTAACATACATGTCCACATGTGGAAAATAGAGTTTTCTGATCGGTGATAGTGATAAATGCTGGTGAGGAAGAACAAAAAAAAAACAAAAAAAAAACACATAAAAACCATAGAGCACCTGCACTGCGTCCCACCGATTTAATAAGTGCTGGATGAGAAAGATGAGCTCTCACATCAGAGCAGAGTGTTTCAATCACTCAGACAAAGAGATGGTCAGAATACACTGGACCGGATTCAACTCAAAACAAAAATAAGTAATAACTAAAGACAAAAGAAAATATTCAGGAAATTAAACTTTCATTTTAGGTTTCAAATTATAGCTGATGCACTGTGCATGTTTTGCAAAAGCAATTATTGGAACAGTTTTTCTCGCCAACATGCGAGGGAGTAACTCAGGCTGTCTATACCAGACACAATGCAATGTGTTTTTTTTACTGATCAGATGCATCTGTGAGAGAAGATAAGCCTCACTTGTGATAACCACACTTTAAAAACTGAGTTTCTAGTCTACTTTCATCCAACAAAATGCATACCGATTGAGCCAAATGGCTCCCCGTGCACAGCAATGTTGTGGCTGCCCGCATCACATACAGAGACTTACAGTGACTGTCTCTACACAGCCAACGTAGGTAAGGTTGTGTGAACAGAAAGCCAAAACTAACAGATGAATAAGCCTCTATTTTTTTTTTTAATTCAGTATGGTCCAACCCTCTTTAACCACCGCACCTGTGTGAGATCAGTGGGGTTTGTAAATGTAAATGCTAATTAGCATAAATTAGATTGTACTGGTGGGACACCCCGATGTGTTGACCTGTGACACTGCTTTCAGTCAGCAGAGAGAAAGAGGACCAGGGGAAAAAAAGCCCCTGCTGCCATGTTTAGCGTCGGTACCAGAGTCCTGATTCAGGCACACAGCAGACCTGTGCTGCACACACACCTCAGATGTTTCAATGTTCCTAGAGGTGCATTCAGCTGGACAGGCACAAAAACAGGAATTATTATCCTCAAGCCGAAACCTCACACACACACACACACACACACACACACTATGCTAAATGAACACACAGCTAGCAGCTGAAACATGTGAAGTACGTTTTCATCTCAGGTCTGCTGTCTGTCGAAGTTTTTACAGCAGAGGCTGCTGGTAATACACTGCCTGCTGCTGAGGAGCCTGGTGAGGGGGAGCAGCCATGGGATAGGATACAGGAGGCATGCTGGTGTTGTGATAGGTCGACATATCCATGGCCACACCCGCCTGGGGAGGGTAAGGAGCTCCGGCAGCTTGGTTCATGTACTGAGCGTTTATACCACTGCTGTGAAGGAAACGGAGACGTGACATTTAGGAATGAATGCTAAATATCATTCACTGAGCCTTTGTGACGACACGATACGAATTAATGAGACTGGGTACTGAACAGTGTTCACTGTGATTTCTAGCACTTTACCAGAGATCTGAAGCATGAAGCTCACCTTAGTGGTTACAAAATATGATCACTGTAATGCTCGGTCTTTGCTAAATACTCAGAATTCCTACTAGAATGGACCTGTGTGGTTTATACTGCTCATCTGTGAGAACTCCGAAGCATCCAGGTCATGAAATAAGTACACAGAGGCAAAAGGAGGAGAAATTCTAACAGCATGTCGAGTCACTGACACACACAGAGGTTGGCAGGTAGACTTGACAGATAGGTGTGGTGTCTATTATTAGTGCTGCATCCGGAATAAAGTGTCAAAGGAAAAGCAGACACTTTGCAGGCTGTATTGGCACAATATGGAGTATGAATCAGACTTTACAGGTGATGGGTCTGTTTTCTTACCTCATGTAGGGAGCTTGAGCAGCCTGGGTGCTGGGCGGGGCAGAGACGTTGGGGTGCAGTGAGTGTAGCGGTCCAGGCTGGTCACTGGGCAGCGAGTAGGGCTGTGCAGCAGGAACCTGGGCCATGGCTGGAGGAAGGTAAGAGCCGGCAGCTGGTCCAAGGTAGGCCTGAGAAATCCAGGAGAGGAACAAGCGTTAATAAGCGTGAGGAGCATGTCTGTCATCAGCCCAATGAATTAGCACTGAATTTAATAACAGTCAAAGGAATAGTCCGGGAGATGTCCAACCAAGACCTGTAGTTCAGCATTAAGCACTGTATAAATACGCTGTATGGTGCTCCTGCTGTTTGGTTTGTACATATGAAATAAATCATATATAATGTTATGAGCGGTACTGACAGCTGTATTCAACCCTCTAAAGAGTAGGGCTGCAACAAACGAGTATTTTGGTACTCGTATAATCAACGATAATTTTTGCGATTTTTCAAGTACTCGGATGACACGTAAATGTCATAGTTTCCCATAGATACGGCTGCAGGGTCATTGCTTCAATCCGCAACCGGTGCAAATGGCTCGCCTGTGTTTCGAACCCAGGGCCTCTTGTGCCCAAAACACTGATCATCCCGCTGCGCCACAAGAGAATCATTCTCAATGATGTCACTAACGAGTCATCGAATACTAAATTAGTTGTCAATGCATTTTGTCCTCGAATATTACTCGAGTAATTGTCTGACACTAGTGACATTTTATCAAAGGAAGAAAAAAGCATCAGAAGTTTATATACACATATAAAAAAACCCTTGTTACTGCAGGTGCAACAACAATCTGGTTGTGCAGTCCTCTGCAAAAAAAATGTAGGACAAAATAATAAGTTGAGCAGCACTCTGGGTCTGCCCGGTGAAGTGGACAGCTTTCTAAATCTCTGGGGAGAGACAGTAACATCAATCATTACTGAGAAAACAGCCACTGCCAAGAAAACTCGCCTCCGACTCTCCGGGGGAGGAAGAACAAGTAGTCCAAGAGAGAAAAAAAACAGTTTTACTGGCTGCATGTAACACAGAGGAAGCAAAATATGAGAATAAAGTCAAGAAATTGGAATTTAACAGGACAATCAAACACAGACAATCTTCAGTCTTTAGTGTTGTGCATGTTAACCAACCTGAGACTTAACCTGTTAAATTATGTATAAGCTAGCTCTGCTTTCTATTGATTGAGCACATGTGGGGGCTGCAGCAAACCAACAACAGCAGTTTTGGATTCAAAGTTATTCAAGCCCATTAAAATCTAATATCACACTCAGCTTTCAGGCGTTCCAGTGATCACATTACCTATAGAAGAAGCTTTTTTGGAAAATTTAAGTGCATTTTTCTGACCTGCATGGCCACAGCCGAGCCAGCTGCTGCGTACTGTGACTGCATCTTGGAGTAGGAGGAGTAGTACGGTGCCTCGTTCATGAGCTTGTTGTAAAGTTCCAGGGCCTCCAAAACCTTCACATTTAACTCCGACAACTCCGAGTGATTCCTGCAACACAGAGACATTTATCAGATGAAGAAGGAGTTTAATTTGTATAAAAATACAGATTTTGTAGCTAAATGAGTTTCACTGTTTAATATAAATATCATAAAGAGGCCACGTCACATTACCTGTCAATCTCCTGCAGCTTCTCATCAATCAGGGGGTTCATCTGTTCACATGCAGCTGTTTAATTAGAAATGGGCAGAGAAAGAACACAGACAGAATTAGAAAACAAACACTTGCCTCAGATCAACCAACAGTGTGACTAGATTTACACAAGCATTAAAGTTTATACCTTCCAGCTGGATAAGTTCTGGAGAGTCGGGAGAGGGATCTGCAGGATCTGCATTCTGCAGCACTGCCAGCGTTCTGTCCATCTTCCCCTGCAGACAGAAAGAGGAGAGCAGACTTTGGGTTGGGTAATTTGATTAAGAGGTGATTGGGGTTCGTAAGTGAATGCACAATGAGGAGATACCATACCTCGTCAATGAAGACAGGCTCTGGCTCAACTTTGGTTTCCAGGCTTGTCTCCTCAGGAGTGGCTGTCTTCTCGACATAAGTCACTGAGGAGGAGAACGTTTAATCAGCAGCATAGCTGTGCAGAATAGAGGCTGGTATTCCATCTACTGTATGTGGAGCTAAAACACTATGACAGAATCAAAAGACAAACCTATCTCCGGCTCGGCATTCAAATTGGTTGTGACAAAGTTGGAGGGGAAAAGCCCCACTCCCCGATGGTTCTCTCCTTTCCACCAGTTTGGATCGCTGTGAACAAAAGCATGAAATAGGAATAAATGTCAGTATGTGAGCCTCTGTAAATAATCAACTGTCTGACCAGCTGAAGCCACCACAATAGGGAAATGATGAAAGAAATTTTAGAAAACAGGATCGCCCTGCAAAGGTCAGTTAATAAATGAGTATTTTTGGGATATCAAAAAAAACGTGTAGTATACCTAGCTTTAGGTTTATTAAGGGTAGGATTTATTGCACAAGATATTGAAGAATTTTAATGATGATGTCTGAATATCACATTAAACATGACAATTCCCCTCCAGCTGAGGAGTAGAAAACAAATTACTAAGGCAGTATAAAATATAGCAGGAAACTACTGTTCAGCAATGGATTTGTATGCAACATACTATTTTGATAGACATCTGTCAGCTCACTTGTGATACATATTCCAACAGTAAAAAGCAGCAAACAGCCCAAGTTAGTAGCCCAAATGGTGAACATAAGTCAGCATTAGTTAACAGTAACATGCAGTGTGTCTGCTGCACAAGCCCAATAATACTCATAACCCTAAATATTTGTAGTGATTGAGCAGCTATGAGCACACAGCACCTTGAAGAAAACAAGCTCTGACTGGATTACTGGAGCTAATGGCTAATTATGCACTCCAATATAACAGGCAGCCACTCTGCTTGTGCTGATGATGAACATTTCCCAGAAGACTTTTTGGGATCTGAGCAGTTTCAACCGCAAACACAAACAAATGTTCATATGAATCTCTTCCTCAACACTAAACTGGGTCACTCTCTACCCCCCCGCCACCTGCAGGCACAGCTTGCTGCGTACAGCATCACTTGGAAACCTGTTTATTGCTCATTTGGAAGGGAGAAGCGGTGCAGAGTCATACCTGGATGTGTTATGAAACCTCACCTGTCATCCAAAACTAGAATAAGTTCTCCGGTTTTGAAGGTTAACTCGTTGTCTTCTGCCGCTTCAAAGTCGTACAGCGCACGCACCTTCCGGGCCTCCTGCCCCCCGCCGCCGTTGGTACAGTTTGGGGGGTCAGAAGTCACGGTGAGGGGTCGTGTCTCTGCCTGCTGCTTCTGCTCCTGCAGGGACAGCTCAATGGCTGTGAGAGGTAAAGGAGAGAGGAGAGAACAGATGAGCAGGCTTGTAAAATGTCCAACACATATGGGCTTGGCACAGGCACAGAATTCATCTTTGTTATTTTTATTTCCAGCATACTAACAGCTCTTAGTAGACTATAAAGCAAAAGTACCTTTTTAAATAATTTAAAAGGGCTATTTGAACATTATGTGTACAATGTAAGTTAGAGAAAATAAGAACAAAAAATAAAGAGCAGTGAACAGCCCCGTGCACCCCTTGCTGTCAGCAGGGAGTCATGCGGTTGAGGGATTCTCATCATTACAGGGCTGGACTCCTGTCATATTACATTTGGTCACAAAAGTCTCAACACTTTGGCAATCCAGTTTGGTCACATGACGTGGAAAATACTGGGAGAAAAGGGTTTTCCATCAGAAGTATATTCAGAAATGAACACAAATCTTCCATGGAAAGAATAATAATAAAAAGGAAGCCCTCAAATCCAATTCAAAGACGTGTCTCTTATTTGTCCCTTTATGATGATAATTCATTCATGGTCATGTCTCGGAAGCTTACAAAAATCAATTTTTTAATTAAAATATTAATATACATTGGAAGAAACCTTAATGTTCAATTAAAAAAGGTGTGTGTTATTTGTCTCTTGTCATAATACAAAAAAATGCAATAATTCCTTGTGTTTCAATAGGGCTTTTTTAATGCTTAAAGCCTGACAAAGTGCACCAATATTCATAGGGTGTGTGTGTGTGTGTGTGTGTGTGTGTGTGTGTGTGTGGAGGTTTACCTTTGGCCAGGTCATCATCATCTGCGACTTTGCTTACAGCAGGTGTGCTGATCTTTGTGCTGGACCCCTGTAGTCAATATAGAAAGAGAAGGTCATATGTGTGTGTGTGTGTGTGTATACTGTACATAAAGGAGGGGGTGAGAGCGTTGCACACAGCCATGTATAAAAAACACATTTCCAATGACTGCAATGCCACCTGCTGTTTATGCTGGGTCCTACATGTTATTTAGATATTTAGCTTTAGACAGAAAGCCTCGACACAAGTTAACAACTCACACAACAGAGAGGTCAAAGTGAAAACACCCACACATATGAACAGCAAAGAAATCAGGCCTATATAGTACACAAAACATCCAGGATCAGATTTACAGGGTCTAATCTTTTAATAGCTTACTACAGGTGCAGGTGGATCCAAATGGAATAAATACCTGTGTGCCGTCACAAAACATTAAAGTTCAGAGTGAATTATAGGTAAAGGTAAATACTGCCACAGCTTGAGCCACACTACCTGCTGCTGTTTGCTCACTGGCTGATTAAATGTCATACCTGCTGCCTCATGTGCCACCTGCTTTCCATTGAGGCAGGCTGCCCAGCCTTTGACACAATATAATATGCAGCACTGTTGCACCCCAAGGGAGCACACCCAGAGGCAACAAAGCAGTTATGAGAAAGGTAGAGAAGGTTGAAGCAAGGCGTCTGGACTTGTAGAGTTTTCTAGAAGACGTTTCGCTGCTCCAGACGCCTTGCTTCAACCTTCTCTACGTATGATGACCTGGATGACTGAGAATCTTCATCAACAGTTATGAGAAAGCAAAGAAAGGCTGAAGGGATGTTTAAATCTACTTAAACTACAATGCTATGCTGAGCTGTTGGTTGTGCATATATTAAACAAGTGGAAATGGCACAAATACTATGATTTAGATTACAGTAAGGGCTACTTCAGTAGATATTTATGTCAAACCTATGACAGATTGGCAATAAATTATACACAGACCATAATAATAATAGATGATAAAGATGTAGGTCAACTGCTTTACGGCAACCCAAAACCAAAGTCCACTTTAACCTGTGGCACATATAAGGTATACATACAGAACAAATAACACAGGCATGAGACTAGAAAGCCGTTCTGTCCACTACAAAGACAGATTCTGAGACAAATACACACACACACACACATGCCGGCATATCCACAGAATTATGGGAAACATGTGGAGAGGAAATTCCACTGTCTGCTCCTTCCATATAAACTCTGGCAGATGAGCTCCACCCAACCCGAACTTTTACACCAGCAACACACTAGACTGCAGTGAAACCTCAGCTGTGAAGACCTCGGCCCTCGGGCTGGATGAAATGCATCCGCACACATAATTGGTTATTGTTGTCTATGGACTAACTCTAATTAGGGAAAAAAACGGTGTGAAAAATAACTGAGAGGCAAGTGATGGCTGCTATTATAAAAGGTGTATTAAGGTGCATCACGGATGAATAAACGCTGCCAAATGTGCTCTTTTGCAAACCAACTGCTGTTATTTGTAAATAAAAGCTGCTGGCAAATCGCACACACATCGAGTTTTCTTCCATCTTCCTCTGGTAAAGAAATATTTGCTTGCAGTGTGCATCACATGATAAAAAAAACTCACAACGGCGAGATAGTGTTTGCACCTTGCTTTGTGTACAATCTGTAAATGATCACGTCAACACACCTGTGAGGATGCAGAGGGGAAACTGATGCCGTCCTCCTTCAGAGACTTGATGGTTGCACCGACCAGGCTGAGCTGTGGATCTTTCTGGAAGTCTTCTGCCCACTCCACCATGAGAGCTTTTAGCTTTTCGCACACTTTCGGGTGGGCCTAGACAGGGCATGAAAGCAAGCAGCAATGTTGACTACACGGTGGCCAGCATAAAAACGTAGCTATGTTTTTATCTATAACATCGGAGTGCACAAAAAGATGACAGACTAATATGGCTGTAAATAAACAAACATGGCTACTTACTTTGGTTAACACAGCCCGTACTTCACTGGCAAATTCCCTTGAGCAGATTTCCAAGTGGAATATTTTGCCACAATTTGATACACAAGCCCCCAACAACTGTAGAAGAAGAAGAAGTTCAGCAAAAACAAAAGTCTCTTCTAGTGCTTTCAATGTTTTTTTTTTATACATTTACATTAACAATCTATTTAAAACACACAGGTAAAAGCTTAGTTTAATTGTTGGAGGGACTGAAGAACATCTAAAAATAGAGCAGGCCTTGTGACTGTGCTTAGTCATGATGACTGGGTCCAATGCTGTGGAAATTGCATCATAAATTTCACAATAAACTTTAAATTCACAAGAAGAGTAGCAAACTCACATTAAGGGCTTGCATGGCAACATGAGGCACTTTGTGGTTGACTCTCTTCATAATGGATCTCAAGCTGTCCTTTGGTCTGTAACAGAGAAAAACACAATAGAATTCATTGCAGAGTAATTATTAAGCAAAACCCACAGATAACTGCTCAATTACAAGGAAAGGTTCGTTTTTTTTCAGCTTACCCATTGGGAGTCGTTCCAATCTTATCACAGATGTCCATAATAAGCCCCCAGTCATCTGTTGTGTTGGTTTCATTGGTTGCTTTCTCTGGAAATAAGTCAATCATGGACAGTCAATACAGCTTTAGTGAAAAAATGTCTTCACTATCATTATGGCCGTTGGTGATTAAACATAATGTATGGAAACAAATATCTTTCACAGTGGACATGCACAGCATCACACTGCCCTACATTAGAAGTGATATATGTTGTACTAAAACCTGTCATAGAAGCACACGTCTTAAGGAGGTTAGTATTTATCTATATCACGGGGTGTCTAAATTACATGTCAGCCTGAAAGAGGTTCCACGAAACATTTGTAATTCATGACACCATCATGACACTCATGACTTTTCTGTCTGTTAGGTGTAACAGTGCACTATTGTTTAGTCATACAAAAACTGCAGTGTCGCAGGAACAGATAAAGTCACCGACCTAGGAGGTTTGCATTAAATTTACATATTTGAGGAGAATAAAACATATATTACAGAGTAATATAATATATATAATATGTTATATATTAGAGTCTTCAGAACAACTGACTTGACTGATCGATCAACTAGCAAATGGTTGAAAAAAATGATTACAAACTAACCGTTACATTATTTACATAACATAAACATTCTGCGTGAGAAGCGTTTTGTCATTACTATTACTTATCTGTTTATGGATCAACTTCTGATTCACATGACTTTTGTGTTATTGCTGAGTTAAGATCTTCCAGTGTTGTACTGTACAGCGTCAGCGAAATTTATATTTTATTGTATTTTACAAAGACATCTAAACAAACGATCTGTATGAGCTGATGTTTGATGTTTGATCGTGTTTTAGACGCAATCCAGTTTGTTTGTTTGACTCAGCATCAACTCCAAGTTACCAAACAGTCGCCTAAATAGTACACAAAGTTGTTCATGGAAGTCGTTGACAACCAGTTAGCTTGACAACTGCTTATCGAGAAAGTGTATGAGGTGTGGGTCTGTGTGTTGTTACAAAAGCTTGAAACGGTAAAATAACTTTAAGCTACATCAAGCTAAAGAACTAAAGCTAAGCTAGCGTTAGCTTCAAGTGTTGTTGGCCCTAACGTTAGCTGCTTACGACACACTTAAAAAAACACAGGCCCAAGAAAAAGCACTTCACTCACCGACATCTTGATCGAACGGATTTTGGGCAAATAAAGGCATTCTATCGATTAAAAGGGAGACAGAATATTCCACGAAACAAAAAAAAGGTACGTGTCTTCTCCAGACTAAACCTAAACAAATATCTCTTCCTTGTCCATTAAACTCTCACCAGTTGCTCTTCCGGAAACTTGGCTGCCTTCAATAATGCCTGAACAATATGTTTGTTTTAATCCAGGCGTGTGTGGCGGGCAAAATGATTTTACAACACAGTTTGCGGGGTTAAAATTATAATAATTATATATATAATTATTTCCGTTAATCAGTAAAACTCCAGTCAGTAATTATTTAAAAAAACATTCCACACAATATTTGCTACTTGAGCGCATGCTCACATGTCTGTGTGAAACGCTGCCATCTAGTGGGGAAAAGGAGGAAGTCATAAAAATGAAATGTGTTGATCTATTACAGCTCATTAAGTGTTTGTTGGAACAAAATTAAAATATACATTTAGTATGTCATTTTTTTTGGTAAAACAATATGTAAGAGAATCAAGGGCTTTAGGGATCGCTGGAGGTTTGGGGGGCAAAGTGCTCAGTAGGGGGCGCCATGTCATGAACTGACAAAGAGTACTTAGCTCAAGATTAAACCGCTCCTATTTAAGTCTGCGGAACGCTGTTTAACAGCGAAGAAGAAGAGTATATTTTGGACAAATATACACTATACAGACAAATAACAGGATCGAATATAAATTCGCATATTTAACAGACGCTGCAACCGTATTTAACGTAATTTTAGCTTGTCCCTAAACGAAGCCGGAAGTGGGGAGGAGGGAACCCTCTCCTGTCAGGACCACACTTCCGGGTGTGGGCCCCTTTTCGTTTCCTGACTCGGTGAACCTGACAGCCGCCGTCGTTCAGGACCAGAGACCTGAGGGGTTGCAGTCATGTCGGCAGCTGCTCCGGGGACCAGCAAGGGGGCCCACAGCGATGCGGCCGCGAAGAAGAAGAAGGGACCCGGCGCCCTGGCCACGGCTTACCTGGTCATTTACAACGTTGTTATGACAGCAGGGTATGTAGCGTGTTTCCTCGTGCTAATGCTGCTGTTGCTGAGCAGTGTGTGTGTGTGTGTGTGTGTGTGACATGTTGAGCTGAATAATGGGAGCCAGATCAGATCTCTCTGCTGTAATGCTGCAGCATTAATGGTCAAACTAATTTTAATTATTGGAAACGCGGCTCTGGTGTTGTGTAGTGAAGCAACTTTGCTTCTCGACATCCAGCGGCTTACACAGATTAACATGAGGGGAGCAACAGAGGAGCAACAGACAACCACCTGGCGTGCACATGAATTATGTGACGCGTCGCTACCGCTATACAATACACAGAAATATGAAGGCAGACGCTTCATTGTCTGCAGGCAGCGTGTCTTCATGCAGTTTGATTTGAGAAGGCAATGGCTGAGATTTATGTGCACATGGAAAAAATTAAGGATACAAATCTGTATTTACGAGGTCATTATGAACATAATATATCATAGGATACATGCATATTTAATAATAATAATAATAATAATAATAATAATAATAATAATTAAACTAACCAGCAAAAAAATGTGGACAGTTTATTTTCAATTAAGTTAAAAAATAATAGGCTTTGCCTCAAGTTGTTTACAAGTTCCTCTGATAATAATAATCATAAATAACGTTTTATTTAATTTATTTATTTATTTACTTTTGAAACATATACTTAATTAAAAATAATTACAGAATAATGTACAGGCAGTTATCTTGGAGCATGAAGTGTGTATGTGAATTTTTTATTTATTTTTTTATTGCTCTGACTGTTGCACAATTGAATGGTGGGCGTTGTTTGTTCACTGTTCCAACCAGTTAGGTCACATTTACCCCGCTCAGTATTGATGGGCTATACAGGGTTTCCTTTGTGCTGAGCACAACTTGGGCCCTTTTTTTTCCACAGATACTGCTAAGCAGGGCGCGCTCGGTTTCTGCCCGACAGGCCCCCGATGTTCATGCTCACGGCTTCCTCTTGAGGCCTAATAAATAAAAGATACAATTCTTTTTCTTAAAAAAAAAGGAGTGTTTGAAATGAAACACCCCGGTCTGGTTTGGCAGCTTTTACCTGTTTCCAGGAATATATCCTGCATGGCAGCTGACCTTTGACCTCTTTATTGAGGGGAGATATTGCATAATAATAAATGATTTATTGCTCTTATCAGACAACAGCTTATGAATAGAAATGCCCTTCATGATTTGACATGAATGAAATGTTTATAAAATGAATGGCGTGCTATAATGCCTCATATAACTGAGGAGTATTGTCACATTTCTGTATGCTTAGGATTTATTTATTTGTTTGCATTATCAGTCTTGGTGATTAAAATAAAATCATGTGGAAGAAGAACCGTCTGCTATAGCAGGATCCATTTTTTATGAAGTGTACTCATCAGTTATTCAGAGTCAAAGTTCTCTCTGGTTATCTGCCTGTCAGACTAAACTTCCTCCCACATTCATGATCCAACATCACGGCTGAGCTTGTTTTCAGTCTACTATAATATTGTTGTTTTATTTCCTCTGTCCTCCAGGTGGCTGGTGATCGCTGTGGGTTTGGTCCGAGCTTACCTAGCCAGAGGAAGCTACCATGGGCTGTACTACTCCATAGAGAAGCCTCTGAAGTTCTTTCAGACTGGAGCTATTCTGGAGGTGAGATAAGCACTGCAGGCAGGCGGTTATTGACAAACCTGAACGTGCAGTGTAAGCAGAATAATGTGGCATTATTACTGTATTGCTGTGTCGGCACAGAGAGTCTGATTTACACTATATAAGCTCAACTTAAGTATGTGCTGCTCGTTTTTTATTGTATTAACCCGCTAATGCCGCAGTGATAGGGGCGTGCGTGGTGTTATCTGTGCAGTGTTTGGTATGCTGTAATGTATCAGCTGAACATGCCTCACTGTAGTGTGTTAAGACCTCCAAATCCTATACAAACATGTTGTAGCATTGTACTGTACAGATATTCATGTGCTAAATGAGCACACACATGCACTGACACATGTACATATAGGAAGAAGAGGCGCTCCGGTGATCCTGACCAGACACACTGTACTTTAGAGATTGGAGAGCAGCAACCTCCAAGGCTCAGAAATGAAGCCCACAGCAAAGAGATTCATACGTTCATACTGGGGAAATCAATCTGGCTAGAGCGGGATTCGGGCCGTATCTGGATATACATTTTACCGTATATCCGGATAGATCTCTGGCCGTATTGGCTGAAATCTGGCTCAGGTTTGAACGCAAATCCGGCCTGCTACGCACGGTTTATGGGAACAGTGTCTGGGTCCCATACAAAAGCCGCATGTAAACAACCATCAAACTACAACAGTTTTGCCCTGAGTTTATTTTCGACAGAGCTATAAAGGAATAAACTGCTTTTTGAACCCAAAAAAACGAAAGAACGAGCGACATGGGACAAAAAAAACACATGACGCATGCGCACACGCGGTGCTACTGCGGTCTGAACAGACTCTGTATATTACAAGGCGCCACCTAGCAGTTTGGAGGACAACAAACAAGCCGGATTAAGCCGGATTGAGCGCGGACACGACTGTGTGATAGCCAGATTTGAAAATAGGTCTGAATGTATCCAGCTTAAAATCTGGATTCAAAATCTACTCTAGCTGGATTGACTTTCTCCAGTGTGAACGGGGCCTAAACAACTATGGACGAAGCTTCTGTGACATCACATGTCAGTCCCCCTCTCCCCATCAGTCCATAAATATACAGAATTTCAGGTCCTTGTGTGATCAAAATGAGCATGAAGTTGTTCTAAATGCTACTTTACTTCCTGGTTCTGCATGTAAACAGTGGAATGTCTTAGCGTTGTCTGTGTGCACCACTTGTACAAACACACTGTGTAATTTGCTCTTATCTTTTCATTCCATAGATACTGCACTGTGCTGTAGGTGAGTGTGTCTCCAACCTCCACCCTCACTCCCTTCACAGTTTGCTGCAGAGATAACATTTGATTTAGATGTTCATTTCATACGCATCCATTTTAAATTCTAATACTTATATAGTAATTAACAACAACACGGGGGAAACATCTTAATTATCAGCACTGACAGTCGACAGTGGAAGACATTGTCTCCTCCTTTTGGCAGTGAGTGAGTGTACTAGTTACACAAACATGCCTACAAGGTCTTCCACTTTATGTCCAATTTCATATCATAAAATTGTGATTATGACAGTTAACGCTGTAATTATGTCATGTAAGCTGGCATAATCAGATGCCGAATATTCCCACACACACACGCACACTGTGCATCTTTGTGTAAAACATTGGAGTGTTTGCCAAAGAGAGGGCTGAGAAGCTGTTGGCTCTCATGGTGTTAATGTGATGAGGAGAGAGCGGCCCTCGCCTGGCTGCCTCACTACGGCGCTCAGTCCATTCTCTTCATTATGTGGGATTTGAAGCTAAAGCGCGCTGACCTTTCCCCACTGTAAACAGGCTCCCTGCAGCTGCTGTCCACTGTTAGACCACGAACACACAGACACAGACATAAACACACACACAGAGCTCTCAGTCCCTCTCTGCTGGCCAGAGGAAGACACTGCATCCTCTGTGCTTGTGTTGGTCTGTCTGGGACCTGTGTCCCTGAGCCCAAACTGACATCTTCTAATGGATCTTGTGAAGATTTGTTTAGGCTCCATCCTCTCAAATACTCATATTTGAGAAGCTGAAGCTTGGAAAACGATGTAAGATTTTGTTTCATACACAAATTTGACTGTGTGTGTAACAACTAATGTGTTTATTGAGCCGTTTTAGCAGCCGGACATCTCATGAGGCTCAAAGAATGACATCTATAGTCTAATGCTGATAGTATCTTTCATCTCACATCACAGGAATCGTTCCGTCCTCTGTGGTCTTGACTGGATTCCAGGTCATGTCCAGGGTCTTCCTCACCTGGGCCGTCACACACAGCGTCAGAGAGGTACCGTGACTTCCATTCTCCGCACACTTGAACACATGCATCAGTCTCAGTTAGAACCTACATGGCAGTGTAAACCGTCCTATGCACATGTGCTCAAAAGTGACCAGCTGATGTGCTGTTTGCCCTGTTTATAGATGGGAGAGGAGTAAAGTGTAAGTAGTAGTAGATGGTCTTGCTGTAGGGTTGCAGGAATGATTCTTATTCCAAATAATCTGTATTTCTGCTATTTCCTGTGTGTCTGTTGTATGAGTCTGTACTCACAGGTTTCTTTCTGCCATGCTCTCTTTTCTGTTTAAGTGAATGTGTGTCAAAACTCTTTTAACATGACATGTGCATCATTTTGAACCTAATACCGGAGGAGAGTGACCTGCAGTGTGGCTTGATCTCTGAGCAAACAGCATGGCTCTGTGATGAACAGTCAAGATTCAACGACAGCAGAGCATGACGCAAGTCTGTCTGTTGCTGTATCCTGCTTCCTTCCATCATCCTCTGTGTGTGTGTGTGTGTCTGCAGGTGCAGAGTGAGGACAGCGTGCTGCTGTTTGTCACAGCCTGGACTGTCACTGAGATCATTCGCTACTCGTTCTACACCTTCAGCCTGCTCAATCACCTGCCATACCTCATCAAATGGGCAAGGTAGGAACAGCAGCCTGAGACGTGTGTCTGTGAGTGTGTCCATCAGGCAGAAGGTAATCAATAAAACTGCAAAAAAAGGTGGCAATTTTAGGAGACATCTTAAAGAAGCAGTTATTTTTCTATGTTTTTATGCTCTGTGAGTCGAGCCTAACAAACACAAATTCCAGGCAATCAATAAAATCAACAATTCGTCTATTTAAATTAGGGCTACAACAAACAAGTATTTTGATACTTGAGTACTCGGATCACACGTAAATGTCATAGTTTTTCCATAGATACACCTGCAGTGTCACTGCTTCAGCCCATGACTGCCTCCATGCCCGGTGCCAAAACTGTGTGTGTCTGCGTGTGTCTGCGTTTGTATAAACGACTCACCCACGTCGCGAACCCGGGGCCTCTTGCGCCCAAAACGCTGATCATCCCGCTACGCCACAAGAGAATCATCCCCGATGAAGTCACTAAACGAGTCATCGAGTACTAAATTAGTTGTCAATGCATTTTGCCCTTAAATATTACTTGAGTACTCATTGCAGCCCTAGTTTACATTATTTGGACTGTTTCTCAAACAAAATGTCAAATTAAAAAATATATATATATTTTGCCCTGAAACTAATAAGTTAAATTCCCCCAAAAATGAGAAAATGGTAAAAAAATAATCATCGTATTTACAATAAAACCATGAAAATATTTAAAAGCAGTCATTTATTTTATTAATTACACTTGAATATTTCTGTCATATTTTGACATGCTTTTATGCTTGTGAAACTGGATTTTACAGAAATTCATCCATTTACTTCGAACATTCATTTCCACGAATTCATCAGACCGCAAAAAAAAAACCCTGCACTGCTTCCACAATAAAAACCTCCATCTCTCCATCTGCCTAATGGGATTTTTTCTGCATCTACAACCAAGGCAACAGTTGTTAAGTGCCTCCCTCCCCGCGGTCTTTGTTGCTATAGTAGCAAATGAGACCACGGCTATATTGGTATTTGACTTCCAGTTTGAGTCGCACTCTGAGAGCTAGAAAAAAAGAAAAATGGGTCGTGCATCTGTGGAAATTTCAGTGAAGGATGAAGAGGTTTGGAGGTGTAGTTAGAGAAGTTTTCACTCTCTCCCTTTGATGTTCATTCTCTCTAAGGAAGAAGAGGAGCTCGGTCGGTGTATCGCTCATATTTCAACCCAAGCTTTCACCTCTTTTTTCCTCAGACAGTTGAATCACTCCAAGATTCGATGATAAAACATTTAGAGGCAGCGTTTCGTCGTTTTTATTTTTATTCTCCTCGAGTAAGCACACGGTTTCCGTTCATGTCTGCTTCGCATTATATGCAAATATTATAATGCGCATGGTTGCGTGTGGATGCCCGAGCACATCCTCGGACGTTTTCTTCTACTCCTCAGCTATTTCTTTGAAGAAATAATAAGAGCTTTTCTCATATTGCTGCCCCTGGCAACGCATTTCTGTTCTCCTCAGCCACATGTGCATTCTTTTAGGAGCAAACCACGTATACACTGTGGATGCAGAGTCTGTTTTAGACCTCTTCCTTCATTGTTTCCATTACCTCTGCCGCACTGTGAAGCCATATTTTCAAGTACTGTATCATGCACATTTCCCTCTTGTTTATTATAGCGGTGCCGCCCACCCATCCTCCTCTCTCCCCCTGTTGCACATAATCATAAAGTGACTTGTTATTTGTCTGTGCTGCAGGTACACCTTTTTCATCGTGCTGTATCCCATGGGAGTGACTGGGGAACTGCTGACGATCTATGCAGCGCTGCCGTACGTGCAGAAGACAGGCCTCTACTCCGTCACCCTCCCCAACAAGTACAACTTCTCCTTCGACTACTACTCCTTCCTCATCCTCGTCATGATCTCCTACATCCCCCGTAAGTCAACAAGCACATCCCTGTGGTATAGTGACAATAAACACTCAACAGCCTGCTTCCACAAATAGCATCAGGTTAGCCTGCGATTTGTCCCCATTAGCAACCAAGCTAATTAAAAACTGCTAATACATGGTCCTACCTACTGCACGTTTGAATGTTGTTGACATCATGACACTGATCCTCCCCTCCTCCACTTCAGTCTTTCCCCAGCTTTACTTCCACATGATACGGCAGAGGAAGAAGGTGCTGGGCCACATAGAGGACTACAGCAAAGTGGAGTGAGCCCAGCCGCCCTCAGAAAGATTCAAAAAGGGAAAAAAAAAATCCAACAAATGAGGAACAAAAAAAAATCACGTCTGCTTATTGAAAACAACAAAAGCCCGACCAGTTTTCAAACTGCCAGAACGGACCTGGCAGGCGACCCAATTATAAAAGCGACTTTATTTTTTACAGCTGATGTGTAAAAAGAAAAAAAAAAAAGTCAGAACAAACAGAAGAAATCACGAATGAACTGGTGTCATTTTTTTTTAATTATTATTATTTTTATTTATGAAGTTTAGTCAGAGCTTGGATACAGATGAGCTGAGAACAATAATGACACTAGAGGTAAGAATATTTTTCTCACCTGCCCATGATTTGTTTTTTTGTTTTACTGCAATGTTAAAAAAAAAAAAAAGAATAATGTGAAAGTAGGTGTCTGTAGGTGTGTTTGTTGGTAAAAGCTGTGGTCCAGTTTGTTTTTCATTCATATTTTTGATCACATTACTAATTTAGATCAATAAACCTTTTTTCATTCCATGCAGCATGCTTGGTTTTCTCTTGCTTGGCTGTAGTCGTGCATTCTTTGTTGCTTTCTCAGTAGTTTAACATCATTTTTAAGCCGCCTAACATTTTCAGTGCCGACCGCGAGTTGTGTTTCTTTTCATTTTTTCCTCATTGTTTGATGTTTAGGTGGTTTTTACGAGTCTCATCCGTCTTTCTTTGACCTATCGTAGCTCCATCCAGCATGCACACGGGCATTTTATTTAAGGTCCAGTTTGCAACACATCATCCTTAATGAACAAAGTGTATCTTTTTAAATGGGATGTTTTTTTTTTATCTTATCACAAAAGGAGCAGCTATGAGGTCATGGCATTTATGGGACACTTTAGCAAAAAAAAAAAAAAAAGTACAGATAGCACAACATGTAGTAGCAACCGTGTTTTCAGGTGAAATAAGCTTTAAGATGTAACACAAACAAAACTGCGTTTTAGCCCAGATATGTGTTGGATTCTTACTTTACACAGTGAAGTCGACTGTACTTTGATGCATAAACCTGGTGGTCATGGTTTATTTATATAGAAGTATGTGAGCTGCAGTTCATTGTTGGAAAGCTTGTTTTTTTTCTGTGGATAATCCTGGAGTGCTTATTGTAATATTATTTTTTTTTTAGTTGTAGCTGCTCTGTTGAAAAGGATTTAAACAACAAGCGTTTAGTGTCTGCAGCAAAAATAAAGACTCAACCTAAAGCCAAATTACAAACATTATTCAGTTAAATCTGTTTGCACAGAAGAGGATTAGGACCACTGCTTACAAACATACTCGAAATTATGAGGAAAAATAATATTAATATCCATAAATATCAACCTCCAAGGCTGAGAAATTAAGACAAAATCACTCAAAAGGGTCAAATTACCCAGATCTAATCCTCCTCTGTTTCTGTCTTTGGTTTGGTTTGTTCTTTTTTAGATATCCAACCACATCTTTGAGATTTTTGTCTCCATTCTCAGTGCAGTTCTGCATCTCTTATTAAAAATAATTCAATAGAGTATGGATAAAAACCCAGCAGTGTTGAGCTAATTATGTTTTTCTTTCTTTATGTCAGTATTTCTGATTGTTCCAGTCACTATAAACAACATTGTCTTTCTGAGGTGGAGGCAGAAATCTCAACCATCTCGACATTAACATGAAGACTGTTATACTCACAAAGTTTTTCAATTGGACCCAATCCCTCAGAGGTTACAGCTGCTGCGAAGCTAACATCCATTATTGTGCGTCACAAAACAAATTAAGTTGCCCAGCTCCTGCTTGCCGTCACCATCTTACTCCCCAGCCAGCCAGCTGAGCACCCGGATGGGTGGATGTCATATGTTTGCATTTGTGCTCCTTTGTTTTTTTTCCACCATTACTGGTTGAGCATGATATGGGACGAATGTCTTGCAGGAGCACAAGTGCAGCTTGTTGTAAAACTGCATGAAAGAGGAGATATGTGGATGCCTGGAATGATGATCTGTGTTATAACCCACATTTAAAAGAAGAAGCATGGCATATGTTACTGCAGACCTGGTTCTACTGAATAAAGTTTTGATACACATGTTTTGCATGGGGCCAGCAGACTTTGTACAGGTATGAATAATAAGTATATATTTACAATAAACCTATAACATGGAAAGCTTTTTCTTCGAATATACCTCATGCAGTGACACACTGACGCCCTGCTGATCATTCTGGGGAGAAAATGGATGGTTTAATGTAAGCTGACTCACTCACTCATGCATGTAGGTGGGAGACATTGTCTCTTGTACAGTTTAACAGCACACACACACCAAAATATAACATCCGTACCTATCAGCTCTGCATTAATGCAAATGTGTTTGATGCATTTGATGCATGCAGAGGATGTGCACGATCATCTTGTGGATGAACAGGATAGATACTTTATCCTGAGGGGAGTCTAGAGTCCAAATTTAAACATTTTTAAGGGAATAGGAGCATAATTGGTGCCACAATTAACCCTGAAATTACCTTGTTATGATAGGAAAAGGGTGCAAAAAATACATATAGCCTCTCTGACTACATCTATAATACTTGGAGATTTATTTAAAGAAACATTTTGTGTACTCAAGCTCAAAAATGCTGGAATCTAGAGTACTATCCCCATAGTAACACTTCACAGTGCATACTTTATTGAACTTCCAGAGTCAATGTCCATAAACTCACTTGCAGTCTCTTTTTAAAAGGCCGTTTCTGGTTAAGTGTTTATGTGTAATTCTATTTTATTAAACTACAGCCAGCCACTTGACCAACACTCTAAGCCAGGATAGTTAAAAACAGACACATCATTTGTATTTATTAAACATGCACACATTTCCTATGAAGATCTTTTTGTCTTTTAACAAAAACATACTTTAAGAATGACAAATATTGAAATATTGAAAACATTTAATTCATTATTCTTTATGATATATAAGGATGCAACGATGAATTAACTATAAATCAACTAAATTCAAACATCAGTTAATGAGGATCAGAACAGATAAAAGTACATATTGAGATTTTGTTGTCCTTAATTTGGGTGAACGAGCCCTTTACAGGGTTTGTGCCTTTGTTTCCGCATGCTAATGAGATCAGATCATGTGTCTGTGCATGAAAATAAAACTGCAGTTCACATTCAGATGATGGCAGCAGTGCTCTGGCACAGACTTGCTTTTCTTTAATTAGTGTGAAACGCTGTTTTAACTGTGTGTTTTCATCACATGAAGTTAGTGTTGAGATAAGAGCAGCAAACACAGACCTGCATTTAAAAAGGCAGCACTGTGATCTCTGCCACAGAGCGCTCTGCTGCCGGCTGAACGTGTGAAGAGGGTCATCAGTGTTTCCAGCCTTTAACTGAATGGTGATATATTCTGTGATGAAGCCTGTTTAACACTAACAGGGCAGCATTTAGATTGTTTTTTTCTCAAGTAGCACTGACTGTTAATGTTACTGTGAGAGCAAGAGAGCCTGTTTTACTTTGAGCTTTATCAGCCAGATTATGCAGAATGACTCCAGCGACTGTGACATTTTATTATACAGCTGGATAATTACTGCAGGCAGCACGGTGATGTAGGTGGTCATGATAAATTTAGCCACATCACATCTGTGTAGACCGTTTGTTGGAATGCATGGAGATACACAGGAAGCGGTGCATTCATGGGATGCATGCTTATGTAAAGCATTAAGGTGCAAACAGGACCCCTCCTCCACCTTTAGGTTGTGCTTTCACCTTTTTTGTGTTCTAATGTGCTCTGGTTGTCTCCTGTTATCTGTTCTGAACATCAATGAGTTGTCATGGGTGTGTGTGTGTGTGTGTGTGTGTAGGAGAGCAAGCAAACAAGTGGTCATAAGACAAGCAGGAAAAAAAATAAGTTACACAACTTGGATCAAGATCAGTTTGTATCTGATTTATGTCTGAGTTCCTGTTTTATTTGATGAGGACGGCGCTGAATGGAATCCCCTGTTCTCTCCGCTAACACTGTTTCACCCTTGATGAATTCCAAAAAGGGCAAAGGGAATTCAGCTGGAGGTGAGTGAGCCCGGTCACAGCAAAACACATGAGGCTCCCCATCACATGCTTCCAGTTTACATTCATTAGCACACAATGTGTGAGACGAATGTTCTCCCCCACCCACCCTTCCACCCACCCCCAACCCCCCCATATGTAAATCACTGCCCAGCGCCAACCAGAGACAGTCTTTAAAACAAAGATATAAAATAAATACACAGCTATGGATACATGGCACCCTACACGTTTGGATCTTTGGACCCCTGACTGTCTGGAGATATGAATCAGAACTCATAAAATATTGTGTTATTGTTTTTGACAGAGGTGAAAGCTCTGAAGCTCTGAGACCAAGTTTTGGAAAGAAAGGGGGTCCACTGGAAGATTGCATGTGTGTGTGCGTGTGTGTGTGTGTGTGTGTGTGTGTGTGTGTGGGCTATCCAGCTGTGAGCACAGACCCGCCCATTCATCGAAAGCGCCGGGGGGGGGTGGTGTTCGCGCAGCCTTCGATTTGGATTGAGCAGCCCGCCATCCAATGAAAGCGCGTCAGAGCGTGACTCACCCCTCTCCCTTTCCCCAATGGAAGCGCGGCGGAGAGGCGGACCACAGGAAGCACACTTGGTTGAATGACCATTAAAGCAGCAATCAGCGGTAAATATGTTATGATGCCACGCTCCGAACAGACACCGAGCGGATCGTCCGAGGCTGCGGGAGCGCACTCTCACACCGGGTAGACGCACCGGGGGGGAAAAAATGCTGCCGCTGCACCGCCGCGGATTCACTGTGCGCAGAGTGCGGCTGCAAAATCAAACCAGGAGTGTCTCTCTCTCTCTCTCTCTGGGGGGATGTGAGCAGTGATGGACAGCTGTTGTTGGACATTGATTCTGGCGTTCAGGTTGAAGGTGAACACAGTCTAACCATGGACCAAGCAGCTGTCTTGTGTGACTGCCAGAGGAGGAGGAGGACGAGGAGGAGGAGCGGCTGAGTTCTTCTTCTCCGCTCCGATCACTGCAAAGTGTGAGAGGATCGTGATGATGATGATGATGATGATGATGATGATGATGATGCTTTTTGGCCAAAACGCGAGGCTCCCATTGCCGCCCAGGATGAAAGGTTTGGTCAACCCAGGTGCATAAAGACTTGATGGGACTGAATAAAAGCTGCTGCAAGCATGGGAATCACCTTTTTATTTCCTTCCACTTCCGTCTTTTTTCTGTCTACAATCGGTTGACAGGAGAGCAGGAAACATGTCCGCAGACATAACGGATTCACGGCGTAATTGATGGTGCTGCGCTATGATCTCTGGGGACTCTCTGAGTTGTGTAATGGTTTTATTTCATCTTCAGCCCGCGCTGCCGTGCAACCTCTTCATGGATGGTAGTTAATTGGGCCCAATGATGTAGAGACAAATCCACCTGGATCTCATGTTCCCTCCTTATGTGGCGAAAACTGGCTCCCCTGTGACTTTTGCGCATGTTCAATTGTTTTTATTCCCAGAGCTTTTCACGCCTCCTGATTGTTGCTTCAGGTGATTAATTTTTTTTGAAGAAGAAGTTTTGCCTCTAAAAGTGGAGATTAAAGCGGCGACAGTACAGACAACGATGGGAAATCCAGCTTATCAAAGACTTTTATTGCGCCTCTCTACTGGGACTGAATAGTTCCCTGACATTATTAAATTCTTCTTGTAGTGTTTATTTCTGTAGCCACAGCGTTGTCATTGCCTCTCCTCCACCATGTCCAGATCAAACAGTGTCAGCCCACCCGGAGTCGGTGCGCCCGGGTTGAGGGGAGGGACCGAGCACAGATCAGCTTGGGGAGAGTCAGAGTCTGTGGCCAACGGGTACCCATACTCGGCCAGATCCCCGCGCAAGAAGCTCACACGGACTAACAGCCGGTGGAGGGAGGAGGATGATCTGGACCACCGGCCGCCCGGGCGAGCATCCACGACCGTCAGCAGGGTCGGCTTCAGGTCCAGGTCGGCTTGGCAGGACCATGGCGAGGAGAGCCGAGACAACAACCGCGCGTCTACTAAACGTCCAGACGGCGAGGTGAGACCCAAATCTGTAGAGCTGGGTCTGGTAGACAGGAGGGTCAAGTCGAGGACCGACGAGGAGGAGGTCATGCCCGAAGTGAACTTTTCTTTAGTGGCGTGCTGCACCAGCGTCATGCACATTTTCAAATCCAAGAAATTCCAGTCGGAGAAGTTGGAGCGGCTCTACCAGCGCTACTTTTTCCGTCTCAATCAGAGCAGCTTGACTATGCTCATGGCAGTGCTCGTGCTGGTCTTCACGGTCATGCTGGGCTTTCACTGCTCCGGTGGGACAGCAGGTCCGAGCGTAACGTACGTGGTGGTGTTTTCCCTGGCCATCTTCCTCACGCTCGTACTCATGGTAGTCTGCAACAGGAACGGGTTTCACCAGGACCACATGTGGGTTGTGTGCTATGTGGTCATCCTGCTGGTGCTGGTGATCCAAGTGATCGGAGTACTGCTTGTACAGCCTAGAAGTGCCTCGGAGGGGATCTGGTGGACCGTGTTCTTCATCCATGTCATCTACACTCTGCTGCCCGTCAGGATGCGCGCCGCGGTCATCACTGGAGTTATTCTTTCCGCCATCCACGTGGCCATCTCTTGGATGTTAAACGGAATGGACATCTTCCTGTGGAAACAGGTATGTTGAAGTTTATAAACAGCTTACACAAATCTGGCATTTTTACGCATTCGTTGTGCGCAAAAACGCACAGGAAACACATGCACCTACCTCACAGCTTAACTCCTACTGGGCAACTTGTTTTTGTTAACTTTGTTTCTCAGGCTTAATCAGGATAACAAGCAGTTGTAATAAGTAGTAATTAATAAATAGGCTGTGGTGTGTGTGTCTGGGGCAGTGTTGTGGCTGAAAAAAAGGTTCCAGCAACAGTGGCATGCGCAGTCCAAAGAGGAACCCCACTGCCTCCTCACTCAGGGTGAAGTTATGCAATTTTCTTAAGTCAGTTTGTGTGCTCTCCAAAAGTGTGTGTGTGTGTGTGTCAACATCATGTCCAACAAATAAAACACACAGTCCTTGGGAAGTGATGACAGAGGCCGTGGATACAGCCATTAAATGTGTCTGCCTCCAGACCAGGTCTGACTGAGATTACTGAAACCATCACAGGACAGTGCACCTTGGTGGAGTCACATACTGGCTAAGTAAGAGCAGCAGGTTTTAGTGTAGTAGTGATGCTGTGTAAACCTCCACCAGGTCTTAGTTTGTCCTGGAAGAGTAGCCTAAATTAAACAAAAGCAAAACTAACTTTTTATTCATATTTTCAGTGCTGTAAGCTGTTTATTGTGGCTGCATGTGCTCCAAATTTCAACAAACTTTATTGACTTGTTGCTCTTTAACTACTCATCTAATGCAAGTTGATGTGTATTTACTAAACAGGAATGTACACACTCATACATCTTCTGTTACATGACAGTCTTTGTTCCATCATGCTGTGCGGCCAGCCACATGTTAACCTCATTAGAGATAGTTAGTTGTTGCTACATTATGGCTGCTATTATTTGTGGCTGTTTATTGTTGTTTATGGTATTTATTTAACTAATTCCCTTATGCATTTATCGTCTGGAGGATGTTTATCTGACGTTTATTTTGATTGTACTTATTATGGTTTTAAGTATCAGCTCAGATATACAGATGATATAAATTCATAACCTGCCCTAAAGGACACTTCTGAGGGGGGGGGGGGGTGATTTTACTTAAGCGCCGGCTAAAATAGGATTTCGAAGTTGTTTTATTGAAGGAAAAAACATGTTTGCTCTCAGCTTAGGAAAGACGAATTTCTGCTTGTTTGCTTTACTTGTGGACTTGTAATAAGCTTACAGTTGCTGGTTTCAGGGGAAATAGTTTTAATGTGCTGCTGAGCCTGCACGTTCCTCATAACATCCAAATGCCTCTGGTAGTATTTTTACAACATCAATATTACATTCAGAACATCTCTCCAGGGCCCGTGGACTTTATCTGTAATAAATTTGCTCGCACAAATGGGTTTCATTTTCCACCATTATTTAAAGGTACGCATTTAATTGCACAGTCTGCCGAGTGAGATCTGCAACTTGGTGTTATTAACCCCTCGCTGTACTCTCTCTTGTGTTTATGTGTGACTTCAAACTTCGTAGTTTCTCGCAGCTACCCGAGTGTTTCAGCGTGTGACCCACTTTACTGTTGCTCATAAACAATTTCTTTACCAGCATTCACCGAGTGCTTCTATAAAGACCTCAGTGAAAATGGAGACAGCTGTCCCTTAATGTTATTGGTGCTTAAGGACCTCCTTAAAAAAATGGAAGTATGTGGAAGGTTTGTCATCTTATAATACCACTTTTTCTTTCCCTGAAGCTGTTTCACAGCCGATTAATGAAAGCTTAATGCCACGGTGACATTTTGGACAATGGTGCACTTGCGAATCACTGAAGGCCCTTTCCTGTTTTAGTACACCTAACGGAAGTTCTATAAAGAACTTGTTTTCAGTATTTGCTGAACATTTATCCACCATATTATGGAGGCAGGTCTTACAGGAGCCCTGAAATTATCAGGACATCACCAGGAGTAAATTGCAAATTAGAATTATTACGATTAAACAGACTTTACTTACTTTACTTTCCCTACAACAGATATCTGTAGTGTGTGTCTGCTGCATGAAATCGAGTCTTACCAGTAGTGACTACATTTACGCAAAATTATAACAATATTACAGCTGTATATGTGTGAAATGACTGCAGCTCTAAAGTTGTGTTGTAGGCGACACAGTGGCTGATGTGCAACCCCGTCAGCAGGACACTGCTTCTGTATTACACTGCACACACAATCACTCATCTGCAAATAAATGCATGACATATAAGTGGTTAACAGTCAGGAGTCCTGGGAACCCCTTGTAAACCCTTGATAGGTTTTGATTTATAGTCGGCTATGTTGCTTTTTTGTGTTTGGAATTATCTGTCACAGTGACAGCTTACGGCCATTTCTGCACTCACCACTGCTTCTTATATATTTATGTGAGTCTGTATTGCCTAAATTGTGATAAATCAGCATATTTGTGTAGAGGTAGGCTGGTTAAAAAAGCAGAACTATGTACACATGTCAGAGACTGTGGTACTACTCTCTCTAATGAGATGCTTCTTATGGCTGAACAGTCTGAACAGTAGTGGCTACTAAAGCAGCAGAATCATGGGTGGGAATTGTCTGCTGTCCACATACTTTTGGCCACATCCTGCTGCTTAACCGTGCGTGTCCTTCAGTGTATCTGGGCCATCTGTAGTGTGTCCAACTTTAGAAAGAGAACACATAGTTTGGACACCACTTTGAAAAATAACTCAATGACAGTACACGGACAGCTTGTACAGTTTAGCTTCTTCAGTCACATCAGCAGAGACAAAGAATGTGTCAAACACCGGAGAGGATGTAGGACTCTTACTTTCTTCATCCCTTTGTTTCCTTTTTGGATCTGATGTTTGGTTATTGAAGCAAAAAGCCGGCTGATGGTTTAGTGTTTTTGTGTGAATGGCATGTGACCCCGCATCTGTTTGTATTTTCTGCACAAGCCACATTGTCATTTGATGTGCTGATGTGAGTGTGTGGGAACGAGCTGCTGTATTTGTTGTTCTTTCCTCGCCATGCTGTTGTTTTTAGCATATCTGCTCTCCCCTGTTTACATACGACACGGCTTGTTGCTGAGCTAGACAACTGATGTTTTCGTAAGCCTCTGGGATAATGGCGTTTTCTTAGGCGGGTTCTCCCAGGAATATGTTCAGTTCCTTTTTTTTGAAGATGTATTTTTGGAGCTTTTATTTGATAGGGACAGTGCTGAGAGACAGAAAGCAAGGAGAGAGAGAGAGAGAGAGAGAGAGAGAGAGTGGGGCATGACATGAAGCACATGGTTGGGCTGGCAGAAAATTGCTTCTTATCTTGAATTCCTTTAAAATGATTAAAAATACACAATGAGTCAACCTTGCAACATTTTCTAACACTCTATTGCGTATCAGAACGCTGTGTGCACTGCTACCACGGGACATTTAGTGTAAAAACAATTTTTTTTAACAAAGGTGACACCAAGTGACATCATTGTTTTGGTGTAAATTCAACTGTGGGTTAATAGATTTCAATACTCTTTTTCTCCCTGTGTAAATGATGCATCTCTAATCACAGCATGGAAGTGTCGTACTCCTGTGGCTCATTGTAGCTTCAGGAAGTTTTCCAGAATCATTTGATTGACACTGGAGAGGTCCTGATCAAATTTGTTTTTCCTTGATTTAGTTAATTCAGATTGATTTTAATTTTGAGCATGTTCTAATCCAATATATTACATTTTAATTTCCTTGT
Organism: Parambassis ranga; assembly: GCF_900634625.1. Classification (NCBI taxonomy): domain Eukaryota; kingdom Metazoa; phylum Chordata; class Actinopteri; family Ambassidae; genus Parambassis; species Parambassis ranga. The sequence goes on along the minus strand of NC_041041.1, from coordinate 4,532,269 downwards.
GCACAGTGCACACAACTGTTTAAATGACCAAAATCAATTTAGTGAATGTGCTACATCAATGAGATTGATTAAATAATGGGATTAATAAAGTAAATCTTAATCTTAATGAATCTTTACATGAAGTCTGACAATTCAGTGCCTTTGTTTCTGTACCCTATGACCTAGAAGTTGTTAAAAATAACACAAAATAACCTCAAATTTCTCGGATGTAGCAAAGACTGTAATTAAACGATCCTGGCACTGCCTGATCCATGCCTGAGTCTTGGCACGGTGAAGAGAGTTTAGTGGAGCTGCTGGAGATGGCTAGTGACCTGTGACCTCACTCATCTGTCAATCAAACATTTTTTAGCTTTACAGGTGAGTTAAATTAATAAATAAATGAACTCTGTCATGAAGGAGGATGGTCTCTATTGTACCAGGCTGTATGCCTCCACACCTGTGGAGATTAAATCACCTTTGGAAGAACCCTGAAGTAGTCACTTGCAGTTTTGGCACTTCCTGCTTGGCCCAATTTTTCTTTCTGCGGCTCACTCGAACACTCAGCTTGACTCCTGTTAGAAAGGGTAAAAGAAATGTTTGGGTTTAAGTCATCAGTTATGAAGTCCATCCCACACTTCAACTGGCAAATTGGCACTGTGGAATGCATTTGACTGCAGACCTATAGCCATCTTCCCTATTGGTCCAGCTCGGCATTTAACTGCAGCCATTTATGTGCAGCACACATGCATTGGTTGCTGCTATCTGTGTGTCAGATTGCGTCGCAGTCGGCGCAGCAGAGCCTGAGATGATCGTCTTTCTTGATGCCTACGTTACCCACAACACAGTTGAACACTCACACAGTTAGTTCAGAGTTTGGCCTGTGTTATTTTGTTATGCTTGTAGCAGCTAATGTAGCCCTGAGCCGTTAGCCTCCCACAGAGAAGCGAAGCTTCGGTGAGCTCATTTCTCTCTAATTGTTGCACACTTCCTTTTTTGCCCCAGCTGACGCCACTTTAGGCAATTTATCAGACGTCACACAGCTCTCCCTGGACCCACAAAAGGTATAAAGCCAGCCTTCCTCTCCCTTCTTACATCACTTCTGCAAATCTGTCACTGTGTGGTGGAGGAACAAAAAGTCTGATCCGGCTCTGGTTGAATTTAAACAAGTCTTCTCCTGAGTTTCTTCCTCGGTTTGCCTCCTGAGCTTGTTTCTGGGACTGTCGGCGGTTGAAAAGCTGAGTTTCCATTCTTCTCTGACTTTTCCCTAAATTCCCAGAGGAGGGCATGTAAGCGGACCAGTCCTAGTTGGCAGGATTCCAGTTGTAACAGGGTTTTGTGCCTGTGTAATTGAATTGCTCGTTGCTTGTAATGTGTGGAAATCCAAACCAGATGTCTGCATCACCTCTCCTTTCCTTTACCTGCCTTGTTTTGCAGCATCCCTCCTCTTCCTGGACTTGCTTTTAATTTTACTTCACAAAGCTCTCCTCCTTTTGAATAAACTAAAAGTTGAAGCGACTCTCTGGAAAACTTTAAATCAGCATCTAAACAATGACATATAGTTTAAGCTGTTTCTGTGCTTTGTATTTTTGGATGCGAGCACTTAGTGGATGCAGCTGTTTCGGAGGTGCTGTGCACCTTTTCCAGAGACGGCTGCTGCTGCTGCTGACGCACCCGCCTCTTAGTCCAGAAAACTCAGCACTCCTGTAACTTAGCAACAGATTTTATTTCACAAAGGCCAACCAAGTTCTCTCGGCGGAGCACTTGTGTGTTTTTTTGCTTCCAGCCACAGACTGCCACTTGATGTACAGTGTCAAGCTGAGCTTCTGTACAATTCTATAAATCTGGAGATGAAGCCACAGATGCTCCAAACATACTGCATTTTTACTTAATTTCCCTACGGGGATTAATAAAGTAAATCTTAATCTTAAAACATATTTAAATGTGCAGAGCTTACAGGTGCTCTTGATGCATGTCCTGATGCTGCCCAACCTTCTTTGTTCCAATGACACTCGCCACACTACACTCTTTGTGTTTGAACTGTAGCAATATTTTGACCTTGTGTGTGTAGTTTCACACACTATAGAGTGCAGTAGTTCACAGAAAAGGTTGTGTTTAAGAGTTTGTTGTCCACAGAGAAGCTGTTGAACAGAAAAGAAATAAAAAATATATCCTCATGGCATTTTAAAGGATTCTTCTGTGACGTTTCGTGGGGTGTTGGTAGATTAGAGGATTTTTTCTTCTCAGAAATCTCAGTATAATACTGTGAAATTTCAAACAATGGTTTTTGGAAGCCATTTCCACTGGAAGAAACACAAAAGCACTATTGATTATTTATTATTAGTCTCATACTGGTCATTTGGATTGCTGTCCAGATGATGGTGTCTCATCTTTCAAGAGGAAAAATATCCGTCTGCAGCTACTGAATCTTTATTCAAGTTTTTACCTACAGGTCAGACGTTTTAAATGTGGACAGGGTGATATGACATGATGTAAAAAATATTAGTGGTGATTTTTCTAATTTAATGAAATGCTTTATTCTTTTGTTTTGTTGTTGTTATCTCTCCTGCTAAAAAGGCTACAAAGCAATATTTAGGTCATCCCCAAACCAAACGTTGGGGAAGAATAGTTTCCTGCCTTCTGACCAATGTAATAAAACAAAATATACAGTTTAAAGTGCCAACAAAACATGTTCTGATTACTAAAAAGATGCACAGAGCTTGCTGGTAGCAGCTGCATATGGCAACTATTTTTGCACCAACTGTACCTTACAGACTTGCATTCTGATAAAGAGCAGGGAGACGCATTATGTCTAAGCAAAAACAAATATATGGATACTTCATAGATTCTTTTGCAATTCATTCCAAGAGATTCTAATAAAGAAAAACATGTCTGCTCCGTCTGATGTCGGCCTCTTGCTGTAATTACACAGACACCAGCTGACAGTCGAATGTAAAACTACTGGATAGTTTCCACTTGCACATTGTTGTGTGTCTCCACTGCGGTGAGCTGAGCAACACTGGAGCTCTCGCTGAGGCTTCCCTCTGCTCATCTGACTCTCATTAGCTGTAATTAGTTTGTTTGCAGTGTAGAAATTTCGACTCGTGGTGATATTATTTTCAGGGGAAATTATGAATAATTATGATACACTATCTCCAATATGCAATTATTTGTCTGGTGTGAAAATTCTTCTAAGAGTGTCTTATGATAAAATAGTAGGTTACTGCTTATTGCTGACCAGACCAGTTTTTTTGTTGTTGTGTGAGTAAATAGTCCGATTAATCTTGGTGGGTCATTTTCTAGCATTTACTAGCCAGTATAAAAGTCAGTACGGCCGACCCTTTGGAACTGATCTTGTGACTAGAATTGTAATTTCAGAGTGCTGTGTGTGTTTTTAGGTGCTGTTTGGTCAGAAGGAGGATGACTTTTGATCGGGATCAACTGTCGGCAGTTAGCGATGAACCAGTTTTGGTTAATTAATAACAGAACATTAATTTTGTGATCATCAGACTGTTAAAAGAAACCAATGGGATTGTAGCTTTAGATCATTAGAGGTTATTCTTTAAGGCTGACTGAGAGATCTCTGGAATAAAAACTAAAACTTCACTGTTCTGTGTCAAAGATATAAAGGTCCATACTCACAAAGATTCTAAGAATCCCCTCATCTTAGCCTTAGTAAGGACTCTTAGCTTAAAAGTGACTTAAGAACTTTCTCAGAGCGACTCTGAAGGAGCAGACTGAAAGTTTGATCTAAGTAAGGAGGCGTGGTTGACCCCCTTCCTAAGCATTTTTGGGGAGAAGTGATTGGTTGACAGGAAAAACATGAGAGTATGTTCCTAATAATATAAAAAGCATAGAATGAACAGCGACGCGAAGTCTTCTTGTCTCAAATGATGATGTGATCATCAACACAAATGACTTGGATGTAATTCAGCCTATATGATATTAACATGGGACTACTTGCTCAGCTGTTATCACCTTTCTGTGATTGCTGTCTGTTACATAGAGGCCCTGGTTGGAGCAGATTTACCTGCAAACTAAATAGAAACAGGTGAAAGACCGCAGAGACCAGACTGGACAGAGCAGCAAAGCTCACTCTGAGCACAGTTAGCTGACGAGAGAAAAACCGTTCTTTGAGCAAAATTCAGCCCAGTTATTACGGTACAGTTATTACGGTACAATCTAAGAGACAGACATGAGAGGACAGAGCACAGCACTTCCATCCTCATGGTTATGTGCACAAGTCAGGAGTGTGAAAAGCGATGGTATGTCTTGCCGTTTAAGATGAGGTCAAGCACAAACATTATGTCCGCTCCATCTAATCTGTAGCGTTTTAACAGCTCACTGTCAGTTTGGAGGATGTTTCTCCTCTCTGCCTCTCTGTTTAAGGAACTCTTAAGCCTCTTCAAAGTCCTCCTCTCCACTCTTAACACTTTTTCACCTTAAGACCCCTCTTAAGGGCTAAGATGTTTTGTGAATCACTTTTATCTTTAGAAGGATTCAGTCTTAATTATGAGGGGAAATTCTTAGAAAACGTCATAATTCTGAGAATTTTCATAGAATTTCACCGCTAAAGGAAACCATTAGTGCTAAGAATCTTTGTAAAATGCACACATTAAGAGTTTGATGCGTTAACATTCAGAGTTTCATAGAATGTAAAAGATTATGGTGGTCACTGGAGAATGTAAATAATATAAAAATCCTCTCCACTCCATGCGTTTAAAAAAAAAATCTGTTTTCATGTGCTATTTTAGTGTATTTGCTTTGGTTTCTGTCAGACATGGGAATGTTTTTTTAAGTCTCAGTCTTGTTGAGTCTGTGGTTATTTGCATGGCTAACATTACTGTGAAATGAAGCTGTGGTTCTATTGTACCTCTGCAGCCCAGTTTATATCCGTATAAAATTCAAAGGACACACATCACATGTGATGTTAATGGACGGTGGCGCTGCCTTTGTCCCCTTTTAAATGTATTGTGTATAGAATTGTCACTCTTCCCCTTTTCTTCGCACACCTGCTATTCTTCCTAATAAGCTCATTAATTGCTGTCGGAGCAGGTTTCCATGGCAACGGAGCATGTGAAAATGTTTAATGCAGTTTTCATCCCTGAGTTGCATTTATGCCTATATCGAGTGTTGACATTACACACAGGTGGTGGAAAATGAATCGCTGTACAAATATAACTGTGTTGTTATCCAGTCATTACCCACTAATGGGTAATTCCGCACTCGGAGCTGCATAGACAGAATTATTCTGTCTTCACAGTCACATTGTTCTTTCTTCTTTCTGCACATAGACAGTGGAGAAGCTAAAATGCCTTGAAGTCTAAAGACATTGTCTCAATTCAGAGGTTGCATCCTTTAAAGGTTGCGATTAAGAAAGACGTGGCCTGAAGGTCGAACTGAGCGCTGTTAAATGAGACGTCTGGCCTATAGAGGACTTTTCCTTGTACCTCACTAGCTGTCGCGAAGCTCCTGTCGCCTAGCAACCTTGACTGATGCTTAGAGGTACTTACATTTGTCAAAACTTTTACTTTGAAAAAAAAGTAAAAGTAAAACCGCCGTCAGCATGCAATGAAACTTTGGATTTCTTGGGTTGCAAACAATCCAACAGATCCTCCCTGACTGCATTTCTGTGCTTAAAGCTGAATTCAAAATGTGATGTCCTTGTGTAACAAGTTTTCATATTGTGTTTCTGTCCGGCTCGGTCTGTACTCTGTTTGGTTTTGTTGGCCTTTATGCACTTTTAAAAATAGCCAGTCATGTGTGTTTTGCCTTTTAGTTTCCCCTGCAGGACTCTTAACACGGGACTGTTGACACTGAAGGTCCATTGTGTGATGTTAACAAAGCTCCACCAGTTGTTTGATGTGCTCTCTCTGAAAAGGGGGAAAACCATTAACCTTAATGAGGTGTAAGCAAGTAAATCATCTCATGAAATGTACCTGTGTAGATATTTTGGGCATATAATCATCACAAAGGAAACTCTCATTTTACTCTGTACTCTCATTTTCATTTTTTTTTTGGAGTGACAACTCACCCTGAGAGTGTCTGCTGCTGTTTTGTTTTCCGATCTCTGTGGCTGCTGTCTAAAAGACGATATTTGTCTGAGGAAAATGTGACTATTAGGCCTCATAAGCTCATGAAAATGTTTCCAAAACCAGTGGATAACGTAACAACAACAAGATGAATCACATTGCCATCAAGATAAAATCAGGAAAGTGTAGTGAAAAGTTAACACTTCTTGTCAGATTTAATGTTTCATCCAAGAACAACGATATGCTTGAAACAGTGTGTGTGTGTGTGTGTGTGTGTGTGTGTGTGTGTGTGTGTGTGAAGGCCAAGAACTACAAGTCAGTGTAATACACAGTGTCGGTTAAAGCAATAAAAGTGCTGCAACTGGTTTAGTAAACATGCCTCACATTAAATTTCCATCACATCAGACATGCACATCTTCCCAGTAATCTGACAGATTTCGAAGGCTCTGCATACTGCACAGCCTCTCTGCAGGACATGTCATTATGTAGTAAGAAAGACAAGTCACTTTTCCAGACTTATTCATTAAGTTTGCATGGGTTTGTTTGAAGCACCGTCTCTGTGTGAAAGCAGCTTAAGTTGGTCCGGTTTGATTTATTGAAGCCTACAGATGTCTTCATGTAGGCTATAAAACAGGCTTTATAACAGATAGTGAATAGTTTCTAGGGCTGCGAGCGATAAATAAAATGCACCGTTGGATAATTATTGATGATGTTGCTGTTGGTTCAGTGTAGCCGCTTGCACTCATATTTGATCACTGCAGCCCCGGGGAACTTAAGACACCATTGTTAATAGAAAATGAGTTGTACAGACTGAATAGAGTGTTGTCTGAGTGTTCTAATGTTCCCTATAAACACGACCTCTGTGTTTAATATGTAAAAGTCAGAATTTTAGCCATGTACGTGTTATTGATTTACTAATGATGAAAGCACCTTTAGGCTAGGTGCACTAGCACACTCTCATGACCTCGGTATCGACTGCGTTTATTTACTATATTGAGTGACTGTCAGGAAGCTAATGGTCATTTCTCATGATCTCTGTGGCAGCTGTATTGCCTGCTGTTGACAGTCTTTAATTTGAGGAAAGCCACTAGATGTTTCCTCCACACGATTGTTTTCCTTTCATGAATGAACCGTTGATTCACCAAGGCAAAAACGTCCTCTAAAACGTCCTCATATGAATGTGCTGGCATCTGAAATATATATCTGTAACCCGGCCATTAATGGGCAGCAAGATTATTTCCTCGTGATGATGTACTTAAGAGTTTGGACGGTGAATTTCTTATGAAACAGGCTGAAAGTGAATTGCTCTGAGAAATACAGTCCCTTTCTAAGAAAAGCAACCGCAGACAAAACAATCAGGTATTGTGTTCACACTTCCTGTGGATGTTCTGTGATTGATTTTGTTGTTTGTAATCATCTTTTCCTGTCTCTAATCACACTGTCCTTTAAAAAAAGACACATCCTGGTGCTGCTGCTGTCTTGTGATTTCAGTCGGGACACATGTTTGGATTTCTTCCTTAACCGTCCCATGCCTACCTTTGACACTTAGATGTAATATTGGATAATTTCCCTAGATAAATCATTTGTTTGATTGGCTTCTCTTTTCCCTCTGTCACCACCTAAAAACTGAAAATAAGCTGATTTTTTGGGTCATATTTATGCAGAAATATAGACAATTTTAAAGGATTCACGACTGTTGTCTAGCAGTACTGTAGCAGGAGACAGTGAAGCAGGGATAACATAGTGTATGCTGGAGTCATCATTCACCGCAGGCCTGCTCCTATTCAGCTAGTAATTATGATAATCTATGGTCCCCCTGACTTTTGATATTATAATTTTGTGTGTTTGGTCTGTTTTTCTCTCTCTTGTTAGATAGGATCGCTCTCCTGTTGTTTTTGATGTTTCCTTTAAGCAGAGAAAGGTCTGAGGATTGCGATGTAATTAAAGCAGTGTTGACTTAATTAGGCAGTGTTAATTGCATGCTTGAGCTGACAGAATGTTGCCATATTTAACAACTTATTTATGTGGCTCGGCATTACAAGCAGAATGGTCGAACCCATTTGACAGCATCATAACATTCAGTTGACTATCAGCTAATACACGGTAAAGAATGTCGTCATCCACAACGTTGCGAGGTAGTTTTGTTTTTTTAAAGAATATAAGATTCTGAAGCCAGAAACCAGAAACTTCATATCTATAATTCAAATACAAAGCAATGGGGTATAAATAGTTACAGTGACATTGTAAGTGTTAAAAAAATATAAAAGTGGCTCTGTGTTTGTGCAGGTGGATGCTGAGTTTAGTCATGAGTGCAGATTGCAGTGTTTTCACTTTGTCTTTTTTTAGACAGGCTTGTTCTGTTGCTCTTAAGAGAAAACATAATCACTGAGTTCCCAGTTTTGCATCCCAGATTTTTGTTCTGCATGATGACAACTCTGACTAGGCAATTAACTCACAGTGAGTCACACACATTGACAGTAAAAACTATGGACAGAGCTTCCGTGACGTCACCCGTTTGTTTCTGAAGAGCCGTTTTGAGGCTCGGTGGGAGGTTCCGGGACGTGATGACCGCCGCCATGTTGACAGAGTCACGTCCGCCAAAACTCTCAAATATGGACAAAGAGGGGGAGCACGAGCGGGGTTTAGGGGGGCGGGCGATCGTGGGAGCAGGAAACTCACGTTGTGATACGTCAACTGTCTGTCACTCAAGCGGCAACGCCCATAATTATGCGTAATTTTAAGTCAGAATACAATTGAAACGAGTGGGTTGTAAAAAAATTCACCCCCCCTACAATTGACACTAGAAGAGAACCTGTCATCTGAGACCAGAGTGGTTTTTTGTACCAGGCCGTAAACTTGTTTCTGCTGTGAAGTCGGCCATTTTAACATGGGAGTCTATGGGAAATTACTCGCTTTTGGAGCCAACCCCCAGCTGTTGCAGCGTGAATTACAAGTTTTGACACTTCCGCATGGGCTTCCACTTTGAGCCCCGAAGGTTGCCGCTTGGTCACACAGCAGAGGAAACAAGCAGGTTGGTGTCAGTATTACAACTTCTATCAAACCTTCGCTGACGCACAACTTCAGCGCAACAAAAAATACACTGAATACCTATTAAGTCTGTCATTTTTTGTGGTTGTTGCTGTCTTTATATCAATAATTGTAATAACTATTTGAGCAGGACTTGGGTGATTGTTTTGTATAATTGTGCCCTTTTCAAGAGTCCTTGTGTGCACTCAGCCTCTGCTGCACCAGTGTTTGTATTGTGGTAGAAAATGAAGTGTACAGACCTGCCAGCCTGAGGAACTGTGCTGTTTTATTTTTGGCCACTTTAGTCCACTGTTGCAGTGACCTCGCAGACCCAGACTTCAGTCCAGACTTGACCTGCAATTTTTAAGAGAACAGACAGAGTGGTTTAAAATAACATGTGTTTTAATGTAACTTAGCAGAAAATAAGGTTGTTTTTCTGCGTGACCCTGTGCGCCACATCCATTTTTATTAGCTGAGCTCCCCTCTCATATCAGGAGGGGATGTGGGAGATGTTTTCTTTTCTCCTGTTCTGCAGGGTTGCCTCATAATCAATGAATCAGAGGCCTGTGCGTCACTCATGGCTGCAGCTGGAATCGGATCTCAGGGTACACCTCATGAATACAACGTGTGTACCGATGTGTGTCTCTGTCCTCATGTTTGAAACCATCAGAGTGCATGACATCCAGAGTGCATTAGCCTGAATTCCTGGCTAGATTTACATTGTTGATCATCTCCCACCTGGCCATGTGCTTCTCAATGTAACAGGAGACTCTGATTGGACACAGAAGATCCTGAGCAAAGATTGCACTTTTATCTTTGGAGAGATTGAGTTGTATTGAGACCATACGGCGCACCGCATTATAAGACGCAGTCTCTATTACAGGGTCTATTTCTGTATTTGACACATACACAAGCCGCACTGTATTATAGGGCGCATGCTACGCTAAAACATACCAGTACGTAAATAAAAAGGTAACGGGAGCAAAACAGTGAGTTAAGTCGAACTTTATTGTTATGAAGGAACGACTTTGTTTATAGTTTGATTACTCGCTGCATATAGCGCTGTAGCTTGCAATAATTACATAATACAGATGCAGCTGATTGGTTTGTTAGATGTTATTCTGCATAACAATTAGAAATGTGTATGTACAATTTTCTGTTTTGCTGCCCTGCCTGTGTGGTGTTTTTCTTGTTGTGCTCTGAGCTGCAGTGATGTGCGATCGGACCCTCGCATCTGAGCTTTAAGGCAGAGAGTTGTGTTGCGCTGCAGAAGTGAAAACCCAGGAAACCGCTCCGCATCCTGCGCAAGCCGCTCACATATCCATCAGCAGTGATTCAGTAAAAACCGGCTGGATATCAGTGAGGAGAGCCGGTGCAGCCCCTCTCTCGACGGTGGCAGCGACAGAGAAACGGCGTGTGTGTTTCTATGGGCAGAATAGTGGCTGCTGCTGAATGCCTGTTGTGAAGTTTATGTTTACACTTTATTAATAAATAAAGACCATCTTCGGATATAGGTTGTCCCGCATTTTAAACAGATGCACCACAGTGATTCCTAATTCATCCTTACCAGTGGCTGACTGTACAGAATATTTATTACAACAATGTACAATAAACAGGAAACAACTGTGCGAGTTCAAACCTGCCGGCTTCCCGCTCATCACTGTCAGAGTCACAGTCACACACGTTGCCGGCTGGCTGTTCGGAAATTATTATTATTGTTCAGAAATTATGCCGGCTTTCACAAAAGCTCGGACGAGTCCACGCATCCACAATCCATTCACATATGCTGGCGTAACTCGCCCGCCGCTGCCTCCCAGTAAAGCTGTGCTCGCTGTCTGCCACCCATCGCTCCCACGCCGCTCGCAACTTTACTTCGAACACCCTGTTTACGCCGATGTCCAGCGGTTGGAGTTCTTTGTTAACCCTCCCGGGATTTCGGCAAGCTCCAAAGTTGATGCGCCTGTACCGTAGCGTTCAGCTGATTGGTGAATTGCTGCCAGCGTACGTAGTATCCATCTGATTGGTTCATCGCTGCCAGCGTACCTAGTGTACGTATGACGTAGTGTACGTATGACGTAGTGTTCAGCTGATTGGTGAATTGCTGCCAGCGTACGTAGTTTACGTATCACGTCCCTGTGTCTGGTACTCAACCCATACACAAGACGCACCGAATTATTAGGCGCATGGCCAACTTTTGAGAAAATTTTAGACTTTTATGTGCGCCTTATGGTCGTGAAAATACGGCACCCTTACAATACATTCTATAAAGGGGCCATATTGTTACTATGATGCTGTTAAAGGGGTCCATACATTCTGCTGCCGGGATCTATGGAACTTAGGGATAGCTCATGGGATAGCGAGTCTGTGTCCTATTGTCAGCTGTGCTAATAGATAGTTAATGGGAAAAATGGTTGAAGCTCCGAAGATCAGTTTGTGTTTTTTTCCTTTTTTTCTTCAACTTAAATTATCATACATATCATGAATGATTAATTTTTATACTCTAGCAGTGTCGTGCAGTGATGGTCAACACAAACACGTCGGAGTCCATATGTTACAAACATTAAAGAAAGTTGGGATGAGAAATAAGAAATGAGCATCAGGCAGAAACAACAGTGACCTTTCTAGAGATAGATAATATACCTGAAATGCATATTCTTAAGGATATTAACTGTTGGTTTTTGTTGACTCATAGTGACGTGAACAAGCCTGTTAAAAATCTATGTAGAAAAATGAGATGGAACAGACGTTCACAGCAGTTATGAAGCACTTAAGAAAACATAAAGCACTAGTGTCACTGGAAGGGCACCACACCCGGGACTCCTGGGTAACCAATAATAAACATCAATACAGTTTAAAAGTAAAATTCAAAGTTATCAAACCCTCACCACTGACATGCTTATGTATTAAATTTAGCACAATGACTGAATGCTGCCAGCTTTAACTTGATTTAGAATATCCATGGTAACATTTCAAAGCAATGCTCCATTTGTGTGTTCTCATCTTGAACATCTTGACACACATATAACTGAGGTGTATATACACACAGAAAATGAATTTACTATTAGTGTAAGTATTCCTCTGCCTAACCATTCAGTGTTTGCCCTGATCTGATGTATGCAGCGCACAGAGTGTGCTCGGATGCACAGTTAGCCTCACAGGCTGTCATTGTCAAGGTGGCACGAAGAGTCCATTGAGCCCATTATGTGCCATTATGCTAATTGTGGAAAGTAATTTCATTATCAGCAGTAATGAATGCAAATCCATTGTCCTGCCTTCAGGTCGCTGATGGATCAAGATAGAAAAAAAAATATAAAATACGGTGTGTTTTTTTGTTACTCAAACAAGAGTTGCACATTTACAGATGACTCACCAATAAAATGTGAGCGGGACAAAATGGTGATGATTATAGAACAGATCGTGCAGCCTATTTACAGCCTGGAGCTGTGAAATGTTTTTATGTATAGACAAAGATCCTTTGATTTAAATTCATCCGCATTGTTTCCTGCAGCTACAGAAAAACACACCAACAACATCCAGTCTGCTTGGCATCAAACCTCGATCTAGCTCCCACAGACCCCTTCATAGTTTTATAGAGGCACCATTGTGAGGAACACATAAAGGCAGCCTGCTCTGGAGAGAGAGTGCATGACAGAGACTGGATATGGGGCAGCATGCCCATCACCAATTACCCCTCTCGCACGGGGAGCAGAACCATTTGGGGCACATATGTCCCATATGGAGAGCAGGCATGTAACACTATTACTAACACATCGTCTTTTCTCCAGGCAAATATCATAAATAAACCAACAGAAAACAAACATTGAATTTCTTTGTTCTCATCAACATCTGTAAGCTAATTATTGAGCTGCCATGTTATATATGGGAGTCTAAAATATCACGCTTATGGGTGCTGCCATGTTGGAAGAAGATTGCATGGAGTTTCTTATTGCTTTACAAAAATGTAAATAGACAGCAATCAGTATTCATAATAGGTTGAACCCACAGCTGTTACCAATCTTGAGGAAGAAAACGAGCTCCAGAGGTCACATCACATATGTTAATATTTGCATTTTTACAACCGCTACAAACTAGTTTGCACATTTTTCATTGAGACATGCACAATAAAGTGTAATGATTCTGCCTGTCGACATATTCTGAAGAATGCATTCCACACCACCCAGTGTGTAATTGAATTGCAGATTGTGTAAATCTAAATATAGATGCTCTTTTGCCATGACTCAGACTGTAGCATTCTTACAAAGGGAACGTTTCCCTCTGTGAAACAAACTGTTGTCTGAATGTGTTTATTCTCACCAGAGAGATAGAAGCGTGTCTGCTCATTGGTTTGTTTTTTGTATATTTAGAAAGGGCTGGTTACATGGAGCTAAAACTGGCTCTGAAATTACAGATGGTCCAAATTGGTGGAGAAGAGCCGTCTTTGGGGCTCTGAGGTTATCATTATTCTGTGGCTGGTTGTCAAAATAAAAGCCTCAGCCTTCAGATCCCACTCCAGCGATGCTTCCCACATGTGTTATGACTGCTAGGCAGCACGTAAAAGTAACACAGGGTGTGCGATAAGGCTCTGAGTCTCCCCACCTGGCCTTATATGGATGGTGTTTGAACCTCGGCTGCTTTGTAAGCTGAGCTGGATACAACTGCTCATGAGCTACAGGTCAGGGATTAGCCCAAGCTGTCATCCTCTGTAAAACTTACCTGATCCAAGCTTTTGCTTGTAAATTAAATCATTTTGAGTGATTAATGTAACCACGTACTGAACCGATCTGTGAGTCTCAGCGGTGATGCACGCACAGAGCTCTAGGAGCCGTGTTGAAACATGAACAGTGGGACTGTTTTTGCATTTTTGATCTTGATATTGGCAGTTGTGGTTCAGGCAGTCATATTTCTAGAAAGTAAACACTTAAAGGAATTTATTTTGTTACTTATCTTTGCCTTTTGTTGCTTTTATCAAACCTACATTTGTCTATGTTATTAGAATATGAATGCTTTAAAACAGTGGTCCCCAACCACTGGGCCGGGGACCGGTACCGGTCCGTGGGTCATTTGGTACCGGGCCGCACAGAAAGACTGAGCAAAACATATATTATTCATTATCTGAGTCTGAAAGCTGTTTCATTTATAAATCGATCAGATTCATCCGCCTGTGCCTTTAAGCACCTGCCCAGACGCTTGTCTCGGTCACGGGATACGGCGCCCCAAAATTAAGCCCACAAGCAGCAAAAATGAATAAAAAACAAACGTCTTTGGAGAGCTTCTTCGGAAAGGGGAAAAGGCCTAACGAGGAGACAGAAGAAGAGGAGCCTACCCCTTCAAAGAAAAAGAAACCCGCATTTAAAAGACTATATCAGGAGTCCTATTTAAAATACGGATTTATTGCAACAGGTGATTCTCACACACCAAGTCCGCGCTGAGTGATATGTGGCGACAGACTCGCAAATGAGGCAACGAAGCCTTCAAAACTGCGAGACCGAGCACCCTGCATTAAAAGACAAGCCATGGAAGAAAACATGAACAAGAACGACTGAAGCAATTAATGACGGCCAAAACAAAATTACGGAGTGGACTGGACATAAGAAACACACTTCGGGTGTCATGTCTCCCATTATCCCCAGATGGGACCGCCTCATTGCTGAGAAAGCTCAAAGGCCCCCACTAATTAAGCATAAGAGTAAGTTGTCTTTGTATGCACTTTTTTTTCTGTGCCGGTCCGTGAAAGTATTGTTTTACATGATACCGGTCCGTGGTGCAAAAAAGGTTGGGGACCGCTGCTTTAAAACATAAATTATTAGTATTATTATCTCAATTATCTTATCTTATACAGATAAATTAGTTCTTGTAAATTACATCTTCTTCGTGTTACTGCTCTGGTACTTTTGTTTTCTTTTAGATCAAAATCTGAAATTTCCTAACAAATGGTCATTCAATAACAACGGCCCAATGATAAAGGACAGGCGTACAAGGATAAAAAAAAGCTTTTACAGGTGCTGGATCAAAGGCTGCAGCAGAGGGAGAAAACAGACACGGAGTCCAGGCATGAATTATCCGCTCCCAACGCTCAGACTCACGCTCCAGCTTTATTTGCATTAGACTAGTTTTATGCTGATGCACGTTGAATGTGAGTTTGTTCATCTGTCTGTGCCTTATTTCTGAATTGAACATGTGTTTTAGATGTTATTGTTCATGATTGTATGGCAGATAAATTATGTTTCTTTTGCACAACAAAACACTGTCCAATGTGGGACCAATACAGGCGTATAAGTCTGAGATAGTAAATATGTTAAGGATGGTGGGGAAGATGCATATTCTGTTTTTAGGGACTGAAATATTGACCTCATGTTACGTTTTCCTGGTGAGGACGGGCTGAATCCAAAAATAAGCTGTAGGGTTGTTTATAGAATTTATAAATTTAGCTACAGAAATCACAGATTTTGCTGAGATTAATCACTTTTTGACCCTTAAGACTGAAGCTTGTAAACTAAAAGTCTAATGTAGAATCAACGAAGAAAGAATATTAAATACAATACAAGGGTGGCAAGAACAAAAAAACAGTTTGTTTCGGCACGGAGTATTCACACTCCCCGAGAAGCGGGTGTGCAGAACTCCTCATACGGTCCTCCCATTGCAGCGCACGTGACACACACAAAAGGCTGACAATGCAATTGTATTGCAAATTGTGCGCACAGTCGTGGTCACCTGGCCTAACGAGCTGATAATGCTCAGGAAAGAGGGCGTATAGCATGACAATAGATAGAAGATTAGTGTAGCTGACTGTAGCAGACCTCTGGTCTGTGTGATTCTGTGAACGTGTGGATGACTGTCTGGAATAATACATCCCGTCTCCCGGTGTTTAACATGCGCGTCGAGCCGCTGTAACGCCGTGATCAATACTGGGATTAATTTTTTATCGCCACCTTTTGGACAGACACTCTCCTCTGTGCGCCGTGTTTCTCCTTCCAGGAGTTGTTTGCCAGCTGCTCATCTAAACTGCCCATCGTTGTTGTACTTCCTCCTTCCAAGTCTGTGTGTTCTGCACCTGAAGAAGCTCTTGCGCTTCACCACATTCATCACGCCACTAAATTCCGACCGATCACACAATTGCTCTCGCACACCACTGAGAGAAAAAGTTCTGTGCCTGCGAGAGCTGCAGAACAGGCGCTCCGAGAACAAAATGACGTCATTTTGTAATCGGTGCGCCGGCAGCGAGAAGAGCGTTCTTTGTTCTCGTGGAGTATGGATCCAGCTTAACTCCCCTGATGTAAACTGGCAGATTTTTCTCTCTGGTTTTTTTTAGCTTGCTAATTAGCAACAACATGAGTTACAGGCTTCAGCATCGTCTGTGGTTACCTTTCTTTTGTGTAATTACATTCAGCTGTTGAGTATACTGTTGTTTTCTCCATGAATCCATCAGGCGACTTTATAAGATGACACCTTTCTCCTAAAACTATCAGAGTAGGACGTAAACAAAATGCAGCTGCTGCTATTTTACAAGAAGAAAAAATCCCCACAACCTTTTTAATGTTAAGCATACAGCATCAAAAGGTCATTTAGAAGTTCCTCCTTTGTGCCACACACACTCCACACTCTGCAGATATGCTGGTGCTGATATGTTGTTAGCGATTGCTGACACTACCAAACAACAGTCTGAAGGCTTTTGGCAGGCTCAGCAGTGCAGTTGGCATATTTTGAAAGGTGCTATAGTGTAAACTGTCACTGAACAGGCCAGTTGTAACTGAGACTTGGTCCAACAGCCTTCGAGGGGCTCCAGTCTGTTTTGGCTTTGTGCTGTGGAAATCACAGCGTGGGTGTGTTTGATCACTCAGACAGAACTGTCCGCTGGCCCCCAGACGGCTATCGCACACCCCCGAACATGACAGACGGGCAGGAGCATAACATCACAAGGGCTGTGTTGATAAAACTGTGAGGTGAATGGACACAGTTCAGACGAGACCGGGACATATGAGATGAGAAGCGCTGCTGGACACTCTGAGAAATCAAATATTTTAAATGAGTACTTTGCTCAAGTTGTCCTTGTTGGTTTCTTCCTCTGACTAGAGGAACTGAGTGTTTTTTCTTTTTCTATTATGTCCCACTTTTGTAGGCTGGTTCTCCATCCCACCAAACTTTAGCAACCATGCAGCATGCATGGACCATGCAGCTTAGTCTCTACTCATTACAGTGAGGTCTAAATTTCTTACTTAAAGACTGCTATATATAAAGAAAAGAAAGGTGCCATTTTGGAGTCTGCGCAGTAGAGGTCAAGTATTATTATTATAGTAGCTTGACTGCTCCACTGGTGCTGACCATTACATCACTACCTATTTTAACAAAATTCATTTAATATGAATGTATCAACAACATAAAAATCTGAAACACGATATTATTTGATATCTGGCCCTGCTTTTAAAAAGTAGTTTAAAAAGTAGTTAAAGAAATATACACGAGAGTTTGTACACACACTGAGTCCGAGCATTAGTATTTATCCACGGTTGGGTCAGAGATGGCATGCCTGGTATGTTCGCTTGGTTCTTTCTCCAACTAAGCCAGCTCTCTCTCTCTCTCTCTCTCTCTCTCTCTCTCACACTCCACTGCTTGTTTTCTTTAAACAGGAATTATTGGTTTCATTCAGCTGCTGCCACTCCTGAGACGGCCATGATACTCTCACACTGTTTGCGTTGCAGCAACCCTAAGCTCTTGAGCATCCCTTTGTGTTTGACACACAGCAGATCTATAACAAGCATTGGGATTTTCTGCTGTTATCAATGTAATTTCAGAGAATTGACTAATTCTGTTGAATTGTAACTTGCAGCTGGCTCTTATTTTGAAGGAGATCAGCCTGGGAGCTATTTGATGCCATGAAAAATTAATTTTCTGATTTATAGGACCTGCTTGCTCTGTGCTGTTTAACGAGAACAACAGTGGGTTCAATGGGTTGGACTGGATCAATCTGAATATACTGAGCATAAGTAATGTAGAGAGAGGAGAGGTTTAACATTTATGTGCCGGCAGTTAAATAATTTCATCCTAGTGTAGGATTGGTATAGGGGGTAACATGGATGTCTGGGGTTATAGGACCCTCTACTCTCTCCTTACAAGCAATAGAAAACAGAAAGCCAAAAATTGAGGCATCTAAAACCTATATGCAGATACATGGAGCATTGATCGTGAAATGAACGGAGCTATAACAAGTGTGCACAACATCAGTGTTGGTGGTATTGGTCTCAGATCAGTCGATGCTGATTAACTGTGCATTGACACCAAGAGCGACTATAGTTGTAAAATCACTGGAAGTCATTCACTTTCTACGGGCATGTTTCAGCTGTAAAAGACTGACAACCATTCAGAATGTAGACGTTGTTTGCTTGTATGGATCTCCTATCAAAATTATAGTTTTTTTTATAGTTTTCCCAGTGCCTTTATGCAAATTCACCTCAAACATAGTGTAGCCTTGATTACAGCAGAACACATGACCTTCTACGGACATGTGAATATATAACAGTGATGTACGAGCAACTCCAATCTTCCTCTGTCCATACACTGATTTATCCTCTACACACATAATTAAGATTTTTCACATGCCTCCTGCCATTGTGTATTGACTGACGTTAGTTGTGAAACTGAATGCCACATGTCTTCTAATCTGACATAATAAGGGCCACTCATAACAACATGAGTCCTTAGAGTAAGCACAAATAAGTGAGCACAGCCCTGAGTGTTCAGAGACAACACACACTCCTTCAGCGCTGTAAGTGCTCATTTGACACCATGTTGTGAATATATTTTGAATAATAGGCTCGCTTGCTGTGGTTATCTTTATTGCAAAGGGAAATAGACTTCTCTCTGGCATCTATCATGCAGTTTGCATCTCGAATGGCAGTGTGCCTCTTGTATTTACAGCGTAACTGAATAAAAGCTGTTTGATATGAGAAGCAGACTCATTACTGGGCCAGAAGTTACATAAATACTGATCAATACAACAGTTGCTGATAAAATAAATAAAATTGTCACTGTTCTGCAACATTAGATTTAGATTATTAGCCAAGCTGTTTCCTCTCAGCTGTTTGAGGGGAAACTAGAATTAATATTACCCTTCTAAAGCGTCATGCCTTACAGTTCATAGACACGTAATCAATATACTATAAGTCTTAACAATTGCTCCCAGTGCTGTGCTCTGCCATTAGATATTGCTTCCTTTCTTGTATATACCTAGTCTCTACAGAATAGACGCCAACTAACTATGGACATACTGACTGCACCCTCACACATAGGTTTCTAAAAAGCCTTTAACCTAACTCCTGGTTAATTCAAATACAGGCAAAGGATAGCATGTACTTTTGAACATTAGTGTCAGTACATACTTATACCTGGTCTAATCTGCTGATTAGGTTTCCCAGTGAGTTGAGACGTGTGGCAAGACTTACACTCCGTTGACACAAAACCACCTGAGATAAATCACCTGACTTTTCCGGCCAGCCTAATTAAGTGGACACCCTTCCAGTGTCCTCTGTCTTTACACAAGTAACACATTTTAGATCAGGGGTGCCCACTACGTCGATTACGATCAGGGTAAGGTTGCCTGCTGTCAGCTAGTTTTATCATTTAAAACACAGTAAAAATAGGGATTATTATTATTTTTTTATTACCTAGCAGCCTCTCTCTTCACGTATTGCCCACAGCCTGCCCCATGACACACAGAGTTGACTGGGTACCTAATATGTTTGTACTGAAAAATGTAATTTAACTACACATTGTTAGGTAGATCATTTTGACTTGGTCATTGCAAAAAGTGAGCCGAAAAAGTGTAGGCACCCCTGTTTTAGATGGATCAAACTTGCCATTTATTCCAGGAACTTGTCTCACTACTGGATTTACAGGATCAGGAACAAAACCTGGAGATTTATTAGAACAGAACCTGAAATTACCTTTTGTGGGCCCTCTCTAGCCACATGACCAACTGCGGCACTACCACTAGCATGCGTTAAGTCACATTCACCAGCCATAACTGCTGCCTCAGCTTTCTTCTCATTTATGTAGACAGCAAGATGTGCTGGCAAAGAACTCCTGAACTGTTCCAGTACAATCAGGTTGTATAAAAAAATCCTCAACGTATTCAACCTCAGAGGCAGAGCACCAGCGTGTAAGATGAGACAATATATCTTGAGCAAAGTCAACATAACTTCTGTCTGTATGCCTCAGGAATTAGTTCATATGCTTTCAATACTGCAGCTTTAACCTTAGCATATTGTTTACGTTCAGCAGCACTGAGGGCAGAGAAAGCTCTCCGAGCCTTGCCTGTGAAAACACACTGCAACATCAATGTTTTATGGCTATCAGGCCATCCCCTACTTTTCACCACCCGTTCAAAAAATGTATCAAGATCTTTTTCATCAGATTGAGGCAAAAGACACAAACTTTCAGCCACATCTAAATCAAAGTAAACACCTGCAGCCCCCCTTTTACCCGTGGACATTAGAGACTCTGCTTTTTCCTCCTTTATCAAATTCAGCTGCTCAACTTTGATTCTCTCCCTCCCTCAACTCTAATTCTCTCATTCTCTCATGCTTCAACTCAAATTTCAAGCTCTCCTGTTCAAAAAAATAAAGGTCCACCAAAAAATCTGAACCAGCTGGAGTCTCAACAGCTTCCAATACTCACAGGGAGGAAGAGAGCACATATAAGAAAATATAATAAAGTATTTGCTGCATGTGTGCAAGTCAGCAGCTGAGATCTCAGTAACATAATGTTGTTGATCGTCTTAAACAGTGACACTGACAAACCTGGTGATCAGGACTTTGAGCTGCAGACAGGTGAAGTCTTCAGGACATCCAAACACCGGTGTGCACAGGTGGAAACGTCCTCTGAAAAACACAAAGGGCTGATTCAGCATGTTTCAGACTTTATTTAGAGTGTGTCACCTCAACAGGAGCAGCTACTGTACACACAGCATGCAGCTGGAGACCTCAGCATCACAGAGACAGACCACATATTAATACAGGTTATGATCAGACACTCATAATACAGCACATGTAACGCCACAATGAGCAAAGCAAAGAGCACTACTACACATAGTACACATAGTAATTAGGATGAATGAATGACGGACAGATGCCTGTGAACTGAGCCTGTTATATGTACTGTAGTACTTGTTGCTTCACATCACGTTTAAACACAAACTTACATTAATGCAGCACAGTAACACTGACTCAGTACACTTCGTTTTAACTAACCAAACGCCGTCTTCCCACCGTTAGTTGAACGGGACCTTTTAAATCAGGCTTTTAGCTGAGCAGCTAACACACTGAGTAATGTTAGCTAGCTAGCTAGCGGGGCTAGCAAGAAGTCCGTAAAATTAACGTTACGTATCAGAGTCCTGAACGTCTTATAAAAACGCCGACACCGATTAAACCTTAATGCTTAAATGACAAATGGTGCTTTAAAATTATAAAGCGTTATTAAAATAAACTTTTAACTTGCCGAATTTGAATCCGCCAGGTGACTGAAGAACACGACATAATCTTGATGAACCGCAAACTCAGAAAAACAAGCAAAGTAACGGACAAACCGCGTGTAGACAAAGACTTCAACACTTAAAAATAAAAAATAGCATTAATATCTTAGCACTGGAAACAGGGAGCCAGCTGCCTGAGCCTTCACAGCCGGTCAGATACCTGTCAATCACGCCGGCCACGCCCCCTCATTTATTAATTTGATCGCTTAATATCTTTTTATTCAACGAATTATTTTTAAATAAACCAGGAGATCACGTATAAGGACAAGACACAACACAGGGAATGTAAAGTGTAAACAAGATAAATAATATAATGCTAATTAGAACAAGGCATAGACCTGTTCTATGGGAAAGGTAACCTTTATTCATTTCTGTTGTGATCTGGCACTGTATAGAAAACTAAATTGCATTAAATCTGACCTTGAAGGAAAGAAAACACTGTCTTACATTGTTGTGATGTTGCATCCTAGCAGTAACCTTTGGGGCTGATCAATTTTCTTTTATAATTCACTCATTGTTGGGCATATTAGGACAGAAATCTATCATTAATTATGGCCCCGACTGCTTCAAATGACAGGTGAGTGCTCCATCTCCTTGCCCGTATTTAGGAGTTGAGGCAAACTGCGACGCTGCCAACATGGCGACAGTCTGACCCTCTCACAGAGACTCAAAAGAAATCTACAGGTGATTAAATTAAATTAAGAAACCTTTATTAGTCCAACAATGGGGAAATTGCTTAAGGCTGCCCAGCAAAGAGCGCCATACACCAGTGAGTACACTGGAGGCTATGTGGGTAAAGTGCCTTGCCCAAGGACATGTTGATTTAAATTATTATGTATATTTAAATTATAGTGATGTCACAGGCACTCCATCCATAGCTAGTATATAATCACAAAAAGAAGAATGCACTGAGCGTACTTAAATCCTTGTGTGTGTAGATCTGTGCACAGATTAAACAAAGCTTTAGAGGCCCTACCTGAGGTTGACAGGGCTATTTTAACCATTTCCCCAAGCTGTCTGTAAGAATATGTTTGCTGAACTGATTTCACTTGTATCATTTTGTCACTCCTGTGACAAAACCTGAACCAAAACAGAAGGTATTTTTTTATGCTTATGGTCTTTACTTGTGCTTTGGGCTCTGGGTTCTTGGTGACCCAGCTCAGTGCTGCATCTGAGCACCTTCTGTGCAGATGGACCGGATGACCGGAGCTGCTGCTCCTGCTCCTCTGATATCTCTGGTATGCAGACACAGTGCTCAGATGACATTAGATAACATATACTTGTATTAGTGAAAACAAATGTTCTATAAAATGTGTGCCATGTCGGCTTAAACACTTAAAAACACGGGACGAGCCATTCCAGGAAACGCATTTTGTCATTCAGGCAGACTAAGTGACGCCTTCTCCAGTCTGCTTCTTTTCTCAGTACAACCGCCGGGCTTCTCCAGTGAACACAGTGTGTACGTTACGGGATATTTCTATTATTGTTTTAGACCATTTCTCCAGGCCTGTGTTGTTTCTGAGGTCTTCGAGGTACAATGGACCTCCCAGCTTTGAATAAACCTGCGCAGCCAGAGAGAATACCTTACAAGCTGTCATTTCTTCCATCTGTCAAGGTGGATCATGGTTGCCTTGCTATTAAAAATGGATTTGTTTCCTGTGAGGGGTTTTCAAAGCATTGGAGGGAAACAGATTTGAGTGCAAGGTGTTGACATCAAAGAGTGCCACGCAGCCTTGTATCCCATATGACCTGTGTTGAAATGCAGACTCTATATTTGGAAGAATGTGCAGTTAGTCAGCGTGTCCCCTCTCTGTCTCTTCTCTTTTGAAGCACGAGATGAAAAATTAAACATGCTTTTTCTTCTGTTTATTGGTGGGCTTGTCTTTCTTCTTCAAAGGCATGACTCACAGAATGACCTTTTAGTAACCAGGAGTTCAGCATCTCCTGTGAGGCATCAGGGCTGCTTGAAAGCAATTTGGTGACACTGTGTGAAAGTAGGATTGTGTTAAGGTTCGCAGGCAAAGACAAACTCCGCTAAATGGCTTCTTCTTCTCATTTAGCTTGTGGGAAAATGTGCATCGATTGGTCTTTATGCTGTTGGAGGACATGGGGGACTAGGTTTTCATACAGAGTCTGGAATCACATGTTTGAGTCAAGAGTGCCACTTCAGCTGATTTTTGGGTGACGCTAATTTTTTTACTAAATTAAACTAAACACTGTGTTTCCAGTGATAGAACTAGTCCAAGGGTCGGCAACCTGCGGCTCCGTATGAGGCTCTTTTTATCCCTCTGTTGTGACTCCCAGGCGGCGAGCTCATTTTTGGAAAATAATAATAATTATGTGAATAAATAATGTTTAATTTCAATGTATTTTATTTTATTCATTTCGTTTGTTCATAGTAATAGTTATTTCTTTGGAGATTGAGATGCTCTTGTGATATTAAAATAAAACTTTTAATATTATGTCAAAATACGCGTCATGGTCGCGTCCTGTACGCAGCACCTGTCACACCGGACAAACTCGTGTTCGGTAGCCTACATGGAATGACAATCCCGACACTTATATGAACATGGAAAGCCTATGCATTTGGAGTCCTGTCGATCTTTGAATCCTCATACTTGTGCGAGCTGGTGTTTTCCATCATGAACTACATTAAAAATAAACATCGCTCCAGCCTCACAGATGAGAGCTCAATCCTTCGTGAAAATCAAAGTGACGTCTCACAGCCCAGAAATGGATACGATACACTGTGCAGTGAAGTTAAAGAGCAGAAATCACATTAACCAGGTGAAAGAAATAATTAAACAAGCTGTTATTTTGAAAATACATATTTTTATATTGGACCCTGAACTAACGTGTTTCATATTCAGGTTGACTACTGTGGCCTACGGCATGGAGGAAATGAATGACGGCACACTGAAATCAAAATAACATATACACTGGCATTTTTTGTTCAGATAAATATTATCTATATCTATCTATCTATATTATATATAGATTAATATTACCTTCAATTTAGTGGTCAAATAGGTGTAGATTAGTAGTCAGGGGTTTGGGACTCCAAGTGCGCTCTATTCAGTGGGAAACCGGCCCAAATGGCTCTTTTAATGCTGAAGGTTGCCGACCCCTGAACTAGTCAAAGACATAACCATCTTGCTTCCCTGTCATCTCTGACAGTTTCAGAATTGTAATAGCAACCAGGAAATGACCACAAACATTTAAAAATGGCAGCGTGATGATGAAAAAACCTTGTCCGATGCCCCAGACAAGAGAAACGAAACGATTTTGAGCAGCATCATTTAGATGAGACCATGCCTGGCACATGATACATGAATCCTCAAGCTATAAAAGCTGATAGATAAATAAGAGCCGTTGATTAATCAGGCACATTGTTATGTGATTAGATGATTGATTGATAGATTAAATGACTATTAAAGCTGTTTTATCTGCAGGTCTACAGCCTACCTGTTACTTTAAAGTGACGCCCCCCTAATTATTGCCAGGAAACTTATGTTATGATGTCAAGAAATATATAAAGAAATTGTCAACAGACACCAAAAACATCTTAACGTGGAAGCCTGTGTGCAGTGATCTGTATTTAAAGGCACTTTAGGAACTGCAGTTTTTGGCACCATAACATTATTTCTTAGCCCTGGTCTTTGCTGTTTGTTAATCCATATTTAAAGTATTAAAGGATTATAATAATGTTAAACCCGAGTGTATATATTTAATGTTTTGGTTCATCTGGGGAAATCCCACCCAACAAAGTCAGTGTAGAATATTGAAGCTTTATTATAGGGCAGGATTTCTCTCCCCTGGGCTACAATGATAGATTATCATCATTTTCTGACGTAGGAATGAAGACAACGCTGCTCCTGTTTGAATGCTAATGGATGAATAAATGAGTCCAGAACCTAAGTAGAACTAAGAACTGATGACTAATTTGGTCTTTGGTTTCTGGTTACACAGGCATTAATGCACCAGCTGACAGCTTTCGAGGTAAAATCCGGCTACAAATAACTGCATGCTCTCACGTGACAGACTTTCACCCTCTTGTACATTGCCCTGCAGAATGAATGCGGCTGGCAGCGGGCTGCTCACAGTAATCAGCATGCAGCACATGACCTGCATTTATCCTTAAAGCACACAATGTGCCTCAGTGTGCTGACTAAAGGGGCTGTACTCTGATAATCGATTTAATGATCAGAAGTCAAAGTAAAAACTTGGACTCAGACAGTTTCTGTCTCTTATGGAGCCCTATCTGCAAATTAAAATATGTATTCCAATAAGTCAGTTCCATAACCTCCTTCACCAATGAACAAAAAAACATCAAAGTTTGTAATTCACACCCATCTTAAAAGAATATGATTAAATGTGGCACTAAAGGTTCACTTTACACTCTAGGGACGATCTTTGTGGAATTCTGTGCCAAGAACTGCAGTTCTTTAAATGGCCACCTGAGGGCTGGCTCGATAAATGAGCCAGTCCTCTTAATCTACTTTAAATTTACAACCTAACAACTTAACAACCAATATAAAAAATGTTAAATTATGTCGTACGTCTGCTCATTGTATGTCCCTGAATAGGCAGATATGTTAAAGGGACATCCTCCTCAAAATGTTGTTGTTAAATATTTCAGAAATGTCTTATTAGCCCGAGAGAATAAACCTAGGACAGTGAAATTTGCATTGGCTGGATGTTTAGGTGTACAGAATATAAAGATCGTGTTGGAAGTGAGCCATCAGGAGCAGAGGAGAAGGAAAAAGGTGTTGAACAGTAAAAACGGGGTAATGACTGGGTAAATATTGACACCCAGGATGTCTTGCTCTGCAGTCTTTTATGGCCTTTGCTGCCAATTATTAATCACCAGCTATAATGTGATACACATGTACACAGCGTGGTTTTGTTGTTGGTTGTGGCTGTGCTCTAGTTTACACGTTCTCCCCGTGTTTACGTGGGTTTTCTCCGGGTGCTCCGGCTCCCCCCAACACTCCAAAGATGAGCATGTTAGATTAACAAGGGATTCTAAAGTAGCCGTAGATGGATGGACGGCCATGGTTATTATCATTGGACGAAGTTATCCTCCATCCATGGACAGTTTGTGGCTATATCATTTCATGATCATGTGATGTGGAATTTTATATATCTCCTAGCGTCCCATTATGTCCTCACAGGACAGCACGTTACTCAGCAGAGTCCCATAATGTGGTGGGTTCATGCTGTGGAGCACTGTCCACACACGCAGATGCTTATTTACTGGTGCTGATTGCTGCAGCGGCCTCCATTAATCATTCGATAACACAAACACGGACATACCTGTGGGACTGCCATTAGGCAAACAGTGTTACATCACATGTTATCTCCTCAGCTGGGAATTCATCTGTTTGTGTGATAATGCTGCATCTGCAGCAGCTCGCCTGAAGCCTCACTGTCACAGGTACTCGAATTAGGCTTGTTATTATTCTTGTTTTAAGCATTTTCCAGGAAAATTAGTGCTCTTGACCTTTTTGGCTCAGCAGGTTTTTAACAGTATGCAAAATGAGTCAGCATGAATCACGACTTAATTTGATCTTTCCTGGTCATGTGTGGTGGAAGAGTTCGTTTAAACACCTCCAGACCTCGAGCATCAGTTTACCTCTGCAGTCATACAAGGATAGATTTCTGTGTTCCTACACCGGGGATGATGTGTTTATTAAAGATGGGAGTTGTGTTTTTCTGCACTCATGTTCTGTCTGTGGTGAAGAAAAGTCCATAGGTTTCCAAATAAGGCCTCGGCGAGCAACAGCAGTATTAATAGAATAAGACTGCTGCAGGGGAATATTTGTATTGACCTGTTGAAAGACTTTATCTGATGCATGCCGTTTCTATGACAGTGTGTGTGGGGGCAGGATGCTCCGAGGGCTCTTTGGAGCTCCGTGTACAGCCTTAGCTCACTGGTTCATTCCACCGTGGGTATGCGGGAGCACACCTTCTAAATGTCACATTTGGACAGCTTCAGCCTGCTTCCAAACTGAAGTCTGTGTGTGTGTGTGTGTGGAGAAACCCGGGCTCCTCCAAGTGTGGAGAAAGTACATCCTTCCACACAATTTGTTATTCTGATCACATTCTCAAAGTCAGAAACTCTTTAATTGCTCAGTTTAAGCTGTCAAGAGTCATTTAACTCCAAATACAGTCATGTTCAGTGAGAGTGGTCTGCAGTCTTTATCAGCACAAAATTACAGGGGCAGTTTGTAAAGTTGCCAGTTAGAAAAGTTCAAACTGAAGAACAGCTGTGATATTACGACTACTTCCTATAGTTTTGCCACTTTGTGACATGCCTGCACACAGTGAATTGCAGTTATGTCATGACAAGAGTAACAGAGATGTTAGTGAATGTAGCATGCTAATGAGCTAGCACCAGCCTATACTACTTCACAGTACTGATTTGTACCACAAGATGGCGTAGAAAGTGTCCAAAACTATAAACAGGACAATAACTGAACCGCTTCGAGAAATAAAGCTGGTCTAAAAGTGTCTAATTGCAGTTCCCCTCACAGCCTCTGGGGGGCTGACTATAAGAGTGCGTCAACCTGCATAGACCTTCAGGATAAAATGTCCAACTTTACTGCAGAAATAAACATATTTACAGTCTGGCTCTAGAACAGTTTTGGATTCTATTGATCCAACAACTGTATAAGAGTGAATTTTAATGATATTAAGACTTACATTTTTTAATAATTATGGGCCTTAAACACAAACTTTCTGACTTCCTGACCTCCCACGTAGGCTTAAAATGGCTTCTTAGGGACCTATGGGTGACGTTTGATGCCTCCAGCATGTGCTGTATAAATAAGTAAAGTAACGTAATGCCAGTTGATCATCAGGACTTCAATCTTGCTTTAGCATCAGTGGCCCATTGAAAAAACAAACACATTCCTACAGGTGTGCAGCTGGCTGACCTCTTTCCTCCTAATGCATTAAAGTATTTGGTGTTGTTGAATTTGGCGAGATTTATTAAGGATTGATATTCAAACAGAGTTCATGTGTTCATTATGAGAAATTTGTTTTTTGGATTCTTCGAGAGCTGCCTTCAACACACGTCCTGCTTCCAATAATCTGTTACTACAGCACTTTTTCTGTTGATAAAGTTCCTGCATACGGACCGCACTGTCAAAGTAAACACTCAAGCAGCCAAAATAAAGAATATCATGTGGAATAAACCTCTGTGGGCAAGACAGCTTGACTTTATCTAAAAAGCCATTCTTCTTCTGTGGGACCTGTTCAGCTCCACAATAACTCAGATAGATAAGAGGAGTAACCTTCTCTGAATTCACCACCTTCTCTCTGTCTCGCACCTCATTTCTTTATTTTTCTTGGTTGTGCCTCTCTTCCAGGTCAGTCAGTCCTCCAGCCACTGCCGCTCCCCCTGAGTGTGCTTGGTTTTTTTTTTGCATGGAGACCTGCTGAGGGGTTTTTGACTTGATAAAGACGTGCTGTGTTTGTTCAGTTTGTTCCGGCAACAGAGAGGCCCGTGGTGTTAATGTGATTCAGCTGGCTGATTCAGCCCATTAAATGGCTCTATGAAAGGAATGGGCCGCTGGCTTTGCCTTGCTGCTGGCTGCCAGTCCCAGGACTCGCTGTATGCCTGGCACTGAAAGGAAACAATGTCTTTTAGCACTGGTGCCTTGGGCACATGGCAGCTCGCAAGCTGTTTGATAGGTGGAAACTTGGACCGGGTCTATGAAACCTGGAGGTTCACCTATTTGCAGGAAATTTAAAAGAAAAAAAAAAGGTCTAATTTTAGGGAGGCTAACGCTAACACTGGGTTTGCCATAGATGTCCAGCTGCCTTATGTAACTGCACACAAGAAACCAGAAAATTGAACACTGTGATACTCTAAACTTGCATGCACAAATATACAGGATCAGTTTCCCGATGCCAACATTTGGAGCCACACTGGGTCAAAACCCTTAAGAAGTGTTTCAACAGCCAGACATTGCAGTGAGCGCAGCTGTTCTTCACAATTTTTGCATCCATCCATCCATCATCTGAACCCGCTTTGTTCTGCAGTGCAGGGTCACGGGGGCTGGAGTCTATCCCAGCTAGCTACGGGTGAAAGGCGGGGTAACACCCTGGACAGGTCACCAGTCCATCACAGGGAAAACATCCCTGTGATGGACTGGTGACCTGTCCTGTCCATCCTCACTATGAAAACGTAAGATGAGTTTGATCTTCAGTCCCTGAAAATGGAATCTCCTTTGGGACGAGCACTCGTCACGATGGTAGCCGAAAACGGCAACCGTGCAACAGCAGTTAATGTTACGAATGTGTGTGAATTTATAAATAACAACCCATTGCGAATGTGCAATGGGTTGTTATTTATACTGATTCCAGCCACGATCAAAAATAAAACTTCAGAAATCCAGCAGCATCACCAAGAAATCATGAATTGTTAATTAACTGGGTCACAGCCAGCAGTTCAGTACATGACCCATATTTGTTTGTTGATGCTTTGCAAAATGACCATTATCTGAAACATTAGGGGTTCCTCATGGCTCAGTGCTTGGCCTAGTTTTTTTTTTCACAGTTCATCATTTTTATTTTTGTCAACAGTTCTACTAACGATACATATTTCTACAGTGTGTACAGTTTGATATAATCTGCACATTGCGGCCTAAATGCTGATAAACCTTTGCTTATCTACGCTGCAACAGTTAATGCTGTCAGCGCAAAATTTTCAGCTCTACATTCTTGGACACAGACTTTGGACAAACATGTATTTCTTGCACTTCCTTATAACTGTGGCTGTTATATAAATACATGATGTAATGGAATACAACAAGTCATGGAGAAAATCTCTGATAAGTCAAAATACTTGAAGTTTGTTCTGCATCAGAGCAGTTTCACTGATAAGACACTCTCTGTCTCATCACATGCAGACAAACACTCAGGCTGGTGAGTCTGCTGTGTCCTCTAATGAGACAGACAGTGTCTTATGAGTTGCACAGATATAAAAATACACTTATGGATGATGTCAAAATTAAGGAGAGAGGGTTGAGACGCTCTGTTCCCGCTGCAGAGAGGGAGGCAAGGTGCACAAGTGGAAACAAAGAGTGCTTTGCTCCAAGTTTGAGGAAAAACAGCTGCAAGGCCTGAAGAGATCCGTACACACTGTGTCTCTGCAACCACCTTTATCAGCCCATTCACATCCTAAATATACAGTACTTCCTATTTTCATTCAGAACTCAGTCTGTGGCCTGATCTAAATGTTATGTAATCAATATTTTCTAGTGATTTTCAAGTGATTGTTATTGATATTGTGTGTGTGTGATATTTTAAATTATTCAAATAATTGGAATTAATTACACTATGTTGCAATAGTCGTCCACACACGATACGTAATGTCTCAATTTCTTTAGCCAGTGGTCTGTACTTGATCCAAAAGATGCTATTTATGAGTCATTTTCTACAAGGTTAAAGACTAAAATTAAGACTAAAGACATGTAAAGTTTGCAATTTCTGATTGAATTTGTTTTTTTATTTAAATTTTAAATGTGTATCTGACAAAAAATCGAAGTAAAGCTGCAAATTTGCACATAAAATCAGAGACAATCCTGTTAATGCCGGTTAATCAGTTACACAATAACAAATATTGAAAGTAATTCATCTGTAGTTTGATTGATTTGAGATAAATTCATAGATGTAACACAGTGATGTGTCATAAAATCACCTTAACATCTTGTCAAAAAGGTTCCTTTTTTAAATATTACTGCCTCTATTTTCCTTTACTTGTACCATTGTTTACTGAGATCACTTGGAAGTTCTGAAAAGCAGCATTTCTCTTTGTTCTTTGGTTTTTTCCAACTGTTCTTTTTTCTTTTCAAAACTCTGTCAGATAGAAGAAAAAAGCAGAAGTAGATTTTAGAAAACCTTCCCATCCTCTAGAAAGTAGATCAAAGCAGCAGTGACATCATCGTCACCGTGTTAACGGCGACCGCAGAGCTCCTTCATCATTTATTTCACTATGCTGTTGGAAAAAAGATGTATTTTCATAGAATATCAAAATTGATTGATCAAAAAGGTCATTTTTGTTGGTCAAGAGAAGCCAGATGTCCCATGCATGATTTAAACAGTGTGGGTCTAACATCCAACTCCCATCTTCTCCCACAGATAGTGTCCAACGTGCTGATCTTCTCCTGCACCAACATCGTGGGCGTGTGCACCCATTACCCCGCTGAGGGCTCCCAGAGGCAGGCCTTCCAGGAGACCAGGGAATGCATCCAGGCTCGCCTCCACTCGCAGAGGGAAAACCAGCAGCAGGTGAGACAAAAGGCACAAATGTTAGATGACAGCAGAGGCTGTATATAGCTGTGGTGAAGGAGCGATGTTGGACTAGTTTCCCATGATGATGTTGTTACATGAAAGAAATATCAGCTGCAGGGGAACATCAGAGTGCGCTGCACATCTGACATCTGTTTGTGTCATGTTAAAAATGATGTGTGTGCCATCTAAAGCTGTTTATTTTTTTATTTTTTTATCAAACCTGCAGTGGCAGCCATGTTCTACATGTACTGTAAGCTAACCCAGCAGCAAAGCAGTGATCACAGGCTTACAAACTGTTACACTTCTCTCACATGCAGCCGAGCGAGATGCAAAAAAAACAGGTGTTACTTTCACAAAATACAGATTACATTTCCACAGCTGAGACATTACAGAGGCACTCTGGATGTTAATTTGTTCTTAGAACATC
This sequence comes from Parambassis ranga, assembly GCF_900634625.1. Classification (NCBI taxonomy): domain Eukaryota; kingdom Metazoa; phylum Chordata; class Actinopteri; family Ambassidae; genus Parambassis; species Parambassis ranga. The sequence goes on along the minus strand of NC_041041.1, from coordinate 4,499,982 downwards.
CCACATGGGATTACAAGTGAGTTCAGAATCAGAAAATAAAAGCACCAAAACTCCTGTTTCTGAGAATCCCTATAAATAACACTATACCCATGATGATATAGACGGCAAGTGACCACTATGGGAAATTGTTTATTGTCTCAGTGGTCATCTGCTCAATTCAAATAGGATCTATAAATTACTTGCGTCTTGCCTATGACTACCATATATAGAGATACACCCAAGTACTGCCTGGTCCATAGTGGGGTCCATTGGGGTCTTGTGAGGTTTCCTTTCAGTGCTGTAAACAGTACTATGCTATCATGCATTAGCGGCATTTGCAGATAATTGTGAGTTCCAATTTGTTGCAATAGCAAACATGAAATACCTCCATGCTGCTTTGGCTCACTCGGTGTTTTGCTCCTTTTATGTGTTTGTTGTGCAAAAAGAATTGAGGTGAATAGATTAGCTTTGTGGATTACCCGCTACCCAATCTAGTTATTTTTAGTCAATACCGGGGAGCAGTATCCGTTATGTTAATATTGAATTAGTGCATCCCTAGAGGAGACAGGCTTAAATTGTGATGGCACTAAAGACTGTGTGTGTGTGTGTGTGTGTGTGTGTGGAAAACCAGATGCAATAGATTAGCCTCTTAAGATGATATCCTGCTATTGAGTGAATGGGCATATTAGGTTTAAGAGGCTAAATCCCAGTGGCTCAAAACTGGCTGGAAGCCACATCCCAGGCTAGCTGTCTTCTTTTATCTTTTCTATTTTAATTCTTCTCACTTTTTTTGACCTCATGACCTTTTCTATAGACAAAAAGGGGAGTAGTGGTTAAGAAAAGAACATCTGAGGAGAAAAAACTGTCCTTCTCCTTATGTGTTCTCACACTTTGAGCCTCTGCATCTTCCATACACTCACTTCAAAATGGCATTAGGTGAAGTTAGGCTATTATTGACATTGTGTGTCAGCTCTGAGATAGATTTTCTTATTTAATACTACATGCTAAGACAAGACATTAGCACTCTGTAATATTTTTCCTGCAGCTTTTAAGCAGAGCTTTTGTCTTGTACTGTGTGGTTACTGTAAACATAGGGCTGTGTGAATGAACCTCTCTGTTCTTTACCACTGCTCAGGTGTGTTAGTCACTCTGCCTCCAGCCACCTCAGACTCCACCACTTAACTCACTCATAATTGTACACCTCCCACCTCCTCTCCTCTCCTCTCCTGCAGGAACGTCTCCTGCTCTCGGTGCTTCCTCGCCATGTTGCCATGGAGATGAAAGCTGACATAAACGCCAAGCAGGAAGACATGATGTTTCACAAGATCTACATCCAGAAGCACGACAACGTCAGGTAACACCCCCCCCCCCCCCCCCCAACACCACCACCACCACCACAACCACCACACACACACACTGACACACACAGACAGGAAGGAGGAAGTGTGTTGATGAGGGGAAGCAGATTGAGGATGGTATAAATAGCATATTTTCTTGACACCTCCACACTTTACAAATCCTGTCAAGCTAAGCAAGTACACACACACATTAGTTTTGCATGTTTTACTTGATGAGGCACAATTAAGACTCCTTAAATAAATCTTAACAAAAACCAACATATGTTGTTCAAAACATACTTATTCATTTGAAGATTATAAAAATACTGGGCTCTTAACAACAATATTTATACCCACAAAATCATCATAAAGAGGAGGTAATGGGAGCAGCTAATACACATCATTGACATGGTGTAAAAATATGTGTTTGAAGTCTGGTTCAGCAAAAGAATTGTTAAATAAATGAACATTTAATCCAGGTTAATCCTGACTGGTGCAGCCCACCCACAGACAGTGGCAGAAGAGGAGGGAGAAGTGCAGGCGTTGCCGTGGCAACGTGCGGCATGGTATTTTCCCAGAATGTATTTCACCTGTCTCTGCGTACAGTATCCGAGCGGAGTGTAATAGAACTGATAATAATGATCAGAAGGAGGTGCTGTTTGTGTTCATAGTTTCAGAGGTTGGTGTAGTCAAGCCCCTGTTATATCCTAACTCTTTTCTAGGTACCTGTACTGTTAGCATCATCACTGTTTGGATTGTTATTAGATCTCTGGTTGGAAGTGCCGGACTCATCTGTGGTTACAAAGTCTTATCAGGATCCACCTCAAACTAGCAGAGCATTTCCGTCTCCTGATCGGCCTTCCAGGACGTTAGACCATCTTTCAGGCTCTCTCTGCCCTGTTTGTATTTAACTGTCTATAGCTAAACATGGCAGTGCTGTAGGAAGCAGCTCCCTGTGCTAGTATTGACAGCACGTCCTTGGCTGTGTCTGAAATCACCCACTCGCTCCTTAGTAACTATATAAGGGGTCAATGCATGGCAGTACACTACAGTCCATGCATTGTGGTGTACATTCAGTGCACTACAGGGGGTTCACTACACATATGAATAAGCCTGGTCAGACACACGCATTCATTCGTCCCCTTCACAGCCAGTTGTCAATAGAAACTCTGCCGCAACAATCACAACCCTTTATCTGAAACGGGCAGGCTTTATGTGAAGACTTGCTGCCTGTGTTGTTCAAAAGCATTTGCAGAATTCTTAAAAACGCAAGAACCAGGTGACCATCCACAGGCATGCCTTCACCACTGCACACTTTTTTTTTAATCTTGTGTCGATACTAGTCTGGTTGTCACCCTGCCTACGTCACATGCTTCGCTTCTCCGATTGGTGGTATGTTTATCCAAATGTGTCCAGAGGCCATTTATTCTGTGGTTCTATTGGTACTGCCCCCTGGAAATCCAACTGGAACCCACAGACAACAGACTAATTCTTTGTACAGAATGGAAATAGAATTCAGATGGTTTGCCAGGCTACATTCAGACAGACACTATATCAGGCACCGAGTATGGGGGGGGGGGGTGATGTCGGACTCAGCCCCTGAGTAACAGACCCCGACACAGAGGTAACAGATGCCTGCACATATGATGTGATGTTGGACATTTACTGAAGGAATTGACCTCAAGGTTCATGTAAAAAAAAGAGCTGTATATTCTACAAATGTATCCATTTTTTCGTGTTATCATTGGAATAAGTGGCTTTTCTAATGGGCCCCTGTGTTTTTCTTATCATCTGAGTCTATTTGTTTCCCCTCTGGCATGATTGGTGAAGCTTAATCCCAGCAGGGAGCTGCTCGGTGCACACAAATCTCTCATTGTTTATATACTGTGAAGGTATTAACAATATTTATATTGGTTTTACTTGTAGCTTGAGGCTATGTGAATCAATATGGATCAATAATCACATTTAAACTAATTTGTTGTCTCTCAGTTTGTCAGGGTCAGGGTTTGATGGGTGAAGTATGGTCTGGATGTGGTTTTCCAGCATATACAGGATTTATATGATAGGTATTAAATATGAATGCGCCCCACTGAGCTGTCTCTGGATGTGACCTTTGACCTCTGCCTTTCACCAGCTGTGCTCTGGTTGTGCATGTGTGTGTTTCTGCAGTCTTTTGTCCAGGGTCGTTACACTTTCAGTGACGCAGTGTTTGAGTCAATGGTTTAATGTCAATGTCAAATTTACACTGATCAGCCTAAAATAAAGCACATCAGGAGAGAAGGGGTTGGAGGAATGTGGCCAGGTTTGGCACCACCTAGTGGAGGCAGAGAACACTGCTTTAAGTTTTATGTTAAAAGTGTGCTCTCACAGTCACACTGTGGCCCTGCCCCCTTTAAGCTTAAATCAGTACAAAGTCCAGGTAAGGGTTTAGGATTAGGTTAGGTTGTGTGTGTGTGTAGAAGCGGCAGCCTAAGTATCCAACTGTGCAGCCAGAGTTTTGTGGCCTGTAGCTGCCACAGTCAGGTGGAAGACTAAAGCTTGATACATAATAGGTGCTATTGAAGGCCTTTATAGCTTTGATGTGTCCCTTTGAAAGCTCACGGGTTAGAACATCAGGTCATGTACTTGGGCTCTTCCACACAAAGGTCCTTTCATCACTATTAATGCAGTCGTTATATCAGGAATGATCCTTTTTTTGTTGCCAAGGTTTAAGAGTTCAGTGTAAGAAGAACAAGGTTGTTTTAAGTTTGCAAGAATTAAATACAGAAAAAAAAGAGAACATGTCACTAAAAATCAATGTGCATCAATCCACATGACAAATGTCGTTACAACAGAACAATTAGCATCAAGGAAGTCATGGTGTTCTACCGCAGGTTTTATGTGACCCCCTGGGGAGCAGGCAGCACATTAGCAGCATCTGCTAAGCTTGGCTGAGTTCTGTCTGTGGTCATAAGCGTGTGGTTTAATGGCCAGCTAACCAGGTGTGACTGGGCACGTCTGGGGAGCGGTCAGTGGCTTTAGGTAATTGGGGCGCTGCTGAGAGGCAACAGGAAGAGAAGTGACAGCTCCCACTGCTGCAACTAAAGAGGAGAACAGAGGGAGGCGGAGGGTGTGGAGCTGACGTAGATGGAGACAAAACAAAATGAATTGTGCAGGCCGGTCAGTAACGTTCACTGTGTTCTCCTGGATGAAGTGAACCTGGCTCTCCAGTCCTGTGCAGGATTCTTGAGATGGTCTTCTCGTATTTCTTCAGCTCCAGACTTGGATAAATCCTTCAGCAGTGTCTTGGCAGTTGTTCTCGGTTCCTTAGACCTTCCAAATGTTTCTCTTCCTACCGCTGCCAGTCTTGTTCAGCTCTGCTTGACTCTCTTTGAATGTCTTAATAAAACCTCTCACTCCGCTTCTTCTCCTGCTCTGTAGACATTAACAATCCTTTTTCTCAAGTCCAAACCTATTTCTTTCACTTTTACCATGATGCTTTCACAAGTGTTGCAGCAAAACATTCACTGCTATACTGTGTGTGTGTGCTGCAAGGCACCAATCCTCACTTTTAAATGCAAATCAAATGCTTACAGGGTCACTCAGTTAAAGCATAGACTGGTACATAGTGCATAACAATGAGTTAAAAAAAGAGGAGTAGAGTTCTAATAATATTGACGCTGGTAGTTTTTAAAATAAAATGAAAGTGTTTAAGGCTTATTACCAAAAACATGTAAAATTACAGACGCAGGTCACCTCAGGTAATGATGCCTCACCATTGCTACACTTCAAATCAGATCACAGGTGTTTAGCAAATTATATTTGATGCAGGCGATTGGAATTGTAACATATTTTACATTATATTCCCTTTAAAATGGACATTTATTCATTGTTTTCGATAATTTTTCTCAACATGACAAATCAGAATGTTTTTAACCACCTGATAGCATCGTCATTCTGTTCACATGAGGACGTTCCGAGCCTCCTGCACCTCCTTCCATGTTGCCATCTACATGACATATTGTGTGAAACCTGTCCTCATATTCCCTTCTGCCCCTAGAAGTTTACATTAAAGTGTCCACCCAGAGCCTGCACAGGTCCTCAGGAAGTGTCTTAATGCCTGGACATATTTGTTGGCTGTCGTCTTATTGAGTTGTTGCAGCTTGTTTTTACGTTAAGCTGACCAGGGTGCTCATTCCGACGTGACGCCCTGTAGATGTTAGAGGATGTGTCTGAAAGAGCCAACAAACAAAAGCTGCATCTGTTGTTGTTAAAAGTCCCCGTGTCTCAAGTCAGATGGAGAATCCAACATATTTCTTTGAGTCTTAGCTTTGCTTTGTTGCTGCACCTGTCACTACTATTCCACATCTTCATATTATTGTCTTGTATTAGTACAAAGACATAGAAAAACACATCCTGTTCTCTGATATTTGGCATTAAATTGGTCATTTTTCATGAAGCCTGACGAGGTGTAAGCCCTCATCTGTTCTATACCTTCCTCATCATTTAGCTTTGTATATTCCTGATTAGTGACATCAGGATTTAGTGTGTACATAAAGTGATTATCCTCGGGAACAAAGTGATGTCCTGTGGTTTTAGCAAAGAGGCCAGAATGTGTGCTGACTAAGGGATTATGCAAGAGGGCTCTGGGGTGGATGTTTCCACGCTGCTGGGCTGCCCTGTAAAATGTACGAGAAATATTCTCAAGCAGAACATTGTGACTGTAGCGGCTGTTGCTTGTTATGTAGGCCAGAGACACCCTGAAGAGAAAGACTTGGAAAGAACATCGCATAAATTAGAGGGTCTGACCCTAGTTTTTGTTCTCTGTGTTCTAATTGAGGTAAGGACGAGAACTGAACAACCAATACACATGTGTGCTTGATGTTGTTAATTATGCACCAGTTACATAAGGTGGTTCTGTTCATGCTGACACGACCTGAGAGTCCGTCCTTGGTGTGACACACATGCTCGCATGCTACAGCAGTGTAGAGCGCCTACAGGTGTCCAGATGCAGATGCATACAGTGCATCGTCTGTCAGGCAAAAATGTAAAAGGAACAGGAAATGAGACAAAAGAAGAGGGAGGAGCAGAAAAAAATGTGAGCCAGACGACATGAAAGGGACTGAAGGCTCTGTGAGAATTCTTGTTCCCCGGCTGAGGTTAGTGGGCTGTGAGGTTAACAGCCTTGGGGAGGGGGGCAGAGAGAAGGCATCTGGTTGGTGGCAGTGAGTGCCAGACAAGAGGGGATCACAGGGTCAGGCGAGGCCAGCACAGCTCAGCTCTGGTTCAGCTGAGATTTGACCCACAAACATTTCGCAGTGGTGGCTCTGAAAGCAGGGAAAAAAGAGCGACGGGCTACTTTCTTTTTTTCTTTTGTAAGAGGTTTGTTCATGTGTGTTAATGAAATAACACATTAATAATAATTATTAATAAGTAATGAATATACTAATATAATTTGAGCAGTGGTCAGGACACTTGAAACAACCTGTATTTATAGGCGCCATCCTGTGGTCATGTGAAAAAGTGCCTCTAACGTCTTCTGGTGAGAGGACAGACTGTTTATACAGAAGGACAACATGGGTTTGTACTGCGACATTAATATAATTAAATGTACTGACAGATCAGTGTGATAAAAACTAGCTAACCAGCCATTAACTATTTTAGTTGAGCTATCTTTTAATCACGTCCTTGTTTCATCCACTAACTAGGACTACTAGGACCTATACTGCAGCCGGCCATCAGGGAGCAGTCGAGATGTTTTTGCTTTACTGTCATGCCGGGCATCTGTATTTTACAGTCAAAGGGTAAGAGGGTAAAGTAATTAAGGCAGCCAAGAAAATGGTGGAAAAGTTGTGTGTAGACAGGAGAACTTTGGCATTTGTTCTTTTTTCTAAACCCAAACAAATCAATTTTCTGCCTCAACTTGGGAAAACAGCATTATTAAAGGTAGGGTAGGAGATTTCATTCTGATGCACTTTTTGTTAAATTAGTGTAACTTCTGTTTACAATCTGATAGCTCCAATTCGTTCGGCAGTTTCGCATTAAAACGAAGAATATGAATCATCTGTGCAAGCTATAAAACGCTAAAAACATCAGCCAATCCTCCAGGTGGACCCTGTGCGGAGTATTGGCTGGTTGTCACTCTCTTCCTGCTCTGCACGCACCAGAGAGGTACGTGCATGATGGTCGAAGTCACAGACCGCAGCTCGTCTTCAGGTAATGCGTGTCCATGTGATTGGGAGGCGTGGCTTCGGGGTGAGCTCCAAGAGAAAGGGGCATGTGTTTACTTTCCAAATCTGGCTGACTCTCACTGAGTTTTCAAAATCTCCTACCCTACCTTTAATGGAGCCCTGATAATACGATTTACCATGGAAACAAACAGATGCTGAGAAAAAGCGGTCCACATACATCCTGGAGATTAACTTCCCGGAGCTGTAGTGCTGAGCAGAGAGACTATTTTGCTGGAGACAATATGTAAATTTGCTAAAATAGTATTATTCAGACAGTCTCTGCTAAATTGAATGTTTGGGATACAACATGGCCTTGATGAATGAGAAGTTTCACAGACACATAATAACATAACATAATTTCAGGTTTCATTCAGAGCCACTGCACAAGTACTACTACTGCATTACCCCCTCCAACTACTGCACAATGGGCCGCATGCTAAAGTCAATGCAATATTTATTACACTGTAATAACACCATGTCAGATGAGACGATGCCTGGCAGTGAACACAGCTTCTACATCTGTCCTGTACTCAACAAATGTTCCTCCACACGTGGCCCCGGGAAGTGGACGAGCAGAGCTCACATAAAGGACCACACATAAGGCTGAGAGGTTGTTATTAGCCTTCACATGTAGCACATATTTTAAGCATGTTCTCTGCTTATTTCCTATCATTAACTGTTGCTTTTAGGATTCGATGCATTGATCTATCATGAATCTGTTCAAACCCAGAATATGAACTCCAGGCCTTCATCGCAGAGCGCACAGACTCTCACTGTGTGCTTATAATTTTAAACCCTTTCATGTCTGCATGGTTATCAGTGAAATTATTGCCTTTAATCCTCGTGGATTCAAAGGAAGGCAGTATACCCTAAAAATAAGCACAACCAATAAATAAATAAATAAATAAATCCAACCTGTGAGACTCAGAGGTCTTTCAGACCCGAATGTCCTCTGCTGTCACAAAAGTAAAGATCCCCAGGAGTTAATGTGGCGTACTAATGAGTCACCACGGTAACGATTAAATGGGACTTAAAGACCCCAGGTCTCTGTCTCATGCTCTCTTGCACTCTGTTGCTATTGTTTCATGCCACCCACTGTCGCCTCTGACGTTCGTCAGGCTTTGGGAAGTGGCTTCGTGGGGACTGATAATCCAGCAGATCTGTACATTATGTATCTATAAATAGCAAAGTACAGAGAGCATCTTTTCAAAACACAAACAACGACTCTGTTGTTGTTTGTGCAGACCACTTATTCTAATCATGCCTGTGTAGCCTTGGGTTCCAACCAATGCTTGAATCAAACCCCCCTTATGACATCACAAGGGGCTGCAAAGCTGATAAACAAGGGAAAGAAGGAAGAGGGTTGTCTTTCTCAGTTGTGTTGGTCTGCAGACACACAGGGGACACATCCTTTTGCTTTATGTGTAGCTGTAAAGGACTCACTAAGGGACACTTTATTATTTGCCTATGAAAAGTCCCGATATGACACAGCTTGCATTTAATCCTGTTCTAGAAGAGGCAACGATAAGACACTTTACACGCCTCAATATGAACTGGCTGCCAGGTCAGTGTCGGTTGTATTTACAAACCTTTTAAAGTACTGGTTTTCATGAGCTAGCAGAGAGAGCGGCCATAGAGCAGCAGACCTGGGCAAGACTAAGGTGTGCAGGAACTGGACCTGCCCCCCCCCCCCCCCCCCCCCCCTACCCTAAAGGAAACCAGTGTGACCACCCAGAAATCTTACAGCCAGGTCTTGTCTGCAGTGAAGTTATCTTGTCCAGTGACAATAATCCCAATTACAAAAATGGCCATATGTTTTGTGTACTGACGTCTCCTCACAGGGTATCCATGCACTTCCATAGATAAGCAACCAGCATATAAAAAATACCCCTAAATAAGGAACTACAATAACTGTAGCAGGAGGAGGAGAGCAGTAAATAACACTCTCACAATGGACTCTCTCTGACCATCATCTCAGCTGAGTGGTCAAGTGTCTGGTTTCTCTCGACCTCTAGTGCAAAGCAATCAATTATTCTCTGAAAAGTGTGGGGACTCTTAATCCTCTTTAGCCTGAAAGCCAAATTGAGTAAATGTAGGCATTTTGAAGCTTGGCTTCATTAGAACATGTTCTTGACATGTGAGCAAGCCAGGAGGGGGAGGGGGGGGTGGTGGTCACACACTAACAATCTAAGAATACACAAACTCTCACAGCTCTGAGCACTCAGACGCGCTGTACAGACACACCGTGTTCTCTTGGCTTTGTAACAGGCACCTACCCTGTGAGATCCATGTGAGCTTGTTTGGTCTGAAACTTTCACTTATTTATAGTTTTTTTTTCTCTCTCTCTCTTTCCTGGGGGTCTGACTCAGAAAGCCACTTCTACACAGTCAGGAAATTGTCGAAATGTCCCGGCCGGGTGTAATCAAACAGTGACAGCGCTGCCTGGATGAGCTGCTCTTATGGATCTAGATATAACATGGGGAGAGGCTTAAATTCAATAGGAAACAGTATAAACTGCATTATGAAAAGAGCCGAAAGTATATTGCAAAATGTAATACACTGTTATTTTTACTTAAGTGAGGTATAGATACGTAAAGAAGTACAAATAGTTAGACTCCACCTCTGACCCTTCCTCAGTCCTCATGTTGTGCTACATGTTATGAAATCACATGTGCTGCAAAGAAGGCATAAACATTTGGAAGTTCTAGATCGCCCCCAAAGGTTGGTCCTCTGTATTAAAGGTAGAGTAGGAGATAACTCAGTGAGAGTCAGCCAGATTTGGAAAGTAAACACACGCCCCTTTCTCTTGGAGCTCACCCCGAAGCCACGCCTCCCAATCACATGGACGCGCATTACCTGAAGACGAGCCTGTGACTTCGGCCATCATGCACGTACCTCTCTGGTGCGCGCAGAGCAGGAAGAGAGTGACAACCAGCCAATACTCCGTGCAGGGTCCACCTGGAGGATTGGCTGATGTTTTTAGCGTTTTATAGCTTCCACAGATGATTCATATTCTTCCTTTTAATGCGAAACTGCCGAACTAATTGGTTGCTATCGGATTGTAAAGAGAAGTTACACTAATTTAACAAAAAGTGCATCAGAATGAAATCTCCTACTCGACCTTTAAAGCTGTAATGACACGAGTCTGCTTTTCATTACATGACTGTACCGTTCCATCAAACTGCAACTGGAGTTTAACATTGAGATTTCCCTGAGTAGTGCAAGCATGCTTTTCATATATTAACTCTTCACAAACTGTATGTCAATTTTTTCAAAGGTGGCAGATTGAGAGCCAGCCAGGTGAGAGTTTATCGAGGCAGCTGCAGGAGAGCTATAAGCAGCAGCAGCCTTCGAGTATCAGCACACACACAAAAGCAGTTTGACTTCTGAAGTTCATCACATGCTTCACCCCAGGAGGAAATCAGTGACCAGAGAATAAATATGCTTATTGAAGGCTGAAATGTCAAGCGCGAGATGTGACTTTGTGTGGTGGAGGGTTATGATGCTCCGCAGAACAACTTGAGCCATTCAGGAAGAGAGCTGGTTCTCGTGTGAATGTACGTGAGGATAATCTGACTGTCTCCCACAGCTACGGCTAAGACCCATTAATGCCTCTACCTGCCAGGCCGACCCCCCTTTGTCCTTCGTTCTGTCTGAGAGAAATGATTCGGCCCGGTGAGATCATCGGCCCCGCTGTTGTGCCAGCGTCTGGAGAGTAATGAAAAAGCCTAGATCACAGCCGTGTCAGTTTACCTCGTTCCCAGCTAGTTACTTCACATGTATTAACACACGCACGTCTCCCTCTGCCCGGACCTCATTAGCACAAATGCTGTATCCAGCACTTTAAACACCAGATTACAGGCATTGTATTACATTTAATATTGACTGCACAAAGCCGCTTCAATCACAGTCTCACACTTTTCGCTGCCATCAGTGGCTGCGTGGTACATCTTGACCAGAGTCATTAATCACACACCCCTACGTCTCTCTCTCTCTGCCCCTCTCAAGTCCTGCCTGACATTTTTTTTTGAAAATTTAAGCTGGCAGCGACAGTAACCGATGTCACAGTTATTAAAGGAGCCATATGATTGCAAGGCAGGATTTGTCACAGTAGATCCTCTCGGTGACATCTGTGGATCATCCACACTTCCTTCATCCTCCTCAGACTCGTAGCTGACATTTGGCTTGAGGTGTGAAATGTTATGACACTTCTTTAAGTCTCTTCTTTTCTCTGAATAAATGCTGACTGAGCCACATGTGCTGTAAGAGCTGAAAGTGAAAATGACTTTTAGTTAAAATTCATACAGAGAAGGTGTGTGTACATGTCGCAAACTCACATGCCTGGGAGAGTTTCTGCAGTCTGAGCCTCTACAGCTGGACTGTAACTGTAATCTGTGTGGATTAATGTTTTTCCTCAGAAAAAAATTAACACTTTCTGTGTTGCTTTGTGTCTCTGTTGTGTTTCTGCAGCATCCTGTTTGCAGACATTGAGGGATTCACCAGTCTGGCTTCACAGTGCACAGCGCAGGAGCTGGTGATGACTCTCAATGAACTGTTTGCACGCTTTGACAAGCTGGCAGCGGTAAGGACCTTTTCATTTATCTGGACATGTTTTTAAACAGGGCTTTTTAAGAGATCATCCTGTGTTAACCTTGTGAACCCTGACACTGAGCCAGGTGAATCAGTCAGTCTTTGAGGGTTATAGAGTGACTCCATAGGTTCACTGAACATCCTCTACATCAGGGATGTCAAAGTCAAATACACAGAGGGCCAAAAAAACAAATTGGCTATAAGCCGAGGGCTGGACTGATTCAATGTTTATTAAAACATATTGAAATGATTGCACGTAGCCTATTGAACCAAGACCTAACACAGTGTATTATTTAATGATTAAATGAATAATCGGGAAAACATTTTTCAGCAGGCACACAGACAAGAACAAACTGCCTTCAAAGAAAAATCACATGTCCTGTACATTCTTCTTCTGTCGCCTTTGTTCCGTGCCCATATTCTTGTCTTTGTCTGTGTGTTTCTTAGACGTTTCATGGTGCCTTCTTAAATTGTATTCTTTCATTACAGCCAAACTTTCTCCACACAGAAGACACACAGGTTTGCCATTTACCTCAGTGAACATGTACTCTGCCTCCCACCGAGCTTGAAACCCCCTGTTCTCAGCATCCACCTTCCGTTTAGCCATTTTTTGGGGAGGAGGTAGCTGAAAGTTGACATCTGCTCTGACTGCTAATGAATGATGAAGCCGAAGTCCGCTTGCTGCGCTGCAGTGAGTTCGCGGGTTACGGAAAATGTAGTATTGGTGCGTGCAAAACACCAGCGGGCGGCCGGATTCGGCCCGCGGGCCTTGACTTTGACGTATGTGCTCTACATGATAATAGTAGTCTAAAGTCTATGAGAACCTAATGGTTACAGTTCACCTGCTTTCACTACAGCCTGCTGCTTATTTAACCTGCGGCTGCTCCAGTGTGAACTGCAGGTGGACCATAAATGGATCTCAACAAGAGTCTTCACTGTGTAATGGTTAAAGCTTTTACTGCTGGTGCATAATATTCCTGGTTAACATCTCAGAAAGCAAAATATATAAACCACAGATGGGCATGACCCCGTCAAGAGTCAGTTAGGAGCACTCCAAAAGTAAAAGACGAGAGGAGCGCAGACTCTCTGAAGCTTAAAAAGCGGCAGAGGAAGAAAAGCAGTAGCTGCATGGCAAATAAGACCTTGAGGCGTTTGATATTTATACCATCTCAACTCAATCTGAATACTTGATGCATCTTTGAAATACTGGTGCTGAATAATCTACGGTGTGCTTGTTTTCTCTCAGCAGTAGCAATAAGCAAAGCAACATCTGAAGAAAACATGACACAAAACTGAGGCTGAGTCCAGATCATTTGCTGCAGCTAACCTGTGACAGACTCACTGTAGGGTTGAGCAGCCAAGGTTGTAAAATATGTCAAAGTTCCTGTCAGGCACGCTTATAGTCACTGGTCAAAATCCACACGGGATCATTAGACGGTGTTTTCATAGCAGAAAAGTGTTTACAAACTGGTGAGTAAGAAGACATACAAGCCAAAAAGCTCCGGCTTTCCCATGACCCCTTAACATGGGACTACTCAGGTGGGTGGATGGAGTAACTCCAACCTAAACGTAGGTCGTGGGTATATAATTTATTAATGTAGCATTGTTATTGTGCGCCATCGATGCCCTCTACAGGTTGAAACTTGGTTAATGCGACTATATTTTTCTATTGGCTAGTTCTCTGCTCCAAAACACGATACAGGAAGTAGTATCTGTTACGGAAATCATCTAATTTACTGCTACAGTAACATGTAAACTGAACAGATCCATCACTGTTAAAGCTAGTAGCTATCTTGTTTTTGGTTATCACTAGCAAAATATGAGTGTGTATATGATAGCATTGAAAAACCTTTGTTTCATCCATCCATTTTCAACCGCTTATCTGGGGCCGGGTCGTGGGGGCAGCAGTCTAAGCAGGGACACCCAGACTTCCCTATCACCGGACACTTCCTCCAGCTCCTCTGGGGGGACCCCGAAGAGTTCCCAGGCCAGCCGCAAGACATAGTCTCTCCATAGTGTCTCCATAGTCTCTCCCAGTGCACACTGGAGGTCCCGGTTCGAGGAAGCCAACAGGACAACCAGTGTCACTGGTTCTGTTTCAAACATGTCAATCATAAATCTAACATGCACACACAGGCTTCCTGCCTCTGCAAGAGGGATGATTAGCATGCTAAATTTAGCTCTGCACTCTGGGATGGTTGCTTTACAGTTAATAATGAAACGTTTATGTGCTGGCTTCTGTTCGATGCTTTTTATCTTTTCAAGTTTACTTTTTAATTTATTTACATTTATGCATGCGCAGGAACAGTTCCTGGACTCGCCTCCCTCATTGTGTAGGCATCTTAAGGACCGCTAACACTCTGTCTGATACCAGATCATCCTGTGCTGTCTTGGACGCAGACATGTGCACAGTGTTCCATTGTTTAGTGAGCAGCTCCAAGTATCTATTATATCTACCATCTGTGTCCCGCAGCCACACATTTGTTTATAGCACAGTTCTAAAATCTGAACCACAGCTTCGTCGCCATGACTGCTGATTTTTTTCTCTCTCATTCAGAAGCATCATTGTTTGTCCAGCTAACGCTCAATGTATGTCATTTGTTTATGAAAGGTGGAACGACGTGCTAATCAATATGTATGAAACATGCATAATAGCATTATAAACCAGAGACATTGCAACTGACACTTTTATGTCCATGCCAGATGTACCTTGTATCCCACACACACACACACACACACACACTCCGTCTCGCTCTCTCTCACACACACACATTCTCCCTGGGCTCCTTACACAGTGGGTCTTTTTGTATTTTCCCAGAGCCATGTGCTCAAGAGCTACTCAGGTGGCTATCATGAGACGCCGTCCACTCCCGAGCCCTAAGGATTCACAAACACAACACTACTTACACACACAGAACACAAAGGTTGTCCCACATGCCGCTGAGAGATCTTTGAAGGCTAATGTGTAAAAACCTATGCTAAGATACAGCTGGACATGCTCCGTTTACTCACTGCTAAACACAGCAACCTCTGCTCTTAGCAGTTTGAAGCTGCAAAGATTTAGCTCTGAGGATAAATGACACATGATAGAAAAATCTGACTTATCTATGTAGTGATTTATCTGATTTCTTTATGTGCAGACAACAAAAAAGATGATATAAAGCTTAGCATGACTGCTGCAGCAATCCTTTTAGCCATTTAAACTATCTTAGATGGATATTACCACCTGGATGACTGAGAATCTTCATCAACATGTCACTTTCTTGCAGTGTGTAACATTTGCACTTAGCATTAAAGGGCCAGTATGTAGGATTTGCCATCTAGTGGTGAGGTAGCATATTGCAAGCAGCAGCAGCAGCCTTCAGAGATAATAGGAAGGAAGCCAAAGCTAAAACAAAAAGTGCTGTTTCTCACATGACCACTTAGAGCTGGCTCCCCTGGACCCTCTCTTTGGGAATGGCCACAGTGGATATTGCTTTGATAAAAGATATGAATGGCCCTTATTATAGACTAAACATATCCGGATCCCTTTGAATTTTACACACTGGTCCTTCAATACTAGGCCTGTTTACACAATGAATCCTCCACACGTCCTACACCCGGATCCTTGGCCTGGAGGCCTGTGTACATTCACATGTGGGGCTCACACACTGCTTTCTCTTGATGCTTAAATGTATTTTTCTGCAGTTTGTCAGAGAGCTGCGTGACATCTTTGTTTCGGGGCATACAATGGCCCTCAGTGTACACAGTGTACACTTCCACTCAGTTATTTGTTTCCTTCCTGTTTCCTGTGACAGGAGAACCACTGTCTGCGGATTAAGATCCTGGGGGACTGCTACTACTGCGTGTCTGGGCTGCCGGAGGCGAGGGCCGACCACGCCCACTGCTGTGTGGAGATGGGGCTGGACATGATAGAGGCCATCTCGTAAGTGAACAAGAACACTAAAAAATGATCCCATCCGTCTTTATGCATCAGAGATGTAGATTAAATGCTTGATTTGCATGACATCACTTGTCAAATGTCCAGAACATGATCTTATTGATCAGCTTCGGGTTAGACTCAGCGCTCCAGGCTGACGCACTGACTGGTGGTGGTGGTGACGGATGTTAAAGGTCATAGCCCTGAAGCGTCCTCAGTGCTTTTTTCCATCAGAGCCTTCCTAAGCCGCTGCTGTTAGCTGTTAGCATTATCTCCATCCATCTGTCTTTCTTATCCTGTGTACATCAGTGAAGGTCTGTAAAGGGGTCCTTATTCCCCCCAAAAACATGCTTTAATCCCTTTTTTGCCAAGCAATGTAACTAAACTAGCTAAATATGAAGCTACTTTCTGCAGCAAACACAAAAGAGCAACTATTTATGAAGCTATAGGAAAGATTGAAACAATAATGTGAGTATGTTATTGCCATTGTGCAGAGCTGAGGTGGTCCTTTGGCAGAAAGCTGGGCCACAGCACTGGGATTAGTCCTGTTACTCCTGCAGCACTGCTATCTGGGTATTTAGCTGTAATCTAATCAGAAGGACTGCATGGCTGCAGCAACAGGCCATTTGTCAGACAGACACCCGGGAGCTTCTGTCTTTACTCTCACGTCCGTCACCAGCTTACCAGTTGTTGTACATGCATGTGTCCCATTTCACAGTCGTATTACACCTTTAAACATTTATTGATGGCTTCATTTGTAAGTTTTTTATTTTATATCCCTGCAGATTATAACTACTCAGATACTCTAGTTCTACTTTTATAGAAATGACCTGGATATTAATGGGACAACAACAGACATACAGCATCCTTTTGCAAACTGATTGTTGTTTTCTGTTCGGACCAGGCTGGTACGGGAGGTAACAGGGGTGAACGTGAACATGCGAGTGGGCATCCACAGTGGCAGGGTGCACTGTGGGGTGCTAGGACTCAGGAAATGGCAGTTTGACGTCTGGTCCAACGATGTCACGCTAGCAAATCAGATGGAAGCTGGCGGCCAGGCGGGGTACGTCTCTCCTGTTCTGTTCAACTAACTACAAAGCAGCATATGAAGTAAACCCATAGCCATCTTTTTACATGTGTGTGTGTGTGGTGTTG
The DNA here is from genome assembly GCF_900634625.1 of Parambassis ranga. Taxonomy (NCBI): domain Eukaryota; kingdom Metazoa; phylum Chordata; class Actinopteri; family Ambassidae; genus Parambassis; species Parambassis ranga. Next base: position 4,482,793 of record NC_041041.1, on the reverse strand, counting down.
TCTTTTCAGGCGCATCCATATCACTAAGGCCACTCTGAACTATCTAAACGGGGACTATGACGTGGAGACTGGAGCAGGAGGAGAGAGGAACGCCTACCTGAAGAAGCACAACATAGAAACCTACCTCATCGTGGGCTGCAGTCAGAAGAGGGTACGAACCTCTTTACTGTCTTATAAAGCAGGACTACAGGACAGATTCATGTTTGTTACACAGGTCTAGAGCTCGCACTACATGTGTTTTAAAGGTAGGGTAGGAGATGTTTAAAACTCAGTGAGAGTCAGCCAGATTTTGAAAGTAAACACACGCCCCTTTCTCTTGGAGCTCACCCCGAAGCCACGCCTCCCAATCACATGGACGCGCATCACCTGAAGACGAGCTGCGGTCTGTGACTTCAGCCATCGTGCACGTACCTCTCTGATGCACGCAGAGCAGGAAGAGAGTGACAACCAGCCAATACTCCGTGCAGGGTCCACCCAGAGGATTGGCTGATGTTTTTAGCGTTTTATAGCTTCCACAGATGATTCATATTCTTCATTTTAATGTGAAACTGCCGAACTAATTGGTTGCTATCGGATTGTAAAGAGAAGTTACACTAATTTAACAAAAAGTGCATCAGAATGAAATCTCCTACCCTACCTTTACGGCTTGAAACCCTCCCTGTGTGGGTGAAGCTAAAACCATCGTTCATACATCATAATGACTAAAGTGCTGTTTCTGATGCAGCTATCTTTGAAAACACACACAGCTCATCCATATTGCACTCATCACTGTTTATAAACTCTTTCAGAGAGGAAACTCGCTGTGTGAGCTCCACTCTGTTTATGACTGGGCTGTTTTTTTTAATCAGCTGTCTCTGTCCTCCAGCAGTAACACAAGCTGTGACTATAGATAGCGTGTCATGTGAAGTGATACCGTCCTCTCTGTTTGCTGCCCATGCTGGGACACAGAGGGAGGGATTGTGTCTGTGTGTGTGTGTGTCTCATTATTTTGGTTGCTTTTTATATTTTCCATTTTGACAGATGCATCCTAGAGCCAGTGCACGCCTGTAACATCAGATCTGTTGCAGATACAGATCTGCAAAAACACACAGCAGCAGCACAAGCACAAGTTGATTATTTTTCACATTTATTTACTTCTTCTCACAGCATGAGAAGCAAATAGACGTTTAAAGATTCTCTGCTGGTGCATTTTGTCCCCCTAACACATGTACAACATGATGCAGCTGAATCAATGCAAGTGTTTTATGTGTAGTGAGTGTTAGATGTGTATGTTTATTGCTAGCGTTCCTTTGGTTGGATTGGGAGACCCCTGCAGGGTCCATGTTTAAAGCAGCTTTCTGTGTGTTTTGGCTACCAGTGTTTAGGGTCCCCCCTACATTGACTGGGGGACCCTAAGCAATGGGTGCCACTTCTGGGTGCTATCTGTTGTCGTCTAAAGCTGTCTTGATGTTTATTTAATCACAGTGGCCAGTGAATTTTATGAGTAATATAATATAATAACCCATTTTGTTGTTATTTATATGAAAAAGATAAGTTCATATATGTTCATATTGCTGTTGTTTCCACGTGTGCTAGCTTGATTCGTTTTAGCTCCACTTTTCAGGCTGTTGATGAAATGTTAGTCAGTTTGAAATGCTATCTGTAGTCATCAGCAACTGTCAAAACAAACTACTGATAAAAGATCAGTACCCTTTTTTATTGTTAGCAGTGAAGAGCTAGCATTAGCTCTGATACTCAGGCTTACACACATCCACATGTTAAAGTCAGTCTTTTAGTCACACTCCCCAAGTTCTTTCAAAATAAAAGACGTAGCCAACAAGTACATTTTTCCAAATGTTGTGAAGAATAAAACAAAACAAAACAAAAAAGGTTTATATAAAATTTGTTTTTAAACAAGCTCTTTATGGATTCTTGGACTCATGGAGGCAGAATTGTTGGCTGGAATTCTTGTAATTGCAAAAACTGAGCACAATAAGATGTTGTTTGTTTTGGATTTCTAACTGTGTCCTCGTCTCTTTCAGAAAGAAGAAAAGGCAATGATTGCCAAAATGAACCGGCAAAGGACCAACTCTGTCACCCACAACAGCGGCCACTGGACTGACCGTCCCTTCTACAACCATTTGGGTGGACACCAGGTGTCCAAGGAGATGAAGAGGATGGTGAGGACATGTTGAAAAAGTGGAGCCGTCATTAGATTTAGTGCTTCTGCTGTGCTGCGAATGCTTTTCTTTCCGTCAGTGTGATCAGAGTGCCAGGACCAGGTGACTCCCCAGCCAATATCTCATCTCAGCTTTCATTTGGTGATGAAGGCAACACGTTGTTAATACCCAGAATCCTTTGATCTGAGGCCATGATAAGCAGCCTCGATGGCCCTTCATGGCACACTCCGCCTCTCACACCTCAGCCATACTCTGAGAGGCTCTCAGGAGCACATGGGGGAGGAGGGGGAGGAGGGGGGGAGACACAGCAACATGTAGGCGGCTGCGGTGAAGTGAGACATGTAGCAGCAGCAGCATCAGCGCAGTGATGCGACCACACCGAGATTCATTTTTATTCATGTGGTGCAGCTCTGCCTGCTGAGGCGACCTTGCAAACAGTGACTCACTGCTTGAATGGATGCACTCTTACCCGACACACACACAATATCATATCAGCGATCCACCCACTCCTCTCACTGAATCTATTACAGGGAAAGACAATGAGGATGCTCAGGCTGTGCACGCAGCGCTGCATACGTGTTGCACTGCTGCTCCACGCACAGAATTGGTCATATCCACCCTGAACCTGGGTTCAAAGGGAAGCTCCAACATGTTTTTCCCCACATTAAGATGAGTTTTCTCACCCTGGATAGTATCCCATCCTCACATACCCCCCACCCCCGTGACCCTGAAAAGATTCTAAAATTGAAGTTAGAATAGAGAGATTTATGTTTTAAAACTAAAGTCACAGTTCTGAGATTAAAGTCGGAATACTGAGAAAAAGTTTGTCCCGAGGAAAAAGAATTCAAATACTGTGAGAAACTCTATGATAAAAGAAAAAAGATGGCCCTACCTTTCACATGATTTTTCACCTCAGGACATTCAGATTTTCTGTATGAAACTATGGTCTCTACTTTCAAGTCTCCTCAGTGCAGCAGAATGATCATGTTGTTAACTGGTCACACTTTTGAAAGTAAAGCAGGGTTCCTTCAGGGCTCAGCACCACGGCCATTGAAAATAAGTACAAAGACCGCATATTAAAATGTGCTAACAGAGCCGACATGGCGGCCATGTTGGTCCTCTCATCCAAATATACTTCCATGTTCAGAAACCCAAACACAAGGTGGCCCTCTGGAAGCCTCCAGCACCTCTCTGTACAGCCCAGGACGACAGCATTAGACAGAGGACATGGCGCCACCTACAGACTACGTCTTAGGAAACAAAGTGATGCCAATCTGGCAGTTGCACCTTTGACTACTTGTTCTAAAAACAAGCTTATCATCCAATGACTTGTCTGACATAACGTCACTGTCTCACTGTTCAGTTTGTTCACATCAGAAGTGTGTGTGTTTATTTGCTGCAGCTCAGCCTTTGTATCTCTGTGCTGTTCATGATAACACAAGCTGTAGAAACGAAGCTGCTTTGACTGAGACCAGGAGGACGACTGGTACAGATGCATGTTCAGTTTGTTGCATCTGTGATTGACAGACAGACAGTCAAGTACAGTACATGTTCCTTTTCTGCTGTCAGTTCAACTGCTGGATTTTACCCATATTTTCCTTCAGTATTGACATGCACATGTTTATCCAGAAGAGGGCGCTAGAGTGACGCATTAGAAAGAGGCATATAGGAATGAAGTCAGTATGTACTGTTGTACATGAGCTTTTGATAACAGTTTAACAGTTTTAAATAATCATTATTGTACATTTGGAATGCATCAAACATCAGATGAATAATAATCTTATTCTACTGCAAATGTCCTCTTGGGATTAACCAATTATTTGTATTATATTTATATTATTATATTACTTATTATTATTAATAATAATAGGACAATGTACTAATATAAAAACATGGTTTCTCATTAAACGTTTCACTGTTTGTCTCACTCTGCTGCTTTTTGTGTGAAATCACACAATAACTCATCCATCTTGTCTTTATTTTATGAGGCTTGATGAAAAGCACCAATCTTTCGCCTGGTTTGATGCAGATGTATTTTATGTTCACTTGTTCCCTGCCTCAGGAAACATTTACCCATCATGCCTCTCTTTTTTTTTTACTCAGACTAATCATTATGTCATCATCAGACCCCTCAATAACTAATAACTGTTATTTCAAAATTATAATGGCAGCGTTGCAGTCGATCGTTATTATTACGGTGAACAAGCTGCAATCAGAGGGATGAGTGGTGGGCTGAGGCTGTTTTAAAAAGATAGTTCCGAATTTACAGTCATTTGTTCAGCAAGGTGCAAAAAACAACCTAATTTGTTACAGTAAAACCTGTGTGGACATCAGCAGAGACGTTAGGAATGAGCTGCCTCATCAGCAGAGGAGCTTTAAGCTGCAGCTACGTGTTTACACTGATTAAATCTGAGTAATTAGACATTGACTATAAAATATCTCAATATATTCTTCTACCTAGAAACTGACATCTTCAAACTGTTTGTTTTCGTCCTAAAACAAACAAAAGTAACATTTACAGCCATTTATGATTACAAATCCATGTTCATGCAGTCATCATGACTTTTATTGATAACTTGATTCAATGCTATTTTCGGTTAATCTGCTTTTTTCTGCTCTCTTTTCTCTCTTGCAGGGCTTCGAAGACCCAAAGGACAAGTGAGTACAGTGACTGTTCACACGTATTCTGCTCTTTGTCTGTTTGGACTTCTCAGTGTCCTTCAAACAGGAACATTTAATATGATTCTGGAACACAGACACAAGACCAAAACTCCAAATATATCATCTTTGAATTATATGATGAAAACAATATTAAAGTAAAGTTTTTTTTTCTACGAGGTTACAACGTGCTTTACAACAATGGAAAGGAAGTGGGTTAGAAATCTGCAGGTCTGATCTCCTTTGGGAGGTTGTTCCAAACAGTCAGGGCCCTAACAGATAAAGTCTCATGAAAGTCTCATCCTGGACTGTGAGTTAGATAAAAGACCCCTCATCATAAAATCTTAAAAAAAACTCTAAAACTAACTAGAAGCTGTTGTAGGGAGGCTAAAAAAGCTGCTGGGCTGTCTCTTTTTGTCTCTTATGAGGAGTCTTGCTGCTGCATGCTGGACCACTCGTAATTTATGTCATGATATGTGTGCAGAGATGTGAACAGAACTACCTAATGCCAACTTTCAGCATTCACTTTGCTTACTTTGTGTGTTCTACCTAACAGGGGGTAAAACATCCTCACACATTCACATCAGAGTAATCACAGTGATCGTGACGTCTCCATCTGTTGATTAGCGCGTATCAACAAGGTCAGAGGATCAGAATCAATGCAAGTGACACTTAGCAGATCCGGTGATTAGTACAAGACTCATCAGAGTCTCCTGGGTGTGAGTGTAGCTACGGTTCTTCAGGTCAATTGTTCCTTTTCCACTTTTCTATGATTACAGTAATGCACATCAGGGCACAGGCAGGTCACCACGACCTTGTGCAAGTTTTCCATTTCGTTCCTTCTGGAAGAAAAAGGGTCAAACAAAAAAAAAACAAAAAAAAAAGTGTACCGGTAGCTACTTGCAGTCCAAGGCCTTTTCAGGCAGTCCTGAGGTGTAAATGTCAATCGGTCTCCTCTCGTTTTATTCAGGCATTTCATTTACAGAAACACGCAGGAAAATCTAAACCCAGAGGACGAGGTGGATGAGTTCCTGGGCCGGGCCATCGACGCGCGCAGCATCGACCGCCTGCGCTCCGAACACGTCAAGAAGTTCCTGCTCACCTTCAGAGAACCTGACCTGGAGAAAAAGGTTACAGCACAAACACACACACACACACACAATGCCAATAACGCAGCAAATAATTGGCCGTGACAAGCAATCTTCCCCGCGCAAAAAGCTTTCTCTTTTCTGTCCCTTGAGGAAGTCAGTCAAAGCGAAGTATAACATATAAATGGAGGAAGTGGGGTTTGAATAGCAAACAGCTCCAGACAGTGAAGGACAGGCTGAGACGAGGTGAGAAGCAAGGATTCTAGGAAGAAAAAAAAGAGTCCTGTTTTCAAGTTTCAATCACTTTTCTTCCTGTCATGGGGAAAGTGTTGGGAAGTAAAGACTTCCAGCAGATCAGAAGGAGTCTTTCTGAGCCTCCAGTTCTGCCTCCAGACTCTTAAACAGCATATTGATCCACAGTTTGATTTTTCATCTCAAGACAGGACAGTTTTGATACTTGACTATTGGCTGCTGCCTGAACGGCCATCACTTCATTTGCAGCGGTTTGTACACTGTCACGGTACTTCTTAAGTTTTAATTAAATAAGATGAACAACCTTCAGGATTTACACTTCATCCAATAGTGTAAAAGGAAAAACTCCTTTATACCAGCTGAAAGTGACTGCCTGAGGTAGAAGAAGATGCTCTTAGTGTAGGATCATTAAAAGTGTTCCATGTCGTCTCAGTTTCAGGAGTTGATTGATTCTTTTTGGTGTCAGACTTCACTCTGTGGTCTAGTGTTGATCTCCTCTGTCCTTCTCTCCCTGCAGTACTCCAAACAGGTGGACTCCAGGTTCGGGGCGTACGTGGCCTGCGCCTCCCTCGTCTTTCTCTTCATCTGCTTCATCCAGATCGTCATCGTGCCACCGTGAGTCTCAGGGAGGATCATTTACATCCTACAGGAGGCTGAGCACACAGCCGTCCCTGTGCCTCTCTCATAGCACATCTCAGAATAAATACCAACGTGTAATAACTCAAATTAGAAATGGGTTTCAGGCGTTTATAAGGAGTCCCAATATGAATACATTCAGTGTTTCCCTTTGGGAGCATCCTGCACTTTTCTCTTCTGCTCCAAATTCATCAGTCTTTTAGCCTAACAGCCAGAATTACAAGCAAGAAACTCTGAATAGAAGACTAATAAAAGTCATGAAAGAGAATATTAAATCCAAATCAGTGTAACCGCAGCCGAGCGGAGGCCAGATGCAAAGAGCTCTGCTAGATTTTGTCTGGAAGCGATCCCTCCTCCTCTTCTTTTTTTTTCTCTCTTGCTCTCAGACTTTTTTCTTCCTGCCCATCTCTCAGTATCGATCTTCTTTCGGCTGTCTCTTTATTAACCTTTCTCCTCCATCCTTTCATCCCACCGCTCCCCTCCTGTCTCTACCCCTCCCACATCATCTCCAGCACCACCTCTTCTCTCATCTGCTGTCCCTAACCATTCTGATCCTCCTCACCACGACACAGAATCAAAGAAGGAAATATAAAACGAGGACAGATAATATGTCTACACTCACATCCCATCTCTTTTTTCTTTCTGCAGCTCTAGACTGATGATCAGCTTCTTCATCACCTGTCTCATCATCTTGATGGCTGTCATGTTCGTCTCAGCTGTGTACTGCTGTTTTGGGGTGAGTAGTGAGAAACAACCTCATCAACTTTGTGTGACTACAAAATATTCCACTAATGATTCAGTGTGAAAATAAGAGTTTTGTTGTCTATAATATTGGCTATGCTGTTTCTGTTGTGATCGCTGATGAGTTTGTAATCAATCAGTCTGAATGTCAATCATTTAATCAACCACTCGACGAGCTGCGACTGGTGATGATTAGATTTTTGTGTCTCTACCTCATTTGTTTTACACTTTTCCCCACAACTTCCTGTAGATTGTTTTTCCTCTCAACCTGATGATGAATCATTTGTTCTCCTCTCACTGCTGCTGATGACTCATAAGCAATAAAAAAGATTGAAAAAGGAAACAAATGAGCTGAAATTTTCCCACAATGAGGTCAATTCACCAGAAACAGAAAAAACTGTTGTCTGAATCCTTCTCTCTCTCTGCAGCTCTTCCCCATCTCTCTGCAGACTCTTTCTAAGAGGATAGTCCAGTCCAGATTAAACAGCACCCTGGTCGGTGTCTTCACCATCATCATCGTCTTTCTCTCGGCTTTTATCAATATTGTAAGTTTTGAATCAAATCAGATCCCGCTCTGATCTGCCTCTCACTGACCTCTGACCTTCTTCAGTTCACCTGCAGCAGCCACGACCTGCGGAGCTGCATCAAAGCGGAGCTCAACATCAGTCTGGACAGTGTGAACGCCTGCCACGCTCACTTCCTCAACTACAGCCTGGACACACAACAACCCGACCCCTGTGGCGATGACGCCCTCATCTGCAGCTTTCCCGAGGTACAGGTGTGCTTTGTTCTCTGTGTGTGTGTGATTTCTTACTTAGGATACTACAGTGGCCAAGAAGGGCCACGCAAATGCAAAACCCACAACACAAATGCAAGAAGCAGCAACACAAAAGCCTGACAATGGAAGTCACAACAGAAACTAACCCCACAATGGATGCAGGACTCTTCAGTCTTCTGGCTGTAAAGTGAATGAGGAGAGATTTTGTTTGAGAAGTGAAACGCTGTAACAATAACTGTGTGTTTGTCACAAATGAACAGAAATTGATAATTGCCTTTATATTGTTATATTAATGTACTTTGTCATCAAACATCCTTCTCAGCCACCACAGAATACCCTCTATGCACCCTTTATCATTATTAGTCTAACTTAAAATATGAAGCAAACCAGCTGCTAATTTACAATTGGGGCAGTTAAAGATTTTAAACATTTCTGAAGGAACCATTAGAGGTGCTTGCTGTGCAGTGTTTGAGGCTATTAACATACATGTATTAAACACATTGATGTGAATACATTTAGGCAGAAGAGTGAATACAGACACACATTGTACTGCTGTAATTAAATCAGCTTCTTTTTGCTGTTGAAAGTGTGACAATATAAAGTTAACAGTTGATTGGCGCATTGTTCATATTAAAGGTAGAGTAGGAGATTTCATTCTGATGCACTTTTTGTTAAATTAGTGTAACTTCTCTTTACAATCCGATAGCAACCGATTAGTTCGGCAGTTTAGCATTAAAACGAAGAATATGAATCATCTGTGGAAGCTATAAAACGCTAAAAACATCAGCCAATCCTCTGGGTGGACCCTGCGCGGAGTATTGGCTGGTTGTCACTCTCTTCCTGCTGTGCTGATGCTGATGATGATGGCCGAAGTCACAGACTGCAGTTCGTCTTCAGGTAATGCGCGTCCATGTGATCGGGAGGCGTGGCTTCGGGGTGAGCTCCGAGAGAAAAGGGCGTGTGTTTACTTTCGAAATCCTACCCTACCTTTAAGTGGTCGAAATGCGAGTTTATGTTTTGTGTTTTATGACTCCTGTAGATGTGACTTGTTCGGTTGGAACCGTTGCAGAATATAAAGCTTGACTACCAAGCATTAAAACAAATGGACCCACCATCCTCTCTCTCTCTCCCTCTCTCTGCTTTCAGTACTTCACGTCCTGTGTGCTGCTGAGCCTGCTGGCCTGCTCTGTCTTCCTGCAGGTCAGCAGCATCGGTAAACTCTTCCTCATGCTCTTCATCGAGCTGCTTTACCTTCTCATTATGGAGGTGCCCAAAGTGAACCTGTTTGACAACCAGGACCTGCTGGTCATGGCCAACGCAATCAGCGCTGAGTGAGTGTTGTCATTACCGCCACGCGTGTGTTGTTAAATCCGTAATGCTTTTGATGGCGTGCAGATGTTCTTACTGCTTCTCTCTCTCTCTTCACAGTGAGCACTTGAATGGAACAAGGTGAGACTGATGGCACCTCCCATTACCACAGAGACCCAGAGCATCACCTCTGTCATCTGTTCAAGCTAACAGCATCATTATCACTGTGCTGGCACAAATGTAACTATAATGACCTGCTGGCAACAGATGCTAACACTAATAAGACAAGATTTAGAGGGCAGCTTGTTTTTGGTGTCACACTGTCCCTGCAAAGTGTATATTTAACTTCATGTAACACCTGCTTTAGTTATTTTGGGAGCTCAGTGCTCAGCATAAAGCACTAATGTGTGTGTGTGTGTGTCCTGACCTCTACAGCTGTGTGGTAGACACCAAGGTTCCCCTGAAGATCATGACCCCAGTGGTGATCACAGTCTTTGTGCTGGCCCTCTACCTTCATGCCCAGCAGGTGGAGTCCACAGCCAGGCTGGACTTCCTCTGGAAGCTGCAGGTTTGTTCTTGTACCCTTATGGGGACCACTTTTTTTGAGGATTAAGGACTTAAGGTTTTCGAGGCTTTTCCTCGTGGAGGTAGTGAAGCAGTCTGCACTGACTATAATCAGGTAAAATGGAATATTAAGTTAGTAACAGCTTATTTATTTTCCATCCTACGACTGTCACCAATGGCCAGACTACACCTGCAGCTCTGTGAAGCTTTACAAATAAAACCAAAACCTGAACCTCCATTTACTCTTGAACCCATTTCCAGGCCACAGAGGAGAAGGAGGAGATGGAGGAACTGCAGGCCTACAACCGTCGTCTGCTCCACAATATTCTGCCCAAAGATGTAGCCGCTCACTTCTTGCAGCGTGAACGCCGCAATGACGAGCTGTACTACCAGTCCTGTGAGTGTGTCGCGGTCATGTTCGCCTCCATCAGTAACTTCTCCGAGTTCTACGTAGAGCTGGAGGCAAACAACGAGGGGGTGGAGTGCCTGCGACTGCTCAATGAAATCATCGCCGACTTTGATGAGGTGAGATGCTGAAAGCTGTATTATGTGGATCTGAGGCATTTACTGCCACTGACAGATTAAACCTCCCCTCTCCTGCTGTTATTAGATCATCAGCGAGGATCAGTTCCGCCAACTGGAGAAAATCAAGACCATCGGTTCCACCTACATGGCGGCCTCGGGCCTCAATGACTCCACATACGACAAAGCCGGGCGCTCGCACATTCGGGCTCTGGCAGACTACGCTATGAGGCTGATGGACCAGATGAAATACATCAACGAACACTCCTTTAACAACTTCAAGATGAAGATAGGTAGGCAGCCACCAATAAAGACAGGTGTTAGTACTGCTTGAGTAAAAGGAAATAAGTAACCCCGGATTTATACCGGACGTGAAGCTGCAGCGTAACTGCAGCACTGTGAAACGCTTCCATTATAGTCAATGAGAGTATTTACACTGGCCGCGCAGCAGCGCGTTTTAGAAGCGTCCCAGAAGCGTTGCTGCTCGCTGCTCCGCGAGTGATATGCAGCAGTTCTATTTTGGAGATGTGTCGCGCCCAACACGCGTCTGTTTGCACCAACTACATCGAGCAGACAGGAAGTCAAGCACCAGTTTCCGGTGGATATTCAAAATAAAACGCTGTCAGACTGAACTCTTGCTGATTTTAACATCGCTACCAGCAGAGAAACACAGCCACAGCCATGTACGAGGAGGGATTCCCTTTGAAGAGTAGAGAAACAGCATTTTATATGATAGAACATGCTTTTATAAGGACAACATCAGAAAGGAAAAGGCAGGGAGAGAAGCAGCAGCTGTTCTCAGAGTGGAAGGTGAGGAGCTGCCCTGTGTGTTGAGGGAGTAAACTGAGTTTTCAGTAACTGCTCTGTAACCCAGCCTGACACATAGAGAGGACATTAACCATCAGATAAACAGGCAGGTTACTACGTGACTTTGTTAATCTCACAGAGTGTGGAGGCAGCGCTACGCTTCTGAAACGCTCCTGGTGTAAATTGATGTTGTGAGACAGACGGGTGTATTACGTCCGTAAAGCGCCACGCTGTGCTTTCGCGTGTGGTATAAATCCGGGGTAACACACCTTTATTTCTGTGTCCCTTTTCCTCAGGTCTTAACATTGGCCCTGTGGTTGCTGGAGTGATTGGGGCCAGAAAACCTCAATATGACATCTGGGGGAACACGGTGAATGTTGCGAGTCGCATGGACAGCACAGGTGTACCAGAGAGGATCCAGGTAAAACAAAGTGCTACGCTACACTGCTTAAAATAAGACATTTTAGGTTATAATATTCAACTTTTGTTGGAATTAGAACAGTAATTTATATATTTCTATACATCTTATCATTTAAACTCACACTACAACATTTGTAATATCTGCCAAAATTCATTATTTTGTCAGAATAACATTAACAAACTGAACGCAGTCCTGAGCATTATCTTTCTACCTGCTGGGAGCTTAAATCCATTATGGTTACAAATGAGGAATTTATCCCTCTACAAAAGCAGACTTCACACATTCAGCTGATGGCTGAGTGAAGTAAGTCAATAAAAAAATGGTCATTAAAAATGTTCATATTGGCTTTTGCATGATCAGATAAGAAATCATGAATAATAACTTAATAACTCAAAGCTGCTTTGAACACAGATGGAACTCTTTAATCCGATCTGTCTCCAGCTTCTGAAGAAAATCAGTAATGAAAGAGCGAACGTACGAGCCCGCGCTTCTCCTCCTTCTAAGAAAGTAGCAGCATCGTGACACTGTTGACACTTAACTGCAACATTTTTGCAGGGCTATGGAATATTTAAAATATTTAACTCAAAGTAACGTTTGCATGTCTTATTTATGCCAAGAGACTGCCCTAGAGTTTTCTTTTTTTTACAACAAAAATGATGAAAGCAGAATAAAGGATCATATTTTAGCTAAAGCTTAAACATTTGTGACTGAAACGAGCCTGCCCGCTCACCCACCATCCTCATCATTGGTCTCCCTCCAGGTGACCGCAGACCTGTACCAGGTCCTGAGCTCCTATAACTACACACTGGAATACAGAGGCGTGGTTACAGTCAAGGGCAAAGGAGAGATGATGACCTACTTCCTCACCGGTGGGCCCTCCAGCAGTTAACCCACGCTAAAGTGACAAACTGGACACCAGCGTCTTATGACATAACAAGCGGGCTCACAGACCTCTGACAGCGTCCAGCGGACAGAGATGGACTGAAGCGTCTCTTTTTCCTCTTGAACTTGAGGCCACAAAGGATGAGAAGAAGAGTGCAGAGCCTGCAGAGCAGCCTACTACTGGGAGAGGCTAACTCGCTAGCCGGAATCTGCCATTGAGACCAAAGATGTCCAATCAGAGCGTAAAGACAGATCTGTCCAGCTGCGTGAGTCTCGGTTCTGAAGGAAAAAAAAAAATGTTCTCTATGAAATTTGCTTCAAATCTGCCAGATTTTCTGCAGGAGAACATTAGCTACATCACCTCTTCTTTTTCTCTCTCTGCCTTTCTCCCGCTGACCTATATACAATATGTACATGTAAAACGCTAACAGTTTTATGTGCATATGATTTTATGTCAAACACTTTGTCCATGTTTTTTTTTGTGACGCAGGTACAAATCTCTCAAGTGTGGACAGTAAGTCAGCACTGCAGCACACTCTCCGTCCTTTTATCATTATCTAATCACATCGGTAATTAACAGACTGCAGTCTTACAGAGGAAGAGCGCGTCATACGGATGAGGAAGTTCCTCTAAAGTTCTATATTTTTGTTGTTGTAAGAGGGAAAAAAACGCTACACAGCGTTTACAGAAAGCTTCAGGCACGAAAAATCACAGCCTCACACAACAGTATCAAAAAACATACACAACACAAACAAGGATGTCAGTGAAAAGCTTTTTCTAATCTTCAGAAATCTTTTGTATTTTGACTTCAGAACACCAACACTATGAGATATTTTAAGATTCTATATTTTGTACATTAATATATAAGAGAGCTATCTATAAACACCAGCGTGTATTCAAATGAACACGCTGTATAACTCTCATGTTGGGAATTCAGAAGTCCTCACTGGTGTTGCCTGATGTTAGCATCGCGCCACAGCTAATGTACCATTTAGCCTCAGTGGATCGACACTCCTAAATGCCTCTTTTTTTTTTCTTGCTCTTTTTTTGCTGTATTGAGCATTTTTGATGCGCAGGAAGGAAGTCGACCATTTAATGATTTCCCTTTGGTTATAATTTGTTTTGTTTTTTTTAAACTCACGTTAACAAGGCGCACTTTGAATGACCGACGAGAGGACAGAAACGCATCAATCCTGGTGCTCAAAAGCCATTTTGCACTCCAGTGCTTTCAGCCGTCCACCTCTCTGTGTACTGCTCCACAGCGCCCCCCCCTTCCCTTCCCTTCCTATTGCTTTCTCAATCAGATGGTACGACCCAATGAATGTCCAATGATCTCCAATGAGGCCTTTAACATGGACTCTATATACTGACAACGGTGATGTTGCTCATCCTGTGGACAGGGACAGATGAGCACATGTGGAAATGTGCCCTTTTTATCTGCAGTTTTCTTCAGTATTGCATCATCACTCAGCATGTCAACAGACAAACCGGCTGCTTCATAGACTTTAGTGGGTTTTTAGTGATGTTATTTTACCAAACACTACAGCAGCTTTGGTTTGTCTCTGCTGAATCACACAATGCAGTAAATGTCTGGACAGAAAATCGTAGGATTGAAACTTAAATGATGAGGCCTGCATTGTGATGTGTCTTACTGTTGGCAAAACCACAAGACCAGAAATAGCATAGTACATCTTGTAAATTGTTTTTTGATATCCCATTTCTGTCTCTATATACATTAGGCTTTTTTTTTTCCACTGCAGGAACTCAGACCAATTTGTGTTTCCATGGTGGTGCAGGACTGCTTTTTTTTTTTTGGTAGGGCAAGTCTTAAAATGTCAGACAACACTTTCCTAGGATCAATGCTTCCAAAGACAGTCCTTTGATGACATATAATGGTATTAATGCAGCCTAAATCCAAATTTCTAAGCCTGCACGTCCTCCGTGGTCCATTCTTACGTTCACTTCCTGTTTTCTGCCTTAGTATTTTAACACTTGCTGGCTTTTAACATCTGATTTTAACGCAAAGGAAACCTCTCCATAAAAAGTCCCCCCTAGAAAACAGACCTGGGTGAGTAACCTGCACGGGCAGTTCCTGCAGTGGAAAAACATCTACTGTCCCCCTTGGGACTATGTGTACCTTGTAAAAACAAATGCTTAAAACCACAATTAATCCATGTAATGTGCAAGTATAGAGAGCTTTTACTGAACCAAGACACTGCGCTGTATAAAGCACTCCAGGGTACGCAGTTATAATCGCGACATTTCGAATAATTACATGCTTCTATTTCAACACCACCTATTAATAAATTAGTACATTTCTAACACTTGTCAGAAATTAATTAAATTGTAATAAAGCATAAAAATAATAAAATGGTAATTAAATTTTAAACGTAATTAAAAAAAAAAAACCCACTGAGCAAAAAGCTCATGTGAGCTGCTCACATGTGAGGTTAGAAATCTAGCCAATCAGAGCACAGCTGCTGCACAGTAGGTTAGACTTTTTGGGGTAATATGCAGTTTCAAAGGAGCTTAATGGAAAATGTAAACATACAGGCAGGAACCACACATTTTACACAAGCATATCAATTAATGTAATTACAAAAAAATTAATTTTGCAATGTAAATTACTAATTGCTAAACACATACAAATGTAATTAAACAAGTTAGCTCTTTAAAATCAATCCATTTATTTTGAATTAATTAAAGTCAATGTTTATTACTATTTCAGTGCACTGTTTATGAAAACGGTGCAACTGTACAGCAATAAAGGATTAGGATATAATTATTTTTCTACGGAGGCAATACTTGTCAGCATCATCATTTCGTTTCGGTCTTTCTGTGGGATTTTGCAGACAGTGAGAAACATTTTTAGTGCCAGCCTTCTCCTTTATGTTAGAAAGTTTTTTTTTTTTGCTTTCCTGTTTTTTAAAGAACAAGAGAAAAATGGCACTTGTTCAAAATGTTTGTGAGAGCCTGTGGAACTGGGAGGAAAAAGCCAACACTGTTCTACTGGTGGTTTTTTGTCTTTTTAAATGTACTGTAACTGCTGAATCCATCACCTTTTACGCACTACTACTAAAACCTAAAGTCATCCCATGTGACTCATTGAATGCATTCTTCTACGCCCCTCTTTTTTCTACTGTTTATTGTGCATGAATGTGCCATTACAGACTGCGAGTGTTTGCTGAGAAGGTACAGTTGGGGCGTAGCGATAAGGTGCCTGAGTGGAAAAAAAACACTCAAAGAGAAAAAGAAGCTCGTGTGCTTTATCATTTCTGCAGCTGGAAGTTCCTCATGATGACTTAACATAGGGTGAAGCAGCGTCTGTGACAGAAACAGCTTCAGAGACAACAGCGTGGGTTGTTTTTGTTGTCATGCTAAACACTATGCTCTTTTTTTTTTACAGTAAAATAAACAGCTGAGATGTTTCACAGGTAAAACAGGCTTTCAGCTGATTTATTTCTGCTTGTGCTCTCTACTCACTGATGGATTTAGATTGACACCTCCTCCTCTGTACACCCATATTAAAGCTTCAGGTTCACAGAATATACAAAAGTGGCCAAAAGTATGTGGACACAGTGGGTTTGGAGAACATCCCAAGTTTACATTAAGGAAATCTTTATATTTTAGACAGTGAGGTGCAACACTTTCTAAATTAAGTGTGTATATATAGCCTCAGCAAACACATGATTACATACATCTGGTGCCCTCCCTCCTAAAACAGCCTGAACATGAGCTGGTACTGTGGTAAAGTATGGGATTTATTTTTAATGTTCATGTAGCTCACCAACAGATGGCAGGAGCACCACATCGCTTCCTTCATGCCTGAGGGTCTTTGTCTTCTTTTCCATCATGATGACTGTTTATATATGATGGAGGATGTGGAAGCAAAATGCTAATGTGCTGATTAGCACCCAGCGGGTTACTTCATCCATTATAACATTAATATCTATATTTATATAACATGCCAAATCACTGGTCATTACTTCAAATAAGACTGAATTAGTGTCTCACAGTAGGCATTTAAGTAGCGATGCAGGACTGTAATTACACACAGAATGTCCTCATTTGACTGAGCATCATCCTCAGATGATACACAAGGACTTCTGCAAAAACTACTCTGCTGCGGCTGCAGGGGAAATACTTGGATGTTAAAGCTCATGTTGAGAACAAACAAAACCTTCAGATTTAATGAGTTTGACTCTTTTTTTTTTAACAGGCAACCTGCATGACCTCACATAACATTAGCATTTCTGACCTTCACTTGGAGCAATTTTAAATTCAACTCAGCAGCATCAATCTGTCAAATTCTGAACACTTCCTACTTTGCAAAAAAAAAATAATAATACCTGAACAAATTGCTGTTACCCATTGAAAGCCACCCACAAATATGGTCAATTGATGCTGTTGCATCTAAGAAAAAACTGCTGCCTGAAAGGTGCCTCAGCTGCCTCTGAATCATGAGGCTGAATAGAATCTAGAATAAATATGGAATATAATCATTTGGGACAGTGGGGGGGGGGGGTTTAAAAAATTAGCAGCTGACCCTTCATTTAACACACAGTTCTTGATGCTCCAACCTCAAATATCAAAGAATACTCCACCTATTACAGGATACTTTGAATCATTTAATCACTTTTTCATAATTCAGCCTTTTTTTCAGAATTACTGCAGCATGTACCAGATATCATCAAATGCCACATTAAGCCCCGGCAGTGCTGTGATAAGAAGATATGGATATCATTGTGATGGTAATGACTCTGTCTTCTTTTAATGTTCAGTGTTCCATAGCTCTGCTCAGAGACAAAGAGAGATGTTTCAAGTAGACTGAAGAGGACCAGATCATGATGAATGCACGTGTCTCCGTGTGTGAGAGAAAGCAGACAAAAGAGGTTTCAAAACATAGATTTCCATTTGAAATCACATCCATCTAAACTACATTTCTTTATTTTAACATTAGGTATATTTGTTCATTTTTTTTCTACTCTAATCATGATGTAGGGGCTCATATCAATGGAACAAATTAATATCTTTCCTTTTAAAATCTGTAAGAACTCACCCACACAACAAATTTACTGTAGAAACTGAGAACTTCAACAAACAATCAAGAGTCATGGAAGCGGAATCCAGACCCGATCCAGTCACATGGTGATAATGTAGGTGTGGCACTGCTATTGAAAAGCAGCAGAGAACATTCAGAGAGTGCACCAGAATAAAGTGTTACAAAAACCCCCTGACACAACTGTAGTGCAGATGCCAAGCAGACTTGGAGTATAGCTACTCCCTCCAGCGAGACAGGGATCATCAAAAAAACTCATTATGACAATCTTGGCACTAGCCTCTCCTGGACAATAAACAATTATTGCAGGAAGCCGCCATAACTCCCTGAACAAATCTCACACCGTCCTTTGACGACAAAATATGGCATCTCCTGATAATTACAATAAATATGAACATCATGCCAATAACCAGGCAAAGGGAAAGAGTCTGACTTCCTCAGACGAGGATGAACCGAGGAGCACGTTGGGGGGTGGAAAAAAGCAGGCCAGAGGCTGTTCAGATGATACGCACCGCCTCCGGCCTCAACAAGCACACAGCAATACTTCTCAACAGCTGCCAACACAGACCTGTTTATTAACATAGTCACTTGACACTGGCATATGCTAGAGGCTGTGTAGGAGAGGAAGTAGGATATGAATGCTAACAGGCTGTTTGTGTGTCAATTTGTGCAGAAACCCAAAAAAAAAAAAAAAAAAAAAAATCAGGCATCATAAAACAAGTAAAAGTCATAAAATATGGATAAATTGTCACTGACTGCATGAAAAGTAAGTCAGTAAATAAATAGCAAAGAATGAACTGTCTACAAAAATGACACTTTCAAACTAAGATATGCTTGTAGGTGCAGAAGACAACACAACTGAATGTGAGTCACACACACTCGAGGCAGCATTGCATAGTTTTAAACCAAGCCCAGAGTCTAACACCAGGTCTGGAACCTGAAAACGTACATGTAACTTGAAAAAAGAGGAACTGGATGTGGCCACAATAAATAGAAAGCGTTCTGAATGTCTTATCTTTGGACTACATGTGTTGCTGACTTGCCGCTAATACAGAACTTAAGTGAAATCTCAAAAACTGTCAGTTACCAAAAGCTCTTCCAGCCCTGACGTCTTAGAATTTGATCATATTCCCACCCAAAATGTACATATTTTGTCTGTTTTGTTATACTGATATATCTGATGCATTTAAGACGTTCTTCGAGCTCAATGCCTCCGACTTGCAGCTATAGAGCTTTTAAAATGGAATAAATGTGTGTGGCCAACGTATTTGATGTCGCAGCTTTGTGGGTGCAGGGAAAGTACATTTGCTAAACTGGACATCCTGCATGCAGGACAGTAATTTACATTATGGCTGCCAAAAAAAAAGAAAAAATCATTATTAGACAACAGCAGGGTGTAGACAACTTCCTAAATCAATCCAATAAGGTCTGCAAACGATTCAGGCTGCAGCAGAGTTCTGTCAAAGTCCAAGGTGAGATGCGTCAGCTGGGTCTGGGCTTTTTTTTTTTGTTCTGGATCCTGAATTTGTGTCCAGTATTTCCAGTCTGACTAAAGGTCCATTTGTCCTTTGAGTTTTTGGTCTTCGTCAGACTGTGTAGTCGGGTGCTTTGCCCATCGGTTGTCTCAGTCTGATTTGCAGTGTCATGAAAGCACCCACGGCCACGTGGAAGAGGATCTGCCACATGTTCCTCAGTTCATATAGATACATGTTGGACAGACAGATGAGTGCAAATGCAAGGAAGGATTTACTATTCCGCCAGACAGAGAAGTAGGCAAACAGGTAGCACTGAAAGGAATACAGCAGAGAAGATTTTAAACGTTGCACACATTGCACGACTGATACGGACCAACAGCATGTTTTCATAATAAATATTCATTTGGTAACTCTCTTTCACTCATCTATCCATCCATTTGTGGCACTGTATGAGGAGCTGCACAAAAGAACTGATGAAAATGTTTTAGAGAAGGTACTGAGCTGAAAGGCACTGAGCTTTTTTTTTTTTGCTAATGTTAGTCTAGCTGACAAGCTGCTGAGCTGTAAAGTGCAGGGCTGTTAGTCAGCCGGTGATGGGCTGCCCTTACTGCAGACTATCACTTACCTGATACAGACAGGCTGCTGTGCCGAGGAAGAAGGCAATCACATAATTAAAGTCTTCATCGTCATTCTACAGAAAGAAAGAAACAGCACGGTGAGGATTGTTTTTTTTTTCTAAGCAGCAGCCACTCATGTCTAGACACACTCGCATGAAAGTAATAAAATCAGATCTAAGATTCAGATCTATTCTTTACAGCATATGATGAGACCGTACAAACTTTGACATTTTTGTCTGTATTTTTTCCCAGATTTTATTAATGGCTTTACTGAATACTCCAATTGATTAAATGCGGCACTCTGCAGTCTGCTATGTCTGAACAACAGACGGTTGCCACGGATGCAGTTCTCCTCACCAGGGAGGATCGTGTCCTTTCTGTCCTCTAAAGAAGTCTGTGGTTTTAAAATATTTTGCGTAACATTATTTTTTACTAAGTAGCTAGTAACGAGCAGCAGAAGATGCGGCACATTCTCCCTTACATGATGATGTTGCAACAACAATGTGTAATGGGGCCAGTAAATATCTAAGTTATATAACTGCAATGATATTCTGCTGCATCTTCCCCTGTATGCTGCTTTAAAATAAAAACAGACCCAGCCTGCTGCATGTCCTTTGAAGAGAAACTGAATGTCATCTCCTTTACGTCCTCACCTGTAGTATGCTCTCTATAGCATGGACTCCTCTCAGCAGGTTCAGCCCTCCACAGAGGACACTGAGCACACAGGATACAATGCCTGGGAGTGTCACCGGCTCCAACATCTGCGTGGGAGCTGGAAAACGAGCAAGGACACAGAATTACAGACTCTGCAAAATCTGCCTTCTAAAGTAGACTGTAGTACAGAGCATATACATTTTTATGGTATGTAATTCTCTGTATCTAAAACAGTATGCTATTGTAGGATTTGGGCATACACTGTTTAGAAATGTTCTGAATGTATGAATATTCCTGCACTGTATAAGAGGTGTCTCTATTATTAGATTAGCATATAAAATCCTTCATGTGTTTAGGAAAACGGAGGTCCACAGAGGGTAACACAGCAGCACTAAGGCCCCGTTCACACTGGGGAAATCAATCCGGCTAGAGCAGGATTTGGGCCGTATCTGGATATATCCGGAACAATGCGAATTGAGATATATCCGGATTGATTTCCATCCTTCTCTCGGAGGTGGGTCTAGCCGCATTGGCTCAAATGTGGCTGAGTTGTGAACGCAAATGCAGCTGGCGAATCCGGCTAGCGTCGCGATACTTCCGGTTCACGGGGACAGTGTCCGGGTCATGTACAAAAGCCGTATGTAAACAACGGGGACAAAAAAACGCATGATGCATGCACACACACGGTTCTACCGCGGCCTGAACGGACTCTGTATATTACGAGGCACCACCTAGCGGTCTGGAGGACAACAAACATTATTTTAGCCGGATTGAGTGCGGACGTGTGTGTGATGCACATATCCAGGCTATCTGGATTCAATCCTACTCTAGCTGGATTGACTCTCTCCAGTGTGAACAGGGCCTAAGTCACCTGTGGTAGCATCTCAACTGAGGTGTTTAAAGTGTGGATAAAAGGCTTGTTTGCAGAGGCATTGAAGTAGTTAAAGGGCCAAATAACAACAAAGCAAAATATAATCACTTTCAGAATCAGAAGTACTTTATTTATCCCAGGGGGAAATTGCTTTTTCAATAAAATAGGGGGGAAATTAAGGAGTCTCTTACAACAGGATTCCTATTTGATGTGTGTATGTTTGCAGTAGCAGCTCATGTCCTACCTATGCCCTTGTATTTAGAGGGTGTGTGCACCGAGAATCCATTGAGAGCTCGCAGGTCCTCAGGGGAGAGCTGGTAGGGCGGTCGCAGCTTGATCTCTGTCTGCATGTCAGCCAGGTTGATCTTGGTGGACAGGGAGCGCGGGTTGTTATAGCGCTGTTTGGTCTTCTGGATGAAGGTGTCTGAGGGGTGACAGTCAGCACAACAGCAACGAAGTTAAAAATAAACGGGAGCAAAAAAAAAAACAAGGCTGAAAAACAGATCGTATATATAAGTCCTGTTGGGGTTAACGCAGCATTTCACTCTTTCAAACTTTGCTCTAACATTGATAAATGATGCATTGAATAAAGGAGATGCTGAACACCTTCTGAAATGTGAGGATGTGTTCTTCCTCGGATCATCCTTTCTCTTGAACATTTTCTATTAAAACAATGAATGCAAAACCAAACAAACAATCATGTACCTTTTCAAAAACCTGCCCAGGATTACAAGGTCTACACTTTTATTTTGATTACATTTTTTTCATCCTTGTCAAAATGAATTCTTTGTTCACAGTGTAAGCAGCCGCCATGTAGAATTCATGCTCAACATGTACTCCACATGAACATTCTCCATGCACAAAGAGAGAGAAACACATGAAGTGTTAACATTTTAAAAAATAAATGAAAAAAAATGTATTTTATGCATTTATTTTGATGCTTCACTGAAGGATTTCAAGACTAAGGACCATACAGTGATTTTTGTGCACCATCTACCTCTGAAAGCTGAAATGTAAACAGTGCTTCATCACATCTAATCTTGCGACAGAAATTGGCAGGTCTCTGTAATTCAGCTGTGCCTATTTTTTTAATATGAACAGCAAAAATCGTGAGGTTTACAACATGAAAGTTGACTGATAAGCACTTCACGGGGCTTACCGAATTCAATAAATGAGTATGGCCGCACTGCGCTGCTGATTTGCTTGGTGTCATAGGTGACAATAAACTCCTTCTGCAGCTCGTCCAGGAAGCAGAAGGCCAGCACATTGGGGTAGTTTGCAGTGCAAACCATCAGGTATCCAACACCCAGTGAGCTTGTGAAACTGAAAAATAGACAGACAAGCACGCACATTTTTAGTTTAATAAACTGCACTGCTGTTTTCGTTTGACAAGAGATCCTGGGAAACTGTAATTAGGACACCAAGCTACAGTATGTTCACTGTTCTAAACACACCGTCAACACTATTTGAGCACATCCCTGATTTAACACACACTTTCACAGTTAATTAGGGACAATGACTACATTCACATTCAAATGCACCTCTGCAGACACATTATCCAGTGGACTTGCAGTGTTAATTGAAACGATGAGCACAAATTAACTTCCCCCGGAACATAGACTTTTACATTATCTGAATAGCTCAGAGCACAGAATGAGAGGCTGTTATCACAACAACATCTAGATGGAAGTGGAATGTGAATGTCGACAAACAGTACAGACAGATGTGACGATAATAATGAGAAGAAACATGTTGACATTGCCTGTGTGTCACCACAGTGACACGCAGTGCCTCTGGAGTAAAAGAACAACTGAGTCATACACAAACACCAGAGGGAGGCCGCCAGGTTTCTTATTATAATGAGACTGAATGCAATTAATATTGTGGCCTCTTCATTAACAGGCTCAAATTTACAGTTTGCTTTAGTTACAAGCCTGCCTAGAGGACACAAGATGAGCTCACTGATGTAGGTAAGTGCCCAACCATGCAAAGCAATATTGATCAAAAGATCCTGATTTGATTGGAAGCCAGTGGAAGCAAGAATAAGGCCCTGCCAAAGGTCAATGTTCATCTATCGCTGGCCCTTCACATCCTATTTGTGGACAAATCTTATTTTCTGTTTAGGATATACATGTGCAATCTTAACAGATGGGTGGAACCATCGCTGCAAATGCTAGCAGCTCCTCTTTCAGCTCTGCTAGCCAACAAAACACAAAGCATGAAAGACGACAACCTTTCCCTGGTTGCTGACTCTAAAAAAAAAAAACCATCACTACACCCAGTGGCAGCATAAACGTGACCTCCTGCATCAGTCACTGTCAAAGGTGTCACTGCAGGTCAGCTACGGTCAGACTTCCATAACAACCAACCCAGTGACGTCACCGTACCACTAGGAAAAAATGGCACTATACACGCTGAGGTGTAAATAAACCTGCGGCTGTTTTAAACTTGCTAGACTGAGTGTTCATTTATAAAGTAATAATAATTGTTTAGAGATAAACTATATTATAAATATGCTAATGACCAGCAGTGCTTCATTTCAAAGTTATCTAAGGCCTGTGGACAGTCCCTAAATATTATTAGATAAAGAATATTCTAAATCCTTATTTAATAGGTTTTTGGGATGTTAAAGCAAGAAAAACTGCATTCCAGTAGTAGGTTACCAGTAGTAAGTACTTCTTACACAGAATAAAAGGAATTTGCTCATGATAATAGCCTCTAAATGGCCAAGAATATCACAGCACAGATTAACCCGTGGACTTTAAACACTGCCTGCTTCATGCTGACCTTCACTGTCAACTTTCTTCAAATGCTTCAGGCTCTCATTGATTAAAAGGACCTCTTATCAAAAGGAGGCCTCATTTGTTGAAAGCAGGAGCCGGTTCATTGATGACTGCTTCTTCTAAGGTCACGTCCTCTGTCTTAATAAGACTAATTAGCTCTTAACAAACACTGCTTGAGAGACTTTCAAAGCCTTTCCCTGAGCACCAGCAGGGCCTTTAGAAACAGTTTGACACCTTAAATGAAGCCCTGGAAGTCTAATCACTCAATATAATAAGCAATCTTTCATTAAAACTGCATTTGGGAGGTCAAGAGAAAAAAAGAAATCTGTCAGCAGTAGACTATAAATGCAGAGGCCATCTCCATTCATACAGGCCACAGGCTCGGCATGAATGGAGATTCATTGCCTACATTTTTGTTTTATACCTGGAATTTAAGATGCTCACATGCACATTATTTTTATGGCCCATGCCCGTTTAATTAATGTGGCAAGCCCCATTAAGGATTCATCAGCAAGAATGGACCTACTTGACATTGTATGGCCCAGTCCTCAGTGTGCAGCGGTCAGGGAACTGGCTGAGCTTCTTGGAGAGACCTTTGAGGTGCTTCTTTGTTTCCTGAAGCTCTTTGTCCTGCTCATAGTCAGTGGATGCAGAAAGAGGCAGGCCATCCACCACCCGAACCACGGAAGCAAACACCACCATCGACATCTTACAGCTCTGGCAGTCTCACTAAATGCCTGCAAATACATACACAAAGTTAAGAAACAGAGGTTCAAATCTGAGTGTAACTATGCAAAAGTTTGATATCATTACATACTGGTAGGCACACAAAGAAAGCAACATGGGGTAGTTTTAATAGTTTCTAATATTAAATGATCTTGAACTGCTTGCTTGCTTAATTAATAAAAATACAGTTGTAGTGACTACACTTGAGCACATATATTAACATCCAAATCAGAATGATCCTGCTTGTTTGCAGTATGTTTTACTTTTTGTTAACTAATATTATAGATCAACATCATCATGTTAATGAGTTAATATCTTGTTTTTTTGGGCTGACTAACATAAAAGCTGGCAAACAGGTACAGATGATATATGCTACTAATCATTTCATCGTCATCATTAAAATGCTCCAGCAGTGGAGCTCCTATCCATGGGCACGTGTGTCAGCATAACATTTCCTTCACTGGTCCCATTCATATTATGTAAATGCAAAACGTTAATCTGAAGTCAACTTCATCACTGCCATGCAAGCCAGATTATGGCCCTCCACATGTTTAAATACCAGACCTCAACCATAGAGTAAATGAGAATTAAATACAAACGATGAGGAAGTTTTCTGTCCACTTTTTAATCTAATATCAGAAGTATTGTTTGCATCTTCTAATACAGCTATGTCACGTATAAAAGCTTTTTGTGCTCCATCAGAAGAACAACCTCTCCTCGTTGTTTTGTAATGAACAGACTGAGAACCATGGACAGCTCCACACACTGAGAGAAAGGGCGTTGTGAGAGGACGTAATTCACGTCGTGCACTCCTGGAAAAACGTGAAAACCTTATAGCTCCATGACCAAAACAAGAGTTCGTCATTACTACCCGGTTTAATTAAGACACAAAGCTGACAATACACTGCGACAACACCGTAAATAAACTCAAACGTTATTACTTACTAGCTAACGCTAATCTTTAGAGCAGTACGTCAGTAGCCAAAGAGTTGTTTTGTTTACATCTGTGGATATAACATTCTTTCAGCAGAACGCCCAGGGTTTTAGCTATCGTTACACGTTCTTAAAACATTCGTTTGGTGTAAAATGTCATTTTAAACAGCAGAAAAACGTGGCTAAGTTAGCAGCTAGCTACTGCTAGCTAACTATATTAGCTATCGTAAACAGACGCTAACAGCTAGCTAATTTAAATTCCCACAACTCAGGGCAAAACTAACTAAAAGCCTGAATTAAACACACATGTCTGACGAATTTAGAAAGACGGCAAGTTGTTTAATACCTGGTAAACGAGTGTGGCATTATGTGGATAGCTGTATGCAGCTCAGAAACTGTGCAGCTAGCGAGCTGCAGGCAGCGGTCGCTGATGTGACGCTCCGACACGTTTACGTGGCTGTTTCGCTGTGCATTATGGGTAAACATAACTCTCATCAGCATCACAGCCAAATTCACACATAAACACAAACAAAACAAACACTAATCAAATGCAGTTATTTTTGTTTTCTATGTATTTATTTGGTATTTTGTTACGTTATTATTATTATTTTATATATTATTCTTAAATCGCTTGAATCCTAAAATAAAGATAAATGTTAGGATGTCACTTTGCCCTCCTGCAGACTTGTAATGGGGTCACAGGAAAAGATACTGTCCGATTCTGTTCTCTATTTAATAAGCTCATTAATTTTGTGAGAGAGACCGTTTTATAATTTACATTTTCTTTAAAATTAAAAATTAAAAAATGAAAAATAAATGTTGTGTACACAGAGTCTGCCGAGCTTTAGCACTCCACTCAAAACCTGACACAGACAGTCAGTCTTCAATTTTCAGAAATTTCCTGTTAGAATCTGGACAAAACACACAACTGTTGCTGGAGGAAATGAAAACAGAAGCACAGAGATGGTTAGCGGCTTCATCCTTCGCGGATACCTGCGCAATCTCCCCAGAGCCAGACAAAAAAAAGAGTGTCAGCCAGAGGAGGCCCCTCACTATACCGTTGTGGCCTCTGTGTGTGTGTTAAAAAGACAGGCACACAGTGAAAGTGGATGATAGATGTCTGCTGCTGCTGACAGGTTGATGAATAGCCACAGGTCTTGGTGAGTGTTGGGTGCAGAAATGTCAGGTGTGAGGAAGGCAGAGTCGTCATTCACAGTGAGGTGCAAACACTTTCACAGCATTCAAATGCATCAGTGCCAATTGTCTCTGTCCCAGAATGTCATCATTGTACATGTCAACCCAGGAATTCTTGAGAACTGTGACATGTCTAAAAATATATCTGCAGAGGAGTTGAAACTTGACATTTGGTCAGGATTAAAACACATGATTTGTACATTATCATTATCTAACCCTAACCCAATAATAATTGATTATACTGATTGGATCATTTGTACAAAGCATGGTGCAGGTTTGAGGTTGTGATTTCAGTGAAATCTTGGTATTTATGGATGAATGTGGCCCTTTCTCCTGCAACAAAACCTTTATTCATGGATATAATGAAATGTTTTCCAGGTTGGTGTCCCTGACCTTTACCCCATCCAGCACATTTGGCACAAACAGGAAGGCCCACTGTGAGCCCGACCTTACTGCCCAGCATCTGTGTTTAACCTCGCTAAGACTCTTTTGGCTAATTGGGGTCAAATCTCTGCTGCTGTAGGGACCAAAATCCCACAGAAGGCCGAGCAGAGAAGGAGTGGAGTCTGAAAGTTTGCCAGGCTCAGATGGAGGGGTGTCCACATCATTTTGATCTGTAACCTGAATCACAAAGATGGGGCGTAGACTGAACTGGATATGCATTAGTTTGGGATTTTGTAAATATTCTGTTCTTTGTAACAGATATATAATATAAAAATATAATATTTGTGGCCATTAAATGTGGAAAGGAAGAATGTAAGTAGGCTACTTGACATTTTCAGTGTTGTGATGGGTGTTCTTGACTATAATTCAACTCTGAATTCTTTCTACAGAGGTATAAGAATTATGTTCTCAGTGTTGATTGGTGCAGGTAATTTGTGAGAAATAAGCAAAAGAAAGAGTGTTTTTTTTACTGATGTCTGGCATTTGGACTGATTTGATCCAGCAATATCAACAGTGTGATTACGTTTATAAGGATAAATCTGAAAAAGGAAGGGCTCATCTGTGGGCTTTTATGTAAACACACACACACACACACACACAAGCAAAGGTGACTCAGAGAAGAAGAAGAGAAGGGCTGATGAAGGCAGTTTGACGTCACAGAGATAAAATCCTGAACACAATTAAGGGGAAATTGCTTCTGTTAAGAGCACTTGAACCAAATCAAGACCTTGACTTTGCCTCAACTACCCTATGCCCTCCATTTCTTATGCTCATTTTCCACAGGTTAGAAATGTGTGTACCTCCCCTTACAAGAAACTCCACAAAGACGCAGTGAAGCAGCGCTCCCAGGCGTGGAAAAGTGCTCCGCCCCTCTGAAAATCCTTCAACGTGAAATTGGGATTGAGAGGGTATTTCTGCTCACGGGCATTAATCAGCCAACTAAAGCTCAGCACTGCATGCATCCTAACAACAGCACTTTATCTGAGCGGACCTGCATGAACCCATGCACCACTCTGCAGTCTGAAAGTCACACACTCGTTCAGTCTGAAGACTGAACCGATCCCAGAGGACAGACACATGCTTTATCCTTGAAGTGCAGACGTTTAGGCAGCGAAGCTCTGATGGGCGTTCCACTCAGGTCACAGTGAGCAGGGTCATGTTTATGTTCGGGGCAGTCTTCCAGTCATTTCTCATAATACAGCCATCAGTGTCAGGTCTGCTGAGTGCTGCTCCTGCTCCATTTGTTTCCCTTCTGAGATGCAGAACTGAGGTTAAAAAAAAAAAAAGTCAAAACAAAAACTGACTCCACAGAGACTGTCCATTAGCCCAGCCACCTGACAAGGTCACCGGCTCCATTCTAAAGCCTGCTGCTGGTCCTTTTTACACTGTCAGTGAACATGTTATCATGTTAGATGCAGTTTTGCTCTGTGGAGAATGTTGATTTCACATAAAATTACCTACAAGGAATGATTGGTAAGTTCATGGCCTAAGGTTAAACATAATTAGCCCATTTTAGGAAAGCAAGCACATTTATTGTGCAGCAGTCATCAAGCATATGGATCCATTTTGTGAGTTCCTTAATGTCCAGATAGTGGTCTACAGCAGCTTGTATAACTATCAAAACGGTGACCACTGATCTCCTCCTCCATCTTGGGATGAACTTGTGTGTCTGAAGGTGACAGATCAGATCAGTGCGGTGGGTATCATCACTGTGAGCAGTCGTCCTGCTGGAAGAGCACTCCTAACGAATGAAGTAATGTGACATTCAGCAGCCAGTGGAGCAGGTGGGTGGGTGCAGCTTCACCTCTCCACCCTTACTTCACGGACTGTTGTTCTGACATGGCGTCTTTTTCAAACATGGCGGTGCACTGTTGTACAATGGATGGAGGCAGAACGGCGTCGTCCATCTTGTTGCTATCCACGTGGCTCAATGATAAATAAACAAACACACAGCAGGGAAAACAGCTGAGAAACCTTTTGGAAATGTTTGGTTTTATTTCTTTGTTTTTCTTACTGCAAGGGGCAGAACTGTACATATGGCTGGGCAAAGAAACAAACAAAAACAAAGGCAACAATGACTTCTTGGCATCAGTGAGATAAATCCCACACAACATGGAACTCCTTTGGGATAAAGTCTTTTTATGATTCCACACATGAAAGGTCAGTGCAGCTGCTGAACGGCAACAAATGATCAGATGAATCGAAGATTATCATTGTTCCGTGAGAGGAGAATGAACACTTAATTACAATGTTATGTCACCTCAAAAGGATCTTTTGCATATCATGAGAAACTAATAACCACCTCAAACACTGAAGACAAACAGAAGACAAAGTGTTTGGTGCCAGCCAGGACGTTTGAGTCGGTTCCACATAAAGAATGAGAAGAAACGGTTCAGTGACCTCTGCTGACAATACTCAGTACACGTTGTCATGACAACACAGCCACAGGACAGCTGTTCATTTACTGGGGATACAAATGTAAACCATATTCAGTTTGGTGACCTAAGCATTCAAAATGATTCGGCTGGAATGCTAAAATTACAAAGAAACTAGTTCCCTTTAACTGTGTTTCTCTATCCCTGAGAACCTTATTCATAATGAAAGAAACCAAAGTCTTGAATAATAAAACACAAGCGCTGCTACAGATAAGACTTTAAATATTTATAGAGGCCGAAGCGTGGGACTGGAAAACACAAAATTAAAAAGAAAAATATCATCACAAAGGTAATGATGAATTGATGGAAGAGGGTCTGGAGACGTCACTTGATTACTCCTCGGATGTACTGTGAAGTCATTAAAACATAATGTGAATGCATGGGAGAGCACTGTCCCCAGCGACTCCAGGCCAAGCCAGGTGGACAGGGACAGAGGCAGAGACGTCCACAGCGCTAGCTCAGCAGAAAGTGACAGAAACCCTGAATGCCCAAAGTGTAAACCAGACATCTGAATGATCCCAGCGAGGTGTGACTGCTGAGGGGGGACGGGACTGTGGGATTCTGGGTAGAACCCATGATCCATCAACTCCAGCAATATTTAGCCACCATAATTCTTCTTTTATCTCCCATGCTTCTGTAAATGAGCCCTAACCTTGTTTCAAAATTAATGAAGTCCCAATATGAAAGGAACAGTTCACAACAAAATCAAATATTAACATTCTTTTCTGTGGCCTGCAGGGCTGTTTAAACACGGCGTTGGTGTGTGAGCAGCAGACTTCCGCAGATATCGGCCACAGAGATTTCTGTCCTCTCTCCATGATAATGGAACTAGATGGCATTTGCCCTGAGGTGCCCGAAGCTCAACAGCAACACAACAAAAAATGTTGTTTATGTTTTTAGACCATTAAAACTACCAACATTTGGTGCACATCTGTGGTTGTATTAACATAATGCAGGTCATCACGGTAGCTGAAAAATGAGTTTATTGTTGTGAAACAATCTATATTTAACCCAAATCCTGCCCAGGTAGTTTAATGTGTAGTGAAACTGAAAATATAAATATGAAATGTGTCTCCCTTTAGGAACTCATGACCCTGACCCTCACCCAGCCACCGTATCACTGCACAGTAGGCACCAAGCATCCACTCGTGAGGATGAACGATGTAACCATTAACTTTGACATCCAATCTTGCCGTCACAAGCATTTTCCAGGTGTAGTTTGGTAGAAAATCTTTCTCTTTGTACACAGAAATTCCAACAAACAACAATCTCCAACTGCAGGCCAGAGGAAAAATATTTGTTTTTGAGGTGAAGCATCCCTTTAATGAACAAACAGAAGAGGTGCAGAGGGTAAAATTTCAGTATGGATGACACATTTGGAAATGTATGAAGAGTGAGGGTGTGGTAATATTTGGCATTACATGATACTTTTTGCCTTCTTTGACTTCTTGTCATGAGGTGGCACCAGGCCTCCAATTCCTCCCATTCCTCCCATTGTATTTCTGCAATTCTATATTTTTATATATTTTATATCTTAAGGCCACAGTTTTGAGAAAAGTCCTTTCTAAAAGCAATACCAATCATGATAGTGCAGACCCATACAGAACACTGACCATTTAACCATGATTTCACTTGTTTCACAATGCTACGTACCGTATTACCTAATGTAGCACTTCACATTTGACTGTACACGGGGTTACACAGGGTGTTTTAGGTGAAGCAATAAGTCTGGATGGTTCTGGACATATGAAGGAACAGACAGGGAAATGTCAAGGACTGAGCCGTCTCCTCCTCCTCCAGAGACAGAGCAGGGCTGATGGGACTGGATTTAGGGTCTGTGTGGAGTGATGGAGAGTGCAGCCTCCACCTTTAACTAATGATGCCAAACACCAGCCACCACCACCACCACCACCACTAGTTGTCAGTCATTCACTCAGACCCCCCCCCCCCCAACAGGGATAAGCAGGGGTCAATATTGCATAGATACAGGGTGTAGCTTCACATATTCAGTCACAGTGATTGGGCATTGTCTGTGTATTTTCTGCCCATTAGAATATCCATGAAAAACAAGAAGTCTCAAGTGGTTGGTCTGACTGTAAGTACTCTGTTGGTATTATTACAAACGGGATCACCACGGTATAAAAAAATAGCCTTTCGCTGAGGTCATCAAGTCTCCCACGTCAGTGCTGATTGGGCCCTTTGCCAGGCTCAAGGGTCACAGTGCATTGCCCCCAACTCTCCCCCCACCCCCCCGTGCACACCGTCCTCAGAGCTCCTCCTTCCTCTTGACAACCTTTTCCTGGTCACGTCCTCTCAGGCTGCGCATGAAGCCTGTGAAGCCCGCCTCCTGTGAAGGAAGAGACGGTTAAGAATCACTGTTTGAAGCAATTGATCACTCTTTAAAAGCCTCTTCTCTCATCTGGAGTGCTGTCAGTAAAGATGATCTTAACTTGGCCTGACAGCACTGAAAACAGAGAGAAAGCGAAGCACAGGATCCAAATATTAATCCTGTCAAATTCAAGGTCAGCCTGCTTAGCCCTCTCCAAAATGACCCATGTTTGGGCTGTTAGTCAGCAGATGGTCAGATTACAACACTATTTAGTGTTTCTGCATTAAGCTCTGCAGATATATGCTGATTACTCTTTTATAGACATTAACATTAATCCATTGCCTCCACCGTCTTCTGATGTACAATATAACTGAGATTCAGTCCCATTTGAGTCGAGAGCTATTCACTCATACAGAGGCTTAGACCTCCACTTTTTGCCTCTTTAGCTTGTTCACAAGAGAAAAACAAAGGCAGTATAATGTCACACCAGTGTGTGTCCTCCACTGCTAGCTCTCCTGCTAGCACAGGAGTCAGGCTCTGGGTTTCTGTAAAGCCCCTACAGATAATTTTGATAGATTTTTTTTGTTTGAAGTGAAGTTAGGTGCCTTGAATAAGCTGCTTGAAAAGGAACTGTTATTTTGGAGAAACTCATGAAGCACGTGTCCACTTTAAAAGCAATAAAGTCAATGTTTTTGGCTCAACATAGGGCATAGGAAGGAATAAAAAACCTCCATGTTTTAAATACTGTATGTGATGCAAGATAGTATGTAATTCCCAGACTTCTGTAACCTACATCAGAAGACAAAAAGCATTTGGCTGATTTGTGCTCTACAAAAAAAAAAGCTTTTGCAGATTCAAACTAATTCTACAAACACACAGCAGCACTGTATAACCTGCTGCTCCCGCACCAAACCGTGCCTCTCATCTCCAACTGTGCTCAGTACATACTCTACAATGATTTGCAGCACATTCAGAAACACTTAGAACTCTTTGACTGAACTGACTCCACACAGTTAGATGTCGATACTGTCCAGATTTCACATCAAATTTTTGAAACTTTTTTTTAAATAAAAAAAAATTCCAAGCCCATAAACGCTGCAGGATGCTGACCCACTGTGATGATTCAACACAAATAAGACTCACCAGGATCCTAAAATTATATTTTTCATGGCCAAACTGGCCAATTTGACAGACATACGTGTACTGTACTGTGCTTTTTGATACCAGCTACGAGTTGATTCCCTCAATCTGACAAGCAGGCACCACTTACCCCACGATCTCCATTGTATTTCTCCACAAACTTGCCATAGTTGTAGTAGTTGAATGTCGGGTAGCCCTCCACCCCTTCCTGCTTACACAACTCATGGTTCTGTCCCTTCGTGCAGTCCACAGCAGCATACACAATCTGAAAAGGCAACACAACAACATCAGGCGGCATCATTCTGAGGCTGACTGTATCATTTTCAATAGGAGCTGCAGTAAACTGAACATTTCTCTGACTGAATTCACCCTCTAATAACGACACTTTTCTGGTTTTCCAATCTAAAAACCCCCAGTGTCCTTTTTAGCGGGTACCAAAAATGACGGATGCTTTCTTCCTCAGCTGGACCGTTTAGCTGAATCCCTCAGAACAATCAGTCCTACATAAAAACAACAAGGGAGATTTATGTTGCATGGCTGTTGCATCGATTAGTGACAAGCCATCCAAATGAGGCGTAAATGCCGCCTCACTGATACATGGCTCACTCAGCATGTCCTCTCGGACGGCTGAAATGTCACCCTCTCTCAGGGTGCTGAGCGCTGCACATTGAACTTGTCACAGTCAAATAATTGCTCCCCATCGTTTTGTCTGCTTGAGCTGCAAGTGGAAATAACAGATATGTTGCGGAATGACACTTTTTCTGGGCATTGTAGCCTGACAAGGGTCTAAAAATGTGTTTTTTTTCCTAATTATAAAATGCATGTAGCCTGTAGTTTTATGCAAATATGAACTGATGAGAATCTGCATAATGCTGTTAGCTGTTAGTGGCTACATCTGTGTGGACAAAAGTGAACAAAAATGGAGGGCAGGGAAGAAATAGAGTCACCCGTGTCCTGTTATAAATGGATAAACTAGGCCTCATTGTGCTGCCACGACAACAGGATTTCAGACTCGCTGCAAGCTGAGGTGTTTCACCTTTAGAAATGCTAAATAGTCAACAGAAATTTAGCTGACAGCACCGTGAACACCATCCTATTCTTCATGTGCCTGGGCAGCTCACCAAAGGATACTGTTTACAGTGTGAAATTCTTTTTATATGCGGCCACCGCTGAGTTAGGACAGTATGAGACACACGCAGAGAGAGAAGCAGCAGCAGCAAGCGTGTATTGTAACTGCAGGCTCCCTCCAACCGCTCATCCCTGTGTGATCAATCAGAGTCGCTGTGAATTGACAGGTGAAAATGAAGTCATACAGTTGTTGTTCTTTAAAAGTCCGCAGCCAATTCCGTTATTGATCCATCGCCAAGTGACGGAAGATGGATCAATCGTGTTATTGATTGGATGAGGGGGGAAAAAAATTGAGGAGCAACGTACACCACTTCAACAAGATGAAGAGGAGCACGCTAATCAAACTGTACTGATGCATTCAAGACCTACATGTGTTCACATAGGAGGATTACTACACTGTAATAATAGGAGCATGTCTGCATTTTTTAATTTGTGATTGTGGCTCAGATGCTGCAAAAATTTACAAAAAGGAAAAAAAATACAGGATTATTTCCATGTATGTGTCATCTATATAACATCTTTGCTGAGCTAATCCCATTAGGTACCCGCACCGGTTCCCAAATCCAAATGTTAGTGGGTGTTTTTTTTAAATCCAGCATTAATGGGCTTTTATTGTCCTAAAAAACAGATTCTACAAAACACATTTGTCCCTTTCCTGCATGTTCCCACCACCTGCTGACTTGCAAAATAGTGTGACATCACTGTACCGGGTCAGCATGCTTGCGTACATGCACCTCATGATGCGTGCAGGACAAACAAAACCCGCACATGCACAGACAAAAAAAAAAAAAAAGCAGCTTCCGCTGTGACGCTTCCACTGGTCAAAAGCTCAGCAGGGAATCTTTAAATATTGATTGCTTTCCAAGAAGTGACAATATTCCAGCGAAGTAAAAGCCTCAGTTTAATGGGGTATTTAAGTGTGTTCTCTGTAACTGCCTCATTCACAAAATAAAAGACACAAAGTCGATGCATGCCCAGTTTTAAATTGCTTTGATTTAGAACAGAAATAGGGCAAAAAAAAAATAAAAATTGATCATGATTTCCACAATTCTACAGTTAAGGCAGGTTTGTACATTTCTCTTCAGAAGAGGTACTGTAAGAGCAACAAAATCCAGACAAGCTGTTCCAGCCAAAGTGCACCTTTAATGCTCCTATTGATTGGAATTTGGGGAAAAGACAAACAGCCTCAGAACAAACTCTGCACACAGCTCCCACGCTGTCATACAGCACAATGTGGTTTTAATTGTTTGCATCTTCAAAGTCGCCACTAAACCCGTGTTTGTCTTTGGTAAATGAGGCAAAGGCAGCTAATAGACTGTGATCAACACGGGCCTGGTACAATACACTGGGGGCTGGCTATATAAATAGAGAGGTTTGCCAAGTAAACAGATGCACCACTTTGCAGATTTACTCATGTGCAAACAAAACTTAGAACCTCCTCAGGCCACCAGGGGGATGACTGAAGGGGTTATAGAGGGCAGTAAGACTCACAGATAAGAGGGACCCGAGGCTCAGTAATCAGGAGGAGACGGATCCAAACACCAAAGCTAAACAGTGTAGCAATACTTGAGTGCCTTAAAAACATTTCTAAGTGTTATCAAAGTCAATATTTTGGGAGTCACTGCTCCCTTATGGAGATATTATGAAAGTTTTGTTCCCTCTCCTGCAAAGACACACACCATATGGACCATTTTTCTGGTTTCCTTTCCAGCCCATTAAACATTTGTAAAGTCTGATGGAGGGTGATGAGGTCAGGCCTCAAGTGGCCTCGTGCTCAGGAGAGGTAAGTTCATCAGCACCAGACCGGAAATATCATTCCTAATACTTATAATAATATTATGTTGCAACACTTACAAAGTGAAGGAAAGCTTCGGAAGTATTAGTCTACAAACAGGAACAATTTTAGGAAGGATAAGCATTAAAGGATGCAGCCTGATTCAATAGACTGCAGCATAAAGACTTCCCACCTTTACAACAAAAACAACTATAGTTGCACACGGTGTCCAAATACCTTTGATCACATAGTGTATATCAGTGCACATAATGTGTATATTTTGTAGAATATGCATGATTTTCATTACATAATGTGCATTATGATGAATGAAGGCGTATGCAAACTCCTGAAGCTGCAGACGATGCGCTACGAAAAATAGAACGTTTCCAGTTTCATCTGTCGACGTTTAACGTCATCGAGAAACGTTACAAAGGATTGCCTCAGAAAATGGATGACTAAGTTGTTGATCCCATTTTAACACCATCTGACAGTGATTTAAAAGAAATTCCAAACAAATGAGAGAGCAGCTTCGTCTCAGAGCACCATCGGTACAATAAGAACTAAACGTCTGGGTGAGAATATTCAAAAGGAAGCCATTTTATTTCATTTTTCTCACTTGATAAATTGTTGCTACGAGTACTGCCATTTGTGTGTGTGTGTGTGAGAAAGAGAAAGAGAGAGTGAGTCACACTTTTAAGGAGGGTTGGAAATCATCCCTGCAGTCAGAGGGTATTAACTGGGAAGAGATGGAGGAGGAGGAGGAGGGTGTCAGGACACGAGTGCCAGAGGGAAAAGGAATGAGATGATGGAGGAAGAGGGTGAGTGTGTCCGGTTGTGACTGTATGAACCTGCAATAACCTCAAAGCCACCCCCCCCCCCAACCACCACCACCACCGCCTCAAGTGCTCAAACTGCTGAAAAAAAGCTGAAAGTGACAAATATCAGAAAGACTGTGGGAGGAGTGAGTGTGTGAAAAATCAACACTAACCTTGCGGTCCTCTTTAAAGAGCTCTGCTGCTGTGGTGAAATGGGGGACAGCGTTTTTACAGTGTGGACACCCTGGAAGAGGAGAATACACAGATTATCATCATACTGTAAACCGCTTTATGCTCTACATGTAAAGCAACAGGATTCACTTAAACATGTGGCCCTGTCTCATTAAACAAGATCACTTTATATTATCAGAGGCTGCAGACCTGAAAGAGAAGATTTTTAATTCTAATTCGTTTTTGCTCTACACCAACAATCACACAGCAGGATTGCTGAGATGACATTCTGCAGGCACTCCTCATTTGTTTTGTTCTTCTGCTGCTAATGTTGAGTGCCCAGCTCTTCTTTTGATCATTACAATCACACTGTTGTTGTCCCTGTTGGAGTTGAGAAAGGTGAAAAATGGCGAGAACACCTCCACTGATGACAAAAAGGTTTCCTCAGAAGACGAAAGCAGCCTGGCATTGGGTGACGGACGAAGGGTTAAAACACTTTCTAATCAGCCCCAGACTGAGAGGCATTAATGAAGAACTTTTTTTTTTAAAGTGTGGGGATAATTACTGCTTTAATGTCACAAGGCATCCAGTGCAGGGAGGTTAGCTTGTGGATACCATTATTTTGTGGATAAAAGAAAACAGAATATTAATTTAAGGATATAGAGAAAACACACAAGTGCATGTTTTAAATGCAGAGACTGGGAGTCTCACTTTACAAGTGCTGGGACCCATTTTATTTTCAATCTATATAAACAACCTTTGTGACAAACTATCAAATGCAATGTATCATTTCTATGCAGATGATACCATTATTTATTACTGTTCAAGCTCACTCTCTCAGGCTTTTTTTAAGAGATGCTTTTAACGTTATCCAGTCTCGTTTATATGGTCTTAAATTGGTTTTAAATATAGATAAAACCAAGCTTATGGTTTTCTCTCATGGAAAGATGCTACCAAAAAACATTTGAAATATTATATTACGAACAGAAAACCTATAGAGCAGGTTTTAAATGACAAGTATTTGGGTTTTATCTTAGATCAGGAGCTCTCTTTTAAAGGACATATAAAGAATCTGGTCACTAAACTCCGGGTGAAGCTTGGGTTCTTTTTTAGAAACAAAAGCTGCTTCTCTCTCAGGGTCAGAAGGAAAATAATGACACCAACATTCTTGCCCATCCTGGATTATGGGGATGTGCTCTATTCAAATGTCTCCAGTCCTTGGACACTGTTTTTCATTCGGCACTGAGATTCTTCACTGGCTGCAGTCGTCTCACTCATCACTGTGAACTGTATATGAAATCAAACATGCCGTCCTGACCCTAATTTATAAAACTCTTTAAGGCCTTTGAGTCCCCCCTTACTCTATTGCAGAAAACTAGAAGCTGCTATGCCTTGCATTCTTGCAATACACTTGTTTTATCTGTTCTACGGGTAAGGACTGAATTTGGTAAAAGAGCTTTCAGCTTTGCTCCTCCCGCAGCATGGAACAATTTACAAACTCTCTGAAGTTATCCCACTTGGAGCCTTCCGTTCTATTCTCAGGGACAGACAGCGAACCACCATTGAACAGTGACTGTGTTTTAAATGTTAAACTCTGTGTCTTGCTGAGTTCTTGAACTTTCTTGTTGAAAACACTGTTTTTACTTGCGTGTTTTAAGCAACACTATTGTTCTGTTGTTACTAACTGTTCTTTTAGACATGTGCTGCTGACCTGTTGGCCAGGTCACCCTTGTGAAAGAGATCCTGATCTCAATGGGATTTATCTGGTTAAATAAAGGTTCAGACAAGTGCACGTGTCCACAAGCATCACACAACTTTGCCTGAAGTACAATCACATGTCAATTCTGCAGCAATTTCCTGTTCCAGCAGTGTGACATGTTTTGTTTTCTCTCTCTTGAGGAGAGCAAGTTGACCTCGAAGAGCATGCCTACTGCTGCTGCAGTTATGCAAATGATAACAATAAGATGGGAGGTATGGGAGCATTTCAGCCTTCATATACCACATGTTGTATTTTTTTCTTTACAGTAAATAATTAATTATTAATCTTAATTATCACCCTAAACAAGAGAAAAGCAGACAGATCAATATAAGTATTTGATATATGTGTACAGGCTGGCCCTGTACGTAGATAAAGGAACAATTAACTTTGCTCTGCAGCATTTAATTTTTACTGTGGATCCAATTACGCAGACATGAGAGTAAAAGCTAATAACCTGAGCTTGTGTTAAAAGAATTGATTCTTCTGTCTGAAGCATCTGCATCCTTGATGACTTTAGAAAGCAGCTGCATCCCATCAAACGCTCTATTAGCAAGAGATACCCCGCTAATAAGACACCAGTGAGCAAGGTGCAGATGGAGTAGGTGGGCGAGTTGAGAGGAGCGAGCAGCTTGATGCCGTCTGATTGTACATCTGGACTGTCTCTTTGTAGAAGGAAGCACCAAAGGACCCCGACAGAGGAAGCAGACTGACCGCAGTGCCCCGCTGCCTGGCTTTGAAGCCCTCATCAGAAACAAAGGGCAAAAAAAAAAAAACCAGGGATAGAGGTGTGTGTGTGTGTGTGTGTGTGTGTGTGTCCACGCTTGTATTGAAAATTAAATGAGTTGGGCACACTCTATCCTCTTTACAGCTGTTTCCTTTCTTATTATAAAAAAGCAGCTGCCTGTGTTTGAGGTGTTTTGGAGGAAGCCAAACACACACACAAACACATTATGTGGCCAATTAACACACAAAGACAGCTCATTTTTGATCAATATTCCTCAGGTATTATTGACTGTATAATGCTGCTTATGCAATATAGGGTGGAACTCTGACTTCTTTTCTTTTTTTAACTCGTTGAAATCTATTCTCAGTGATCTGAATCATTCCTCAGTCTCCCTGTGGCTTAGGTGGGGTTTATATACTGTGCAATGAGCAGCTTGGCAAGAAGCTCTGAGTTACGTATGTGCGCTGGTTTAAACCCAGGATATGATCACACACAGTCCAACAGAGCAGAGCTGTGATCACACTTTGTTGCAACAACTTTGCACAAACTTAATATTTTGATCCAAACAGCCAAGCATATGAAATCCTGAAAACTGCCAATAACACACAAGCCTTTCTGGAGCCATTCCAGATATCTGTGTACATTTTGTGTAAAGACGTGAATTATTATTGCCAGCGCTTACAGGGAGCATAGAACATGACCAGAGCGTGTTTTTTCTTCTTCAGAGCCTCGCGGAAATCTTCTGATCCAAGATGGCTGACGCTGGAGGGCTTCTCCTCCCAGGACTGTTCTGGAGGTGGAGGTGCCTGAGGACTGAAGGGAGGAAAGAACATTTCTTTGTGGAGTAACAGTCACATAGTCAAAGAATTTCTAGCTCAGGGCAACCACTGGTAATATATGGTAACTCTCATCAGAGACAGAGCAATGTAAAATTATGCCTCTTGACCTCTGATCGCAGACTGAGCCTTTATGGAGAGTGTAATTGCCACAGCTGGGCTGATGTCACTGCAGGTCTATTGCTTTCACAGTGACCCTTAAGCTTAATTTACTGTAGGAGGAAGTATTAAAAACAATGTTTCAGCAGAATTAGCAGCTAAAATGTCAGGACTACAGTCTGTCTAAACTCTTTTTTTTTTGTTTAACAGACGTGATTTGTGTGACTCACTTGTGCATGAACTCGATGATCTTGTCTTTGCTGCGGAGCTGTGGCAGTGTGTACTTCTCCTCGCCCTTCTCGAAATACTTAACCGTTGGGAAACCAGAGATCTTAAAACGATCCCCCACGGCTTTGTGCACTGTGGTATCCACTGCTGCCAACACACCTGGACTCTGTGGAGACATAAAAAAGTACCTCTGCAATTACACCTGTTACACATCAATGGTGTGTGTGTGTGTATATATATATAAGCACTGTATTGGTAACACTAGAGAAGCAAGGTATAAGAAAATAAATTATATTCTGAGTCCTCAGAGCTCAGGGTGAGAGTGGCTCCCGTCCATCCATATTAGATAATCAGCAGGCCCTCTTCCATTGACCTCCAGCGCCGGGCAGAAAGCCACAAGGACAAGGTCCAAGCACTGGGCCGGGG
This sequence comes from Parambassis ranga, assembly GCF_900634625.1. Taxonomy (NCBI): domain Eukaryota; kingdom Metazoa; phylum Chordata; class Actinopteri; family Ambassidae; genus Parambassis; species Parambassis ranga. The sequence continues at coordinate 4,441,357 of NC_041041.1, read as the reverse complement.
GGACGCTCATGGATGAGATAATTGCTAGTCACCAGGCTTCAGTTTTATAGACCCTGCCCCTGGCTGGGGAGTGTTAGATTACCACAGAGGATGGAACGGAGAGGAGAGGAGAGAAGAGGAGAGGAGAGGTGAGGAACACACCCGACTAATCAGAAACACATCGAGAGCTGGACAGCCTGACCAGCCTGTCAGCTCCAGACGGGCCAACAGCCTTCAGGCCAAGAGGAGGGATTATTCTGATCTGTTAATGAGGCACCGCTACTCCCGTGTAATTGTCTTCATTATCGGATGAGATTAAATTCACACTGTAGACGTGCACGCTGCACACAGGTGGAGGTAGTGGCACTTACGTCGGCAGCGTTGTTTAGGATTTCAGCAGCTTCATCGTACTCTGGCTTCATTTTCTTGCAGTGGCCACACCCTAAAAAAAAAAAAAAACAACAAATCAAACATTAAAATGAAAAATCTTTGAAGCAAATAGACAAAATATAAACAGCCTGTGAGGAAGACACTTCTCGATCACGCAGCAGGTTTACTGTACACTAAGAAATCATCATATTCCTGAAGTAACGACTTCTATAAAACCCACGGCGGGAGATTTAATGGTGCAATCTTTGCACAGCATTACGCCCTCTGAGCTGTCATGTTGAATCAATGCGTCAACAGCTGTAATTCTCTGGTGTCTTGCTGCTTCACCCCGGTTTGTCGGAAGGTTTACTGCTGGCATGCTGAGGGTGAAACTGTAAATGAGACAACAAGAGTCTCTCATGTTTACAAGGAGACTTAAGTCATGTCTGATTACAGACTGCACGTCAGGCATGGCGGTATGTTGGTGTCAGACTCGGTGAAGTGGGAGTGATATGATGAATATTGGCGTGAAAGGAAGCAAGAAAAAGACAAAGGGACAGATGTAGAACAGGCTAACAAAGTGGCTTCAATCAATACCACTCATGTCATAAAACCCATATGTGTATACCATGACACCAATATTAATGTGTTTACAACTCACATACAGACTTATGGCAGAAAGACATTTCAGTGTTACCTTTATGTCTGTTCCAATTCACGACATAAAGCATGCATCATGTATCTATAGATGAACCATCTTTGGTGTCACCCATAGCTTCTTGATGAGATGTTTTGATACAATGCTTCAACCGTTACCATGTTGGTAGGGTCAGAGTCTACTGAAACTCCTGATTAATCCAAATACAGGTTAGGAACTACAAGTAGAACTGAGGTATGTGTGAGCAGTCATGGGAGCAGGAAGCACAAAGTCGTCATGCTCGTAATAATTTGACATTTTAAGACATTTTTAAAACATTTTAAACAAGACATCAGGAGACTGAGACACTTTTGAGGCCAGCCCCCAGAGTCCAAGTGGACATCTGTGCAAAATTAAAAGAAGTACAAGACAGACAGACATCCAAAAGCGTCTGGCCACAACTGCCTCCAGCTTCTAGACATAAACAAAATCCCTTTTTGACTTGGGTATAAGACCAAGCCATGATAATGTGTAAGTGAAATGTAAGCAGCAACAAAAGGCTGCATCCAGGGAAGAAAACATTTATGTATTTCAATCTGAAGCACTCAGCTGAGTGAAAAGAAAGCAATAGATCAAAATACCGCCCCACTGCTGACATCCAAACAGCCAAACAAACAAATGCACTACATCGTCACATCCTGACTTAACTGGCTGTGTTGCTTTGGCAGAAGAGGCAGATGGTGGTGAATAGAAACTCCTGGTGCAACAAGATACGATCTGCATCATCTGTAAAGATGTCTCAACTTTGCACCAATAAAGATTTACCAGTCTTAAGAGAATAGTGTTACTTAATAAATATCTTATTTGTTGTATTAATATATATCACAATAATACAGATACCTTAGGAGAAGCAATGTGTTTGGGCCACTCAGCAGTGATTAGTGGCCATTTTTACTGGATAAAGTCTTTTTTCCAGAGCTTGTTTGTTATTTTTTGTTGTTGGGATGTAAAGAAATTTTTAAGGAATATAACAAACTGAATACATGTACCAACCCTAGCTTTAATCAAATTTATATAAACTCCAAACTTAATGAAGTCTGGTACACAAAATCCCTGTTCCACAAGCCTCTATAATTAAGAAGCAGGACACAGTTTGTGCTCTGTGTGTGCGCACAATTGTTTTTCAACAAATTTGCTCGACATCCGTGTATCATTAAAAAACACCGGGAGGTGTGTTTAATACTGTACGCGCAGTGAGCAACCGGCAAACATGTTATTTTTGGTTGCAAAAAACGACTTTCAAATATATAAGCCAACATCTGCCTTGCATGATGTACAAGATGTTTTGTCTTAAGATGTAATGAATATGCAGTTTGATCAAGGATGAGTAATGTTTGTGTGTGTGTGTGTGTGTGTGCTCACGGCACTGTTGTGCACAAACGCATGAAACAAACTTGGTACTTTTCCAGCCCTACTAAATTGCCCTTGTCATAACAGTTCAGGAACTCCTTTCTTCAATATACAATGCAGCGCTGGCACAGGCTATAAATCAAGTGTGATATATGCCTTGTGGGAAAGCTGAGCTTCTCTTTCAACTGAGTCACCGTAGTGTGTGATCATGCAGATTGTGTTGTGGCTTAGCGAAGAAACGGTGAGTGACTAAAGGGACTTTGTCCGACCCTTCAAAGTGATGAGTAAGAGAGAAAACCAAATGTCCGTCCTGGGCTATGCGTCAGCCCTGCTCAGGCATTCCAAATAAGTGGTGCATGAGGGGCACGGTCAGTGTGTGTCGGGGAGGGCTTACAGGAAAACACTGAAATATTGCTGATTCAGGCTGAGCATGGGGGAGAAGAGCTCAGAGAGCGAACAAACAGGGTACAAAAACACGGCTGTAATAAAATGCACACCAAAGTGAAAAGGTGAGAATGTTATTCGTTAGGGTGTTTTAAGGTCTCTGTGTCCACTAAGTGGCCCGAGAGGAGAGATTTACCATGCCTAATGTTGCCCTGATGCACATGCAGACCTCAACATTTAAAGCCGCTCTAGTCTCTATGTTGTTCCATTCTCCCTCTCCTTCAGAGAGGAGAACGTGTGCTTTGGGACATAATCAGGCTGGCTCTGGGAAACAATGTGTTCAGACGGAGGCTCTGTCACTGTAAGGAGCTGCACGCAAACAACCCCCGCTGTGTGCTGCTCAGAGGATGGTGAGAATGGCCGAGCTGAGAGGTGGACAGAAATGCAAGCTGATGATGGTGGTTGGGAGACCATTAATCTCACTCTGACAGCAGGGCCATTAAGAAACTGCACTGAAGCAGCAAAGCTTGGCATCCGTGTGTGCATCAGAGAGAGAGAGAGAGAGAGAGAGAGAGATGTTGTGTAATTGTGCGCAATAAATGTTTTGTCATGGTGCGAAATGTGTCACTGGTATACAGATATTTGTCTGTGTGCATGTCAGCTGGAAGTATCAGAGCGCAGCTTGTTTCAGCTGACTGCCCTTGATGTCAGTGTCTGGGTGACTGGCTGCTGTCCGCGGGGTGAGTCAAGTGCAGCACAAGCATCTGTGAAGCTGTGACACCGCATCAGAAGAGGGAGGGAGGGAGGAGGGAGGAGGGTAAGGGTTCAGACGTTCACTCGAGCTTTTTTTTTCTCTGAGCACTCATGATGTATGAAAATAAGTCAGTATGGTTTTCCTCTCTAAATACGGATGATGCAATAATCTCTGGAATTTTTCTGTCTGCTAATGGCAATATAAAAAAACCCCTTTCAGCATGGATAACACTACGACCAAAGTTAAAGCTATGCTGCAGAACTTCTGTCTCCCCCTGCTGGCAGTAACAGAAATCACATAAACCAAAGTAACTATTACATTTCAAGCATTTAAAAGCATATTTTTCTCCATCAAACACTCTGACATGACACAAACAGAAGATTTAAACTGCCTGTATACATAAATATATACAAAATACATGTGCTAATCATCATGTGAAAAAGTTGTAGCTATTATAGCTTTAAACTGACGGCATTCCATTAAGTTCACATTCTGACATGTCCACAACAGGGGCATAGGGGCATCCAATACACACATCTATCCTGCAGATTCTAAACAAAATAAATGCATGCTGTAACATTTTCTTGCCAGATTTTAGGTACAAAATAAATGTATACTGCAAATTATTTTTGAGTTTTAGCAGTAAATAAAGAGACAGTGGATGTACCAGGTCTGTTTTAGTCGCTTCACAGCTGGTGTGTATGTGTCCTCTGGGCTGAGTGCACTGCTTCCAGCAAGCTGGAGAAAAGAAGCTCTGCAGCAAGTATGTGATGAAATGTTGAAAATAATGAATCATCATTATGGTAAAAACGTGGAGAAATTATCCTATTTTTATTTATTTATTTTTTTAACTGCAGTGAGACTGTTATGGGCACAGAGGAGGGAGGGAAGCAGTTAGAGGAGAAAGGACGGGAAGAGTATGTAGTGAGAGTTAAATAAACGGTCCAAAATGTTCCTGATATTACAGATATGTCATTTATCAACATGTAAAATCTCCTCTGGCCCGCTCCCTCACACGCTGGAGGGTCTGACCAAAGCAAAGAAATCTGGAACTGGAAAAATAAAATCCAACCCGCTGACAGAACCTGGCATGTTTACAAAGAACTGCGTAACAACAGCAGTATGGTGCATGAATAAAAGTGACAAGCAGCCTTATGTGATCCATATGGTGACAATACGGCATTCTTTGTGTGGCCTGTGTGTGTGTGTGTGTCTGAGATGGCGTGATACAAAACACTGAACTCTCTGCAGTCAGCTCATCGTTGGGTTTGTTTTTCATTCTAAGTTACTTTCTCCAGCTGACTGTTAATACTGAGCATGACAGCAGCACAGTGATGGTATTTGTGTGACTAAATGCCCCAAGAGAATCTGCGAGCGAATGTTTTCCATGACAGGAATGAACGAGAAGCTCCTCCGACACACGCTGCTGCATACTTTTTTAACTAAAACTCTGTGCTACAGTCTGCAGAAGGGTGCAAAGAGGGAAATGCTCAACCTTTTGTTCACTGCCTAAAAATGTGCGTGTGATACAGTATCACTCCTCTGTGCTCATCAGTGAGCCAAAGTGTTACAGCTCATGACATGTTTTGTTCACTCTGAACCAATTACTGCATATGCAGTCACATGTTTTTGACTCTTAAACGGCATCAACTGACCCGACCAGGACCCCTAAAAGGATTCCACCTCTCTGCTTTAGCAGTATAGCTGCTATCCTGCATGTCTGAATATGTTGTGTGCCCTTTGGGGAAGCATCAATGTCATGTGACTCGTGCAACCAACAGAATCATTCTGTTGTCATGAATTTCCGTGTGAACTGTTTGGTTATTGCTGGCTGCAACACGTGTATACCTTCCAATACAGGGGAGACTACCACAGCTGAAAGGACAGATGTCCATTATTATTATTTCTGTCTGTGTTTGGCTAAGAAAGTAATATCCAGCAGAAATCTGAGAAATCCCATACTTGAATCCCAAATTTTCAGTTTGATTAATACAGGTCCTTCAACGTGTTTTCTTACTCACAAGGGGCATAGAACATGACCAGGGCTGCAGGATGTTCCTCCAGGAAGCTGTCAAAGGACTCATCGGTCAGGTGGAAGACCGGGGAGTCTGTCTCCGTCCACGGCACCTCGGGGGTCTTTGGCTGTGGGGGCTGAGGGCTGAAACAGGAAGGAAAGACAGCAAGGGCAACAGAGGTGAGACAAGTTTTAAAAAATCAGACACACTGCAGCTGGTGTGCAATCTGTATGGAAGAAGAAGGAAAAAATAAAAAAATCAGACACAGCTGTGACTCCATACTCCACCCAACAACATCCAATATGTCACACACACACACACGCATCTGGACCGAAGCAGCCCCACCTTGATGACGGAGTGCAGCGCTGCAGCGCCAAGAAAGAGTGGACAGAGATGTAAACAAGCGCACACTCCCTGCTTATTAGGTCACTTTAAAAACACACTCAAAAGTTCTACAGTCTGTTCTCATCATCACACACTCACACTGGAGGCTCATGAGGCTGCATAGCTTTCACACTTGTCCTCAGAATTGTTATCTTGTATCCAGAGTGTCATTCTTCTACTACACACACACACACACGTGATTTATACAATATAAAGGTCATGATGAGTGTTTTTCAGGGATGGAGGCTACACTTATTATTGGTTGCTCTGATACAATCACCAAGGATACCTTCTTCTATGTCTAATTACTGCTTTGACACTACAGTCTTGAGTGGCAAGTTCAGGATCAGGATCGAGTAGGTGTCAAGAGATGTTATGATGTGCAGTGTACAAAAGCAACTCCACTCTTAAACTCTTCAATAGGTGGAGTACGGCACAGTTATAGTGCAGCCATACTTTGTGCTGTAGGTGTAGTATTTCCTGGCAGTGCGAGCAGCCAGTGGTTGTGATTTAGACGGTGAAAAGGGTGGAACAAGTGAAACTGAGGTGGGAGTGAAAAAACTGACACAGCTGAACTGCAGGAGAAACTTCATCAAAACTTAGGAGGCGAATTTGGGGGCTGATAAATAGGGGAAGAGGTAGAAACAGTGCAACAATAGACTCTTCTAGATATAAGACCTTTTTGCACTGTTTACTTCAAAAACTCTTTTCAGCTTTTCCTATCTCCAGATGCTTCTGACAGGACAAGCTGCAAATGTGATGCGGCTTGCAGGAGGCCAGTCTTCATTCTTTCACTCATATAGATTTATATTCATGTGCCTATGGACAATAATTTAATGATCAACCTCTAAGTGATGTAAAATTCATGAAAAATAGGGAGAAAAATAAAAGAAATGTGCATTGAAGCAGAAAAAGAAGTGTAATTATTGTCATTCAAATGCAAAGATTGTGACCACTCTAGCCTGGCAGGCGCTTTTAAAGATACTGCTTGTCCCCTAAACAGGCAGAGCAGTAAAAGCTTAGGACTGTGGAGGGAGCAGTAATGCCTCTGGGCTGGGCTAAGGACTGTAGCTGGAATACATCCTCTGCCTGTCTCGCTCCGTTTCCTGCGATAGCTGTGAAAGCCCTGTGCCCTCTGGCTGCAGCCCTGTGGACAGATGTGGCTTTCCTGGCAGAGACCGAGAGAGAGAGAGAGGCGGACAGGGAGGGGGGGTGGTTCCATGCAGAGAGTGTGAGCCGAGGTGAGAAAGAAAAATGAGACAAGAACAGAGCAGGTGTAGATTGATGACACCAGGGCAAGGTGAGTGAGGGTGAGGAGAGGCAAGAAAAAGGTGTGATGAAGACCACGGGCGAGGAGAAGGGTGAGCTGCAATCAGTTTATCTCTTATTGGAGGCAGAAGGCAGAATTAGGTGCTGCACCTTTAGTTTGACCTCTTGCCCTGCAACAAGGGATTGGTCCCCCTCTGAGAACTTAACTTTAAACTATTTGGAACAAAACCCAAAAAGTTTGTCTCCAGCTGGAACCAAAAAGTAGCAAGTTTGACCTGAAGGGTGAGCAGAGCTAATCAGTGTGTGTGTCACAGTGAGGAAGAGAGGATGGAGGATGCAACATTATCACTTATCACACGTCCGCTTTCTGGACACAATCAAGCATCTCGCAAACACCTGCCATTTTCTTTCTACTGTGCATTGTGTATCCTTTTCCTGTTGATGACTCACACTCAGTTACTGTGGTGTTACTCGTGGCTGGTTTGCACAGAGAGCACAACTGTGAACAGAAGCAGCTAAAGAAGCAGAACCAGCGTTGATGGAAACAGTGTTCATGTTCTATATTTATTTAAAACAGCTTTAAGACTCCACTTCTTCAAAATCTTTTTACTTACTTCTTCAACCAGTCTGCGATGTCCTTGGCTGTGGCTCCGTAGTTCTCATAGTGGTAAAGGAACTTTCCTTTCCTGAAAGACAAAAGAGCATAAGAATATATAATCTATAACAATCTATAACTGCATATTACTGTCAGCAATACACAGGATTATGGCTCGGTACAGTGCAAAGAGGTTTAAAAATCAGTTATGCAATGCTTTTTTTTTGTTTTTTTTTTACTTTTATAAAGCATTACCACACCCAAAACCTGTCTTCTGAGAACTGTTACATAAAGAAGCTTAATGCAAGTAAGTGACATTTCAAATTCAGAGTAAAAAAAACAATCCTGGTGATGAGTTTGACCTAATCAGGGAACATTTGGGAGCTCTCAGGCAGGACTGCAGTTAAATCTGCAGCTTCTTTAGGTGATACAGTGTAGTTTTTCCCCCTTAAATATTCACAAAATCATTCTAATGGCATGTAAACTCACAATGGTTTCCCTCCGCCACAACCTGAGCAGCTCCACATAGCTGCACCTGCTTTGCAGCATACACAAAACTCTAACCAAACGTATTCAAGTGACAACATATCTGAAGAGTTTTTGACATGAGCAGTACTGAGGTCTGACTTATCGCTTCCTGCAGAACTGAGGCTGAATAAACCCAGTTATCCAGGTCATGTGTGATGGACAAAAAGAGTCAGGATAACAACCCAGCTTTCTCTTGACAAAAAGCTGGGTGAGACCTTCCTGAAACCAAACAGCTCAAAGTCAAAAGGAAGTGTTTTAGAGGCTCTGATAAAAAGTTCCACAATATTTGATACTCCCTTCTCTCTTTGTATTTGTACGTTAAGCTTAAAAGTGCATATAAGGAATGCGAGTGACCCGTTGTAATGCATTTAAAATGAGCCCGAAGCATCACCTCAGCCCCACAGTCTGAAAAGATTGGAAACTTAAGCAGATTTTCCTCATAGGAATGAGTTTATCTACTCCATTCGCTGTGACTAAATGAAGGTTGGGAAGCGGACATGGTGGCTCAGCTCGGGGCCGGAGGATCAGTGTCAGTAGTTACCGGCTGCGGACAGAGTGATTCTGCAAACACAGAGGGTGGCGATGGCCGCAGTCATAGCTCCAGAGATACAGAGCGGAGACACTATTAAAGGTGATACACGATTACACGCGCTGGATTTGGGGGTTTAAAACTTGCATCTTAAGTGAACTGACTTCCGCAGCAGAGAGTGGCTGCTCAGAATTCAATCAGTGAGATTTATGACCAGCTCTGTATTCGCCTGTGTTATCTCTTCTGCTGTAAAGTACACCGAAACCTTGTAAAATCACAGTGAGGAAATTTAAAATAAATGTCATTTAGCCGACGGCGTCTGGTGTTTCTCCTTAAGGACATGGAGGACAAAGAAGCAGGAATAGTTCTACTTTTCTTTGTTTAGCTGTTCTGTTCTGTCGGGTTGTAAGCTTTCTTAATCTGACTGAAAACCTAAAAGACCTTGAAAAGTTGCTCTTAAGGCGGGTGCAGAGGCGAGATAACTTGCAGTGTTGATGCTGATTTACCCTGCAGTGATTAGCTGCTGTTTATCAGTGAGGGGCTCATTACTGAAGCCAATGGGCTCGGATGGTCGTTAGCTAGCCCTGCGATGACACTAATGTGCTGCTTGCTAAAGGACAAACTGGCTCTGGCTCAGCTACACACAAGTTGCACACAAGGCACGCACACGTGTGTACCCGCATATACATACAGTATACACACAAGTGCACATATACAAGAAGAGTGCAAGAGCACACACTGCTTAACCAAAGAGGCACTTAATCAGTCCCAGTCTAATTAAAAGGCTGGACTGGAATGAGAAAGCGTTTAATGTGGAAATGGGGATGATAAAGAGAGTGCAGGCGAAGTAAAGGCGAAGCACCACAGCAGCCTAATAGCAGCGGTGCATATACCACATTACAGCGATGTCTAAGGTGTGACCCCCAGCTGGCCCTTTATTGCATCTTATATCCTCTTTTAATGTCTGTATCTTCATTACTACAAAAGGCAGCAAGCATTATCCAAAAAGCACCACCAGCAGAACCAACGCTGTAAATATGAGGACAGCACAGCAGCTGCAGGGGGGGTCTGCATGAACAAACACTATCAGTCACGCTCTCAGTCCCTGGTGTGTATGCAGCGACCAACTATGAGTTTGTAAACACAAAGTAAATTATCACATTACTTACTGCAAACCATTTGCCCACCAAAAAACCCAACGTGACAAAATGCAAAGTGCTAAATCAACGTCACACGCGTGGCCTTAAAATCATTCAATTAGACGTCTGACGGAGGCTGCCTAACTTTTGGAAGTGGAGCAGGCATCTGTCAATCAAAGATCTTCATTATGCACAACTTAAGCATCAATTCAATCTGGTGAATTGTATAATAATAATAAAGCCTCTGTGCAGTCTTTAAAGATTTCTCCAAACTTCGTCTCAAACTTTCTACTTTCCACCTGGCAAAGGTTGAACCTTGAGAGCCACCTAAGCACTCCATAAAGCCTGCTGCCCTGGTGTGCGTCTGTGTTTAAAGAGCCCTGGGACTGCACCTCTTATTTGAAGTGGCCCTACTCACTCTGATGTTCTTAGCCTTGGAAGTGTGAGCTAAGCCTAAAGTGAGACGGATGAGAGGACTCAACTCACTCGAAATAGCAGAAGGTCGGGTAGCCTTTGACGTTGTACTCCTGCTTCAGGCCGTCAAACTCAGCCGGGTGCACATTCATCCCTGCCAGGACCTTAAAAATGAGCAAATTAAAGTGAAAATGAGGGAGAGGTGAGACAAAAGTGCACAGGAGGGAGACGAGAAAGAAAGATATCAAACATCAAAACAGGTCAGGCATCATCAGAGGGCTACAAAGTAGAAAGATGGATTAGTCACGACACGGGGAGGATGAATGTCAATTAGCAAGCCTCCTTCCTGTTTTTAACTTTTTATTGACATTTTAATTCAGATAAGAGGACATGAGAAATTTGCTTCAGCCACATCAAAATACATGAACGTCGACTGTGTTAACCCATTACTTTCAAAGGGATTTTGTAGGAAAGGTTTTAGGCAACTGTCAAGCTACCGAATCAAAAATACTCAAGTGAAGTTAAACATTATACTTTCTCTGCACCAGTGTTGGAAAAACATAGATAAGTGGAAAGAAACATTCTCCGGCTCTTTACGTGCTGAGCGGTGATTTTTCCTTCTCCCCTGTGTGAGCACCTGTTGTACTGCTTCTAAAAAATAAACGCTGAATGTCCATGACTCACGACGAGCTCTAAGCCTGTTCAATACCCTGTGTTATGCATCAATATTGGATAACATAGAATAAACATGAATACTAGAACTGATACAATCAAAACAACTCCCTGCATTGATGACAAGATGCAATACTTCAAGACGTCGCCTGAACGGCTTCCTGAGTTATATACAACTTGGCCGACCACCAATTCAGTATTCACTTCTCAGCAGCGCTATCAGTCTCCTGCAACAACAGATACACTGCCAAGCATCTCATAGTCACACACTGTACAGGAAGCTGATACACACACCACCGTTTCCAGTTGAAATGCTTAAACATTCATGAGCATGCGTGATAATGAAACAAACATGCAGTGAATTTATCTGTAGATTCATTCTCTGATTTTTCCTGCAGATTGTCCGGCAGGCGTACGAGGAGTGAGGAGGTTTTATGAGCACCACACACACTCACAACAGAACTTTTCCAAAGAAAGTTAGGAAGTAAACACAAAGACTGGGCAGGCTAAAGTGACATGTAATCTATACAGATGCTGGAAGGACTCTTCTAACAGCAGCTGAAGGTGCCAACAGAAAACCATTTAAGAATCATATTTAATACAGCCCACCGCTATACCTGTGCAATATCATACCACACAGCTGTAAGATGATTAAAGTCAGACTGGTCTATGGAGCCTGGGACTGTGATCATTGTTATGGTGGGTCAATTGAAACACATAAAACAGAATTAAGTCCTGCAGAGAGCAGATCAGGGCTAGTGAACTGCCTACAATGAGATTTGGGTTATTATTCTACTCAATCAAAATCGTGCAAAAGTTTATGTGAGCTGCTTTGCAAGGAACACAAGGAACACGTCGTTTATTTTTTGAAGACTGCCAAGATCCACAAATTCACTGCTGACATGAAGCACGGTCGCACGTGCCAGGTTTGGTCCGGTTAAAGCGAACTTGTGTATCTATTGGTGCTGACATCGATCTAAAACAACCTTATTCTAAATATGGTGCTGGTAGATATTCAATATAATATGAAGACATCAAAACAAACAAAATATAACGTGTTAATAAGATGCAAACCTGAAACTCGCAAACAATACGAGGAGAGGGCAAATATGGCACCAGTGTGATGGAATTTTTTGCTTTGGCCTGGGCATAGAGCACTGAGCTGAACACACACTTACAGGGACAGTACATCCTCCAAGTCAAATGTATATATTTTTCCTGTGGTGCCATTTAACCATGAGAACAGCTTTTAATGTGGATTGTAGAGTTTCTGCTATACAAATGTCTGATTTCTCTCAAATATTACAGACATAAATATGATCGACTGAATATCAATACCTCAATAAATCCTGAACATTTTACTCAAGGTCTTGACCATCCATCTATGTCAAATACATCCAATCACAAGCCTGTCAACATGGCCTTAAAGGCGAAGGAATCAGCTCTTTAATCTACCAATAACAGACCAATAAGACAATGGACGAGGTGATGGTGGATGAAGCAGACTTACATATTTTCCTTTCGTCTCTGTGGCTGCTTGCTGAAAAATGGGCTGCATTCTCTTGCACACGCCGCACCCTGGAATCAAAATACATGACAGAACATCGGAGGTTATTATGGTGAAGCACTAGTCTGACATCTATACTATCATCTATATGTCAATAGAGTTCCTGTCTTCTACCAGGGAGAAGCCTATTGCAGCCTAAGCTGCCGGCTCTAGCTGTACTTATGTTCCTGATTATAAAAAAAGTATATAGTACTATATTTCAAGTTGAAAGTGCCTCATGTTTTTTTCCAGATACGCTGAGTGTAGAAAATCCTATTGCAGTATTGATTATGACTGTAGTTTTACTAAGTAAGCTCCAGTTTATTGATCCAGTCCACATTCAGTACACACTCTGCCTCTTCACATTGAGGCACGTTATAAAGTGAGTTAATTTAATATTTGCAGGACAATAACAGATGCTGTCAGTTCTTCCAGGAACGCTGTCTTCTAGTCACAATACACTCAATCAGTCCTGCAAAAAAAAAAAAAATATAACAAATATAGGGTTATAGACTCACAGGGAGCGTAGAACATCATGAGGACCGGCCTCTCCTCTTTCTTCAGCAGCTTCCTGAAGTCCTTGAGGAACAAGAGAGAGAGAGAGTGAGGATGATCACGTAGCTTTATTACACAAGTAAAAGAAAAACATCACCGATGTAGAGAAATATTGATGCTGATGATCATATACAACAGCTAGACTGCCATCTGACCAGCGAACAAAGCAGATAGCACGTCCAGATGCCAGTTTCTCTTACTCCTCATCACATTCATGAGCTTCAAAAAAACATATTCAGCAGAATTTGTGGACAGCCTCGAAGCAGAAATTAGCGAGACGTCAGGTCTGATTTTTCATTAAACTAATAAAGGATAACAAAGCGCTGGTACCACGAGGGATGGATGTGCATTGTAGGGGTATATCCACTGAGAGGATGTTTTTATTTTTATTTTTTTTACAGCAGACCCATCAGACCCAGCTGGACAAGTGCTGTCTGGAGGTCTGCGCCTTTGATGATAAAGCCCTGATACGTTGCTTTTATGTGTGGGCCTTTGTATTGCAGAGATGGACGTACTGCTGTGTCAGCTTCAGAAGCTAATCAAACCCACTCCCTGCATCAACTGCTTTGTCATGCTCTTATAATCACAACGACTGTATGTCAACATCAATAATCCCCCATAAATTTAAATACAAAGTGATTTATGCAGAAATATCTTCTGTGTGCATGTACACCGCACACTCCCAGCAGCGGGTACAGAGCGTGTGTTGTTTTGCTCACTGTTGCTCATGACATGCTAATGGGATACACTGAACTCCATAAGTTTAGTGTAAACTCATGTGTTACCATAAGTCTGGTGTTGTGTTGTGCCAACAAGCACACACATTTATAATCAAAATGGTCATTATATGGTCTAAAGCTGCAAATATTAGTGAATTGAATAGATGAATGGAACATTGTCTGGATAATTTTGACTGATTTGTTCATCAAGGACAATCCATACATAATGCATATAATCATCAGATGCACATTTAGTAGACCGCAGCATTAAGATTTCCAACCTTTGCAACTAAAAAAGACCGGCAGTGCCCTAAAGCTGCACATGGTGTCAATTTACATTTGGTCACAAAGAGCCTCTGTCCTGTCAATGAGGAGAAAGTTGTTTTGTCTGTCTTCAGGCTCCTGAAAAATGGTGATGATCCAGGTAGAATGGTGGCCTTGGTGATGCCGTCTTCGTCAGGAAACAAATAAATATAATGGAAAAATATATGGAAGGCCGCTTTAGACTCCATCAGTTGGTACTTACTTTTTCGGTCTCTGTGTGAATGACATCTTTTGCTTCTGGGTTCTCCTCCCACAGTGGAGGTCCTGATGGGTCTTTCAGAAACGCCACCATAGACTGAAAAAAAAACAGGACAACAGGATGACTTGTGAGTGTTGCTCCTGAATTTATTTCAGGTGGTGCTGTAGGTTGTGCCAGATGGATACTCGTATAGATAAACATGTTGGTGCTTCTAAGAGGCGTCAGAGCTATTTTAATGCCTCTAAGTGTGTAGTAATGGGCCTGGTAAAGCTTTCTGTAAACATAACGAACCATATGTCTGGGGAGGCAACAGCAGGAAATACTTCATTGAGCACTGCTATAAAAATGATGCGTGAACGCCAGCTGAATATTTAATGATTTGGATGTCATCATAAGAAACTACTTTGTAATGGTTTCAATGGAGGATTTCCTATCTGTCAGAAGAAGAAATACAAAGACTAGAATAACAGCAGACAAATGTCCTCATGATAAATCTTAAACTGACAAAAACACAGCAGAAAAGGTCCTCTTGGGCCTATCCCAGCTGTCAGAGGGCCAGATGTGGAGTTCACCCCTGACATGCCTCCAGTCTACTCAATTAAATTCAATTTTCCAATCAGAATCGTCTCTAGGTGCTTTACAGAAACCCAGAGCCTGACCCCCAAGCAAGGAAGTTAAGGCAAACAGTGGCAAGAGGAAACTCCCTTTTAATGGGAAGAAACCCTGAGCAGGACCTGGATCATATAGGGGGACAATCCTGTTGATGACCAGTCGGGTAAAGGAGGATAAGAGGAGGAAGAGACGATGAGAGAGCAATAGAACAAACATTCACAGAGGCCAACATGGCAGGTTCTTGATGCGGGAACTGCTGAGTGGATCATGTTTGTGTCAGCTGGCAGATTAGGCCGATAGAAGCATAACTAATAGTGAACATTAAGGGTTAGAAAATTACTATAGCTATATCTTATTGGCCCTAAGACACTATGGGTAGGCAGAAGTTTTAAGTAGTGTGTTAAGTAGTGTCTGCCTCCCAAACCCAAATCGGAGTCTGGTTCCACAGCCTGATAACTAAACACCTGCCCTCTCATTCTACTAAAACAGGGGGAATCGCAAACAAATCTGCACGTCTTGTGATTGTTCTATTGGGAATATGTGGCACTATTAGGTCCTGCAGGGATACCACAAGTAAACAACCAGCCCTTATTTAGCTCTGTTTTTAGCAGGCTATATCACCTGCTGAGGGACAGAGTGCGTGGCTCTATTGTTACTAAATGCTCACAAACTAGTCTTATATCTCTGTTGGTGGTGTAGAGGTGTTTGTAGAGCTCTTTCTCTAAAAGCAGAGGCCTGCTGTGTCCAAAAACAACACGGTGAGAGCAGTGAGAGTGTATCAAAAGAGTAAAGTTGCCGATATAAACAGTGAGCTCTCAATGCTGAGGGGAGCCGCAGACTCTCTGCAGGTTTCATTTCTACAAATGATTCACAATTTCAGACCGTGCCTTTGTTTTCTTACATCACTTTGCTTTGCTAAGACAAAGATTTGTTCACTTATGTTACACTACATGTAACCAAAGTTGTCTCTAAGTTAAATTGTTTCTATTGGAAACAGCCCAGGTTACTAAGAGCCTGACTTCTCTCTTTAAATGACCGGAACCAGAGAGGATTTGTGAAAGAAAAGATATGATTATTCAAAGCTACTGTGCATCCATAAAGTCAATACAACAGGACCAAGCAGCTCTTATCTCCGCAGGAGACAAGCCATTAGTATGGGAAATAGCACGCAGCAGAATGCAGAAATGTAGACGAGCGCTTGCTCACCTTGAAGGTAGCGGGCCTGTTATATTCCGTGTGGAACGTCCCATCTCTGCAAGAGGTACACACAAAGTGCAATGCTCAGAACACCGGCAGTAAACGGTGAATAATGTACTTCTTAAGCTGCAAACACAGCTGCATTACATTCCAAAAGGCACTGAGGTGTGTTAGAGTGTCTGACAGCCAGCTGAGTCTCTGGTTACTCACTTGTAATGCAGCAGCTCTGCTCCTCCACGTTTGGAGCTGGGATCCACCTTCACTTTCTTGCAGAGCTTCCGGCCCTCTGAATCTCTGAGAGAGAGAGAGAGAGAGAGACACACACACACACACACACACAAAAAGATAAATTAACAGCATTATTTTTACTTTTCTTTTACATAACTCACACAATTTCCTTTTGATTAAATTAATTGTACTGATGCCATTAATTATACATTCATTGCTTGTATTTGCTTGCCAACATTTTTGTGACACAATACATTTTTAATACAACTTCACTGAACTGAATTAAGCAAATGAAAAGAGACTTTTCTGTGCAATCACATGTACAGTGTTATGTAAAACAAGGCTCCCTGCTTGATTCATTAGGGCTCCAGTGTGCATGCACAAACACAAAGATATGCAGATATGCTGCCTATAGGATGCAGGCACACTGTTGTGTGTATGAAGCTTATTTCTGTAATTGAAAAGAGAGTTGGAAAGGGAATAAATATGCATCCAGCCACCTACACACACTTCACACTTGCTACGATGAAGCACTATCAGCAAGTATGAAGTACGCTTCTGTAATAAAGAGCGAGGGAAATATGCATTTATTTAGAGAGAAAGTGCAGAGATAGTCTGATGCAACCAAATTCAATTATGACTTCCAGGCCCACAGCGAGCCAAACACAGTAGCAGTGTTTCGTTGTGTGAAGAAGAATAACTCTAACTAGTGCGTGTCTGTGTTTAGATACACACAGTAGTGGAGGTAATAACACAGTGTGTTTAACGCCACATTCGGCTGACTCATGATGGCAGATGGCACCAGTCAGGGCACACCAGGAGCAGATGTGACCCTCGACACGCATTTGGAGATGACGTGCAGTCACCTGCTTCAAGACCGGTCTGCTGCTGACAGACAAAGAAGCCTGATTTCAAGTGGAAAAAGTCGTGTCATACATTACAACTTGCCTGAACACACTCTACAGAGAGTAAGGAACTCTCTCTCTCTACACTGATGTAAATGCAGTTTGCACACTAACAGAAGCAGCGACCTTGGAGGTGGCTTCCTCAAAACGTAAACATGCAAAAATAACTTTGTGAACACACAGGTTCACAAAGGTCATGTCCCAGACCATTCACTTAAACTGCTGATGTCAAAGTGTGTAATGGAACAATAATAAAAAAAAAAAACATAGCAAGAGTGAACAAACAAAAAAATCTCAAGTGGAAAAGGACGCCTACACTGATTTCTTACAGCCTTACAAATAACAGCATGCTAAGTGGTATTTTAAAAGGTAGAGCCAAGCATTAATACTTAACCTTAGTTTGTATGAAGTCACATTTTATTTATTTATTTATTTATTCAAAGCACTGATGGTACGATTCGATTGATTGAATGTGAATAAGACCACACCTGACCGGAGAAGAAAGCTCCGCACTGGCTTTCATTCTCTTAGCCATCTGGTCATACACACAATGTAAGTGACTCAGAGGGAAAAAATGGACAGTAGGCTATTATGTTTCTGTGAACCAACCAATGATAAAGCAGCATTCATCAAAACCAGTGAAAAAAAAGGCAGAGAAGTTAGAATGAGTCATGCAGGACAACAAAAGCCAGGACTGCCTGTTCATCAGATGCTTTGCATTCTTTTCTGTCAATTGATGTGTCAGTGGCCTAAACGCTGTGATAAGCAGGATGTCTAGAGGCTGATCACCCACAGTATGACAGCTCATGTTTGCGATTCGCTGTATAACTGTAAGGATTCAGATGTAGACTGTCTAACTGAGCCAAATTCTTCTGAACTTTGGCTCTGATCTATGTCACTCTGGCTGCCTTACTGGTCATGGCATGGTCATAGGTTCGTTTTTGATCCATTCCCTCAACAGAATTTCTTCAGTGTGTGTTCAAACTGGGCTCAGCTGAGGTCAAATCCGGCCTCCACTGGTTTACTTCCACAGTGTTTTCTAGCAGCGACTCAATGACACCTTAATGTCACACACAACAGGATAAAGCACAAAATACCAAAGCTTAGCAACAAGAAGGAGCCAAAAAGAGCCAAAAAAGAGTTTAAAATCAGTTTTGCGGCACACTGAAGAAGTTGGCAAAACTTGGTATTAGGCCAGAGTCAACAGTCCCACTTTGTTAAGGATTATTAATAATGGATTCATCATGCAAAGAGGATAAAGCCCTGTGTGCCATTTAATTATTATACTCTTCTAAAAAACATAAATCCTAATCCCTGCTGTGCTTGTTTGTACTCCGCTCATCCCATTGCCCCACTGAGGACCATACAGTCCATCTTACTACACTCTGTCTCCTTTATTTCCATAGGCATGGAAGAGGGGCAGCCCGGTCCTGTTCTCCCTTCCTGTATGAGATCATCCATCCCACCGGTGCATCCCAGTTGGCCAACACTCAGGTCCCTGTCATCTGTTCAAAGTGTGTCATCCTGGCCTTAGTGGCTCTCTTCCTTGGCAGAGCTGACCATTCTCACGCTGCGATATGCACTCCGCACTCTCTCTCCCTCTGTCCACCATGAGCTCTCAGCTGGAGCTTCGATTTGGAAGCGGGCCATTTGAGATGGAGCAGAAATATGCCAAATAGCACAATGCTTCGCTACGGAGCCTGGCACCGGACTCTGTGTGTCCTGTAGTGATGAACCCAGCTCACTCTGGCTCCCCTGGCGGGAATCTGGCCCAGCATAAATCTCTGCTTAGCGTTAGCACACTCTATAAAATGCTGGAGGTTTTGGAGAGGGAAGAGAGAGCCGACACCATAGTCTACCAGACAAAGTGAGTCAAAAAGTAAACACTAAAAAAAAAAAATGCATGACAGGCATCATGGAGTGTCTTTGTGAGGAAACATGGACACCAGCACCTCTGACAATTCCTTGAGACTGTTTGAATGTAGCTTCTTTTTATCCACCCTGTCTTCAATCCCGGATAAGCTTGAGAGAGATTGTGAATGCTGGGATGAGCACCAGGTGTCAAAGGGGAGTTCCTTCCTTCCTCATTGTATCCTGTTTTATGATACACTCTTTCCTCTGTGGTGAGGAAGAGGAAGGTTCATGTGGCTGATGGGTTGACAGGTATAAAAAAAAAAAAACAGTGAAATGGAACACCAGCAGGGCAGGAGAAACAACACGGCCAAGTCAGACCACTGGGGAGCAAAGCAAGTTGTGCTTGGAGGAAACAACTACTCTCAGCGTCTTCGGCTTTAGCATTTAGCTCTTCCACAGTGCATGCCATGCCATGTTCATCACATGTCTGTGGGAGGCTTTGATTGCTGCCATGCTGGCTGTGTCATGGTCTAACTAAACTCCAAATACAGGCAAAGAGATGGAGTGAGTGGGCAGCTGCAGAAAGCTCTCCCTGAGTTGTCACTTTCCTATTTCCCTCAATATCATTAAAAAAAATCTCTCCCCTTTAAGTAACACTGCAGCCGTCACTCTTGATGCTAAGTTGTTTCTTTCTTGTTTTTGAAGGATCATGTAGTGTGGCTCAAAGCTTTGTAATGGCACAGAGTAACTCTTGGTTTTAGCGCCCTGTTCCAGGTCCTTCTGTCTAATTCCTCTGCATTGTCCTCAGTTTGTATAAGTAGCTAAGAAAACTGAAAAAGAAAATATTTGTAATAAGAGACATGCTTGACAAATGAATGGGGACGCTGTGAGAGCATGCTGCATGGTGAGAGGGGGTCATTGCTCATCGAGACTCATACCCAAGCTTCTGAAAAAAAAAAAGCAATATGCAGCATCGTCCTTTGTCTTCTTCACAACAGAAAAACCACTGAGCATTCACTAAGTGCCCTCATCTTTTATTTACAGTAAAAACCCTGAAAAGGAACTACTAAATTGGTGTACAGAGATGCAACACATTAGAGCCAAAGCTTCAATAGCTCTAATAAGTGAGTGGCCTCTTGTCAGACTGTGTCAGTACAATAGAACCAGTGGAACAGGGCCATTTTCAGCCCAGTGGAAAAGCCATAAATTGTGCAGATGGATGGCAGCAGAGACATACTCATAGATGAGTAAATTGCTCTGCCTTTATAACTGCTGTCACAAAATTCCTCGGACAAAAGAGCCCCTAATGTCCATGAAGGCAGGCATGAGTCTTGGAGGAATGATGAAAGGAGGAGAAGTCTTTTTTTTAAACCATCCCCTTACTTACCCACAGTTGACCCAGGCAATAGTCCCCTGGCCCTTTACTGTCTGGGCGACATCGGACAGCAGTTTCAGGTGGGAGTCCCCTGACGTTGCTACAGACAGAGAATAAAACACAGTCAGCCTCAATAAGAGCCTGAAGACACAGAGGACACTGTCATGTCAAACACAGTGAGGAGGAGTAGAGTTACAGTGGAGCTCAGTATCTTGCTAAAGCACCAAGTGATGAAGAAAGAGATCTGTGAGTTATAGGGGTGATGGAGGAGAGTTTTCTAATACCTTTCAGTGGATGGGTTCAGGGAGGGGGCTTAAGTTACATCAGCTTTCAACATCTTACAATAGTGTGACTAAGCAGGGGATGGGAGGATTATATGGCGGCACAAAGACTCTCTGCAACTGCCCAAGCTGACCAACTTTTTCCAGCAAATGGGGAAGCAGGGCAGGGATGTTTAAGGTAAGTGTAGTTTCCACCTGCTGCATGCTGCTTAACTACTGCATTCAGAGCCATAATAAAAGCCAACGCGTGTGAGCTCATCCAAAGACGACATCGAAAGTTCGTGACTTGCTTGCACAATCTCCCGTGTCAGGCAGAAAATATGGCCGAGCGGTACTTCTGCGTTAGGAAAGAGAAACTAGTGTAATATAAACTGTACCGGCTACAACAACACACGCTGTAATATTACTGATTTTTATCAGATATGGCAAGCAAAGGAGATTCCATTGAGTAAAGTAAACACAGTGTAATACACCTACAGTCCTTGTGTAACCCAATATATCATTTTTATACTCCCCTGAAACCGAGTGTGTTTTATTCACTACTTAAAGAGAACAAGTCTCTCTCATTGCTGCAGGCCAGGAAGACTAAATTTAGATGTGGAGGTACAGCGATGACTCCCCGGGGGTCCCTCCTCACATGGGGGTGGACCCGAATAAAATAAATAAATACAACATCTGGCAATTCAGTATCAGTTTATTACCATGTATGGAGCAGGAGGTGAGCAGATACTGAGTGATATTTTCATTACTGAAGTGTGAAAGACTCTAAGCAGAACCCAACTCAGCAGGGACGTGAGTTACTTCAGAGGCTGGCGATGAGTAAGGACGCTGTTTACTCAAGAGGAAATCAGATCGAAACCTGCATGAGGGGTAACCTCTGGCAGCTTTAGAGAAGGAAGGAGATCTACAGCCAGTGATCAATCAGAGCCACGGAGCCATACGTGGAAGAAGCCTTATCCATGAGTTAATATGGGTAGTGAATCATGAGATAAAACTCTGACTCCTCTGCAGCTGCTTGCAGAGAACTGTGAGGGTGTTTTGCATGAAAAAAAGCATCAAGTGGATACTTCTATGAGACTGCTGAGCACATTCCTCTGCTTCTGGGAAATCTGCAAATAAAGATGGAATTAAAATCTACAGGGGTGTGTTAGGGAGTCTCTAATGGCTGGAAGTAAATATAATTTACACTCCATGACTCTATAACTGTGTTTGACTATTTTAATTTGTATTTTGCAGCCGCTCTCTAATTCTGTAAGATAAGTATTTCAAAGTTCATTATTAAGACAGACCACTGTGATCATCCCTTGAAAGCGAGCCGCGGGCTAAAGCGGCACAAGACATTAATTCTAAATACATATTACGATAATATGGTGGAGTGTTTTTTAATGAATTATATATCAGACCTTATAAAAGATGGCACAATCTTATTACACTGGGCGATAAAAGAAATTGTAATTAATTTGTTCTTTTAATTCTACTAATTTTTACACTTTCCTGTTATTAAAGGGAAAAGACTGTACACTCTATTGCAGGGGTGGGCAGTTATTCTTTTGCGAGGCAAAGGGCCACATTTTTTCATAAATAATAATAATAATAATAATATAAATTGGAAATCACTGGCACAGTATCTACCTTTATAAATATGCTCCTGTTACATTTTCATCATTGTAAGAATCTTTTGCTGTCATTTACTGCTTACTCTGTCCTTACTGTGTGTGTGCTGGTTGTATGTTGAAACACACACACAGTGCAGAGCAGCACAGATGATATTTTTACCGAAGAAAACCAAGTCAAAGTTAAAGTCAAAGTTAAAGTAGCAAATCCCAGAGTTCTGAAAGTCGGGCAAGATCCGTGCTTTTTAAAGTCTTTTTTAAAGAAACATGTCGGCTGGCAGCACCGCGGTAACATCTGAATGCGCCGTAGAGTTTCTGTGTGCTTTACCGTACATTTCAGCATAGTCGCGCAACATTTTTTAAGTGTAGACAGCGCGACCGTGTCTCTCGTGATGGGATTGCGCAGTACAGCAGCGTGGAAGAGACAAGGAGGGTTGGAAAGACGTTACCGTTAGCTGACTTTCGCTGCCTATTGTGTGCACGGTCCGCGGGCCGCATTGAAGACGCAAGCGGGCCTGGTGTGGCCCGTGGGCCGAGCTTTGCCCAGGTCTGCTCTATTGTATGTTATCATGTTGGGAATTAACACTGCACACCTAGTTTTTATTTAACAGTGGTGTCTAGACCAATGCCATATTAGCATTTATGCTATTACATAATATATACATGCTATTTGGTTTTCCAGTACTCCAACAGAATCTACAATACCAAGCAGCTGGCAAAACCAGCATGAGCCATTGCTGCAGTCCCTGCCTTTCTTAGCAGAAACCGTATTCGTAATGAGGGTACATCAAATATTAATCATGGAAGGAAGAGCCAAATGACATTTAATTACCAATCTTAATATGTTTACTTGACTACATGACGTTCTCTGCAGTCAGGCAGAGAAAATCTGTGCATGTTATTGCCTACTATTGGACGATATCGACCTATTTGATATTTGCAAAACTCACATAGCCAATATTATAATAGAATGCTGGTCTTCTCATACCTGTTTTGGTGTAGATTACCAGAACATTGGTTCTCGTCCTGAGCAGCTTCTTGAAGTCTTTGTGGTCGCTGACTTTCTCTATGAGCGGAGACACCTTCACTGCCTCCAGAACCGACAGCAGCGACACCTAGGGAAGATCACACAGAGACATAAACCGTACTGTCACACTGAGGACAGACTCAAACCGTGGCATTTTAATTATGGAATGTAATGTCATATGACATACTCTTTCCAACCAGATGGACTTTTAGTGGCTTATTTGACGTTGACGATGTGTACCAGAAAGACTGTGCATTTAAACAGTTAATCTTAAAAACCAGACAGGATGCTCCTCTAATCTCCACCTGTACTAGGGGCAGATACAAAGACAGCAACACACTGCATCACTAGATGGATGGATTGGATGTCTCCTTCGACTTTGCAAACACCAGTAGTTGAGCAAATAGCATAAAACACCTAATATGGGGAAACAAAGACCATATTGAGAGGCTCGCACTTTAATCAAAAATGACTAACAACAAGACTGATCACACTTACACGCCATATGCGCTTATTTCCATGCATTCTAATGGTCTGTGGGCCATCACCATTCATTAAAAAGCTCTTCATTTCTGCCTACGGAGAACTAAATTAGACACCCAGCACCGTGTGCTCACTCAGCGAATCCAGCCTGATGAGTGATATCACCTGGAATGAAAACAAGCACCTGTCAGGCTCATTCTCATTTTAATTCTGAGGTGAGACTCTCAAAACACTACACACCAGTACACTTAAAATTAGCACAGAGAAACTAAAGAACTCGGGAATAAAAGGCAACTTAATTGCCTGGTTATGTGTATATTCAGGTGTATTTTAGGCATTCTCACAAAGTGTTGTTTGTATTACATCTGTTGGGTGTTTTTATTTCGTCACCTGTGCACCTGTAAGTCTGATTAGGGTGATGTGCCCGACAAGACAAACACAAGCCGTGTCAGTGTTTGTTTGGGACCCGTGGGAAGAGGGTGGCAAAGGCTGGGCTAATTAGAGACTGGCCAGGTGGGGCTCTGTCTGCATAGGTGGGCACGTGGTGATGGTGAGGAGGCAGAGGGCGAGCAAGATTAGGACGAGATGAGAAGAGAGCGCAGGCTGTCTTACTTATTCAAGCGAGACAGGAAATAGGATGCTTGATTGCTGCCTGGAAGGATTAAAAGTATGCAAACGGTGCAGGATTCTTACTTAATCCCACACACGTTCCGTGAATGGTGTTAACGTTTACTGCAACGGACTTTCTGGTACAAATAATGGAGCTATTATATGAAAAGGTTACTTCATGGCTGAAGAGCAGTATAATATTTTACAATAATGCAATATAATGCACCTGCAGAACCCTTTAGAGTTTCCACTAATAGGACTGCTTGTGCATGTGCACTATGGCCTAAAACATCTGCAGCAGTCCTGAAAGTACAGAACTGTTACGGATGTTGCAGCAAACACTGCAGCTGATGCCTGTGGTAAAAAAAAATATGCACCTTCCAACAACTGAAGTGTGTGTCATCTTCTATAGTGACAGATGTACAATAATAGAAATAACAGGAGTGTGCCGACATCGTCTCCCGAGGCATCATAGTGACAGGCCCATTCAGCAGTATTTCTGCACAGCTGACGATTTAAGCTGGAGTTTTATTACAATGAAACACAGGCAGCTGAAATATAAAACATGACTGTATGAGCGCAGTCCAAAGATGATATGAGGTGTGAAAGTAACAAAAGTTAAACCATAATAAAAACAGTTGTAATTAGAGTTTAACCCTTTTTAGTATCTTTCTGAAGTTGATAACCTTGTGCAATAAAAGGCAATTTTTCAACTAACAACCATGTCCTTATAAATGCCAGCGATGATAAAATCGGATAACAGTTTTATCCGCTCACATGCAGTTTCATCACAGATTCTCTGACATTTATAAGGACATGAGGATGTGAGCTCAGGACAGCATTAATCAGTGTTGACTGAAACCACCGAAGGGCTTAGCTAGCCTAGAGCTAAGGGAGACACAAACATGGCTCGGACAAGCTTCTCTTCCATTTACTTGGTTACTAGGCAACAGCATCACTTCTTTACAAATAAGTGATAAGGGGATAAACATCGGCCACCATGGTGAGCAATCCTGCCTTCACTACCAACACATCTGACATACATATATCATATACAGGGGTCATATTACAGGCCTGGAAACTTCATATTGCATTTTCCTGGTATTGATGGGCTGTTACTGGGGCGATGAGGGAAAAAAAAGACACTCAAGCCTAATTGATGAAAATGTATTCAAAACCTCATATTCAATGCTGTTTGAATGATGCAGGACTCAGGCCTTAGTTTACACCATGTTCCACTTAAAACTCTTGTAATTTATAAAACCTGAGTAGGCGAGAGAGGAGTGGAGATGACTCAGTGTCAATGACAGAAAGATGCATATGTATGACTTTATGAGT
Organism: Parambassis ranga; assembly: GCF_900634625.1. Taxonomy (NCBI): domain Eukaryota; kingdom Metazoa; phylum Chordata; class Actinopteri; family Ambassidae; genus Parambassis; species Parambassis ranga. The sequence goes on along the minus strand of NC_041041.1, from coordinate 4,415,414 downwards.
TTTTCCTTTGAGATCATAATGGAGGCTTACATCTCTGGATTCTGTTTGCATCAGCGGCCCTGCTGACTTTGTCGGTACACTCTGGGATAATGGGCGAAATGCACACAGAATTATATATGACCGTGAAGGACTGATGATCTATTTTTTTTCCTTGAATTTCTGATAACTGACCCTCATTACCATCACTAAGTGGAAAACCCATGGATAAACCATAACACAAGATTTCTACCCTTCTATTGATCAGTCTTTGATTAATGAATCATCTCCACTGTATTGTCAAAACACAGACAAAAGCACACACAATTTCCCACAGCAAAGTCATTCAACTTTCTGATAAATAAAAACATAAGAGACACAGTTTGAGTCCATTACTTGATTAATTGCTGAATATCTTTGTTCCCTGGGCTTTTTTGGCTGGTTTGTTTACAGGCTTTTGGTGTAATCACAGCATGTCCCCAGTAGCATGTGAGAAATGCCAACATGTCTAAATGAATAGAAGAGAGAGTTCCAGTGATATGAATCATGCTGATGGGATATTGTAATGTAATGTAGCTGTAGCACAATTAGTACATCTTATATATTTCACCTCATTATTATACATCATGTTAATTTTATTTCTTTAACTGTGACGCACAAAGTATGCTTTCTTGACCCAGATGATAATGGTAAAATATTCTCACAGGCTTAGTGCTGCTGAAGCAACACAAGAGTAGAGGAAGGAGAGAAGGATGTGCAGCCAAAAAAACATCTATTCTTTTTTTATATATTAAATATTTGCATTTTCAGTCTACAAATAGAGCTCTGGACCTGAAGGTGAAAACTATCAGTAGTCAGTCCCTCCAGGATTTCGCGTTTTCTCAAAATTTGTGAGGAGTTTTGCATTATTTTTTTCTTCAAACTCTCCACTGCTTTGTAGTGTTTCTGTCCTTGGCTCCTCCGTGGCTCTCAGGCAAGTAAAACATCACCACAACTTGCCCAAAGGACAAGTAGCCTCAAGCCCTGTCTAGGTAGCTATAGCACGTGTCAAAGCAACACCCAACCCAACAGAACATCATCCAATGCATCACCCTTATCTTCTTCCTACATTCTGCTGCTATACAAATGCCCTGCTGCCCACGTTTCATTGAAGAAAATGTGATTCATTAAAGCTGATTCGTGGTACTGCATTGGTGTCTTTGGGTGGATTGATGGGTAAGCAGAGTGAAGGATGATGGGAACCAATCCAGGGGCTATGGAGGACAATTCTGGCACACTTTACAACAAAGAAAAGTGAAGTATCAGTATTGTTTACTAGCATCTGCTCCTGTGAATACTGTTCAAATTTACTTTAGGTAAAGTTTGGTTTTGGAAAGACCTTGACAACAACTTCGTAGCCTGGTCTCAGCAGGACGGAAGAGCAATGGAGAGAAACAGCTCCAATGGCGACCAATCACTGAGGCATGTACCACAACGGAGCTTCAAAAACCCTTCTTTACTCTGCCCACACTGTGAGAAGCATTATAATGGTGCTGTAGTCCTACCTTCCCAACACCGTCTTTCCCCATTATCACTTCTCTCCTGAACACATGCTGCTGGTGGACAGCCTCATTGCTACCAATCAGATCAATGGAGATGAGATGCATGTAGAGCAGCATGATAAAACACACACAAACTTACACAGGGTTCATCAAGAATGCTGAATGAGGAAGAGGAGTAATAAGCTGAGGGATAAAATAGCTTAGCTGTGAATTACTGCCTAATTTTATTCTTCCAGGTATCAATTTAACTTTTTTTCTTGACTTAATTTGAATCAAGTTGCTACATGAAACTAGGGATGCACCCATCTGCATTTTTTACACTTCTGCTCCGATTTGCATTAATATTATTATTATCTGCAATTATACTGCAATTCCTCAATTAACCACCTGAGCGTGGCTCCAAAAGCGAGCCAATCTCATCATTAAAATACGAAACTTTACAGCAAAAATAAACACCCACCTCTATACATCATTTTCCGGTTGCAAGATGCACAGTTAAGGTGTGACTGCTTTGTGTGATAGGTGGGTGCCATATCAGATCGCAACACACCTCTGCATCACTCACGCTCCACTGCTTTGCCAATATTTGGATTACATGGCAGTTTAGCAGACTCATGCACTGTTAAAACAGTTACAGTCGGTTGTCTGCTTCACCAGGCTTAAAACTGCTTTTCAGAAAACCTATAAGCAAAGAGGGCTCATCCATCTTTAGAGTCTATGATATTTCTGTGCTGAATAAATATGAACTCCTGCTCAGTCAAATAATAGAAACTCTGCTAGTGTTCCAGCTGCATCTCTTTGCCAACAGTCTCAATAAAACAGCAAATGTCAATTGACAAGTGTGACCTCTAAACAAAAATCCACATTCAAAACAGTAATCCACCTGAAAATCTTCATTACAACAACTGCACACATGATTCTCCCGGATAAATGGCTTTTTATGACCATGAGTCAGTGCAGGACAAACTCAAACTCTGAAAATCCATTAGTGTGCAATACATCAACCCACCTTATCTGCCATAAAGGTATGTCCCATCACACTCTTTTAAAAAAATGTGCCGCTTACTAAGCAGCAGGTGCTCAGCCCCTGCCTACGAGCCCACACCCTCCATCTGCTGTGACAAATCTGCTTAATAAATGGCATCCAGTTCTCAGGACGGTACTGAATCAGCACAAATCACACCAGTGTTTGTCAAGCATTTGCCTTGAGTTTCCTCTGACTAATGAGCCATCAGGTGTATGTGTGTGTGTGTGAACTGACTGATTGTAATGGAAGCTTTGCAACATCCCATAACACACACAGAGCGCTGATTTAGAGGCTTCAAAGCTCTGAGATGCACAGAGGAGTAATCAATTAACAGCTTTTGCAGCGATCACATTTCAGTTATCAGTGATGGAAGAGGTTTGGCCTGCTAGCTCACCACCAAGGTGCAGTTCTGGGACAAATCTTGTTATTAAAACAGAACACAGGAGTATATTAGTAAGGTTGTGCCTAGGGCTGAGAAAAACTGAACTGAAATCGAACTTGAGATTTATAACTTTGCAATTAGCAAATTGCAAAGGCTCTGATTATAACGTATACTGCTGGTGGCCCAGAAAACTCTCCTGTGCCTGCAGCGGAAGGAACATCCTCCCTGTCTTTCACTAAACTAACTAACCGTCCACAAAAGTCATTATCAAGCATTTTCAAAACACAGCTAGGTCGCAGATTGCTGAACTTTTTTGTGGAGGTTATAACACTTTATACACAGCACATATTTCACAGAGGAGAGGAGAGAAAGGAGAGGACGACAGCATGTGCCACCATCCACATGTGCAGGGGGAGGAGAGCAGCAGGCAGCAGAAAACAGCGATCATGATCATGTAAAGATCATAAAATAAATAAAATGAAATAAAAATGGAAAGTGCAAGACCTCTCATCAAACAGCGGAATTCAAAACTCTCAAAAGTTACAAGGATCAAGGATGGGATCATTTTTGTAATAAGATATAAATGCATCAATTTATTCTTCATGTTTATTTGACACGGGCGCAGCTTAATGTCAAGCGTTTGAAGGCAAATTAAAACATAATCACATCATGTACTACATATCCTTCACCCCTTGCTGTGTCACTGTCATTTAATCTGCTTATTCTTCAGATGTTTACTGGTGCGATTTAGTTTTTCAAACATTAAAAGACTCTTTCTAAGTTAGAAGTTTAATTCTGAATTATTCTTGGAGATTTAAAGACGCCCGGACTGTAACGACTCTCTGTGTTTCTGTGAGCAATTTGATGCTAATCCTTAGTGTTCAGATTGACCTAATTTAGCTAAATGAATGTATTATCATGAGCTCACACACACACGTTATGTCACTCTGCATCTGTGACTGTGAATGGTTCAAAGATATGACGCTCAGTGTGGTGGCTCCGCACATGTTGCCATCTTGGCAGGCCCTGACTGCTTACCTCCCAAAAACAGGCAGGAAGATGGATTATGAATGGAGCCGAGCTAGAGAGGCGACAGCTACTGACATTTGATGGTACCCAATCAAACTGCTGATCCCTTCTTGAGTAATTTAAAACTTTAATATAACATAAAAACAATGTCTGCTGTGAATAAGGGAATTTGAACATGAGGGATTGACTCAGGTTTCTTTTTGTTGGGCTATAGGCAATTATACCTTTGAATCCCATGAGGTGTTATTTTTAATTAGGCTCTACTACTTAAGTCTAAACTAATAATTGCATATTACTAATTAATTATGCATCATACAAAAACAACATGAATGGACCTTCCTTTCTTTGTTGAATATTTAACAATTCGATGGACCGATGTCTATCAAAACATTGATGTCCGACAATACCAATGACTCATGAGAATAAGTTGCAGCCATTAAAGATAAAAACGCATCAATCTATGTGCCAATTTAATATACAAATTAAAAAAATCTGTCTAACTCTACCCCAAACCAAACTGTGTTCTACAGATAACAGTGGACACAGATTGTATAAATACCTGCCACCACCTGCAAATGCCAGAAATAGAAGCTGTTTTTTTTGGGAAAAACACATCAATAAAGGCCCCATGGCTGCTGTTGCAAACCCTGTTTATTTTGTAAATCTGCAAACAAAATGTCACTGAGAGCAGGTAGGGTCATATATTGATTATTTTTGTCCTGAAAAAATATGTATCATCGAGAGAGAGAGAGAGAGAGAGAGAGAGAGAACATTTTGAGTTAACCAGCCACAGGCAAGTGAAGCAAACAGCAGTAATGTCTGAGTCTGTGTGTGTGTGTCTGTGTAGAGGGAGTTTGGATTAAATTGCTTTGACAGGCAGGCCTCTACCACCCAGACAGCTGCCCTCTAACAAAGTGCTGCAGTGGTTTATCACCTCCCATGCACAAACCTACCGCAACCTAGAAACACCCACACACATAGGACAAACATACAAACAACTGATGGTTAGAATACTTAAGAATAATGATAAAAAATAAATATTTAACTGTCACTCTAAAAGAGTTACAATTCTTTCACTCGGACCTTGTTGTGAAAGCAAACACTGTAAAATTACAGCTGACAGTGAGAACTTTAACCTCATCATAAACATTATTTACTTTTCGCCACCACGGCGCTTTGATGCTGGGCCGAGATATCACATAGTGTCACACTGTCCAAACGCACACGCCCGGGCGCCACCCTTGTTTGTAAAGGCTGCAGGAAGCGGAGCCGGAAAAGGTCTGCATCAGTATTAAAGAGTGGCCCAAAGTGGCATGAATGTCACTCTGCATAACAGAGATGGGACTCTATGATGATAGTTTAAGGTGTTTAAGGTGAATATTTCAGCTCCTTACACCAGATCATGCATTTGTTTACATGTTTTCAGCTTCTTTCCTACATTATGCTCCTTTGTTATCGTGAACAAGAGCTCCAACAACAAACTTCTATGTGAGAAAAACACTTTTTACACATTGTAAACACAGAGGTGGCAACAAACAAAAACAGCCCATGCTAACATTCATGACAGAACGGAGCCCCATCAGCTGCAGCAGCTCAGTTTCTAGATGGTCTCCACTGACTGTAACTGTTTGTCAGGCTAGCTCGGCTGCAGCCTCATCCATAACATCATCTGTTATATCTATTATAGATACAGCTGATTATAGGGATGCACTGATTCAATGTTAACCACCACTATCAGCTCTAATATTGACTATACAGCTAAGGACAGAATGACATTGGGGCTTATCCAGATTTGAGGAGGTATTTTGCAATTTACCTGTTCACACACACGCTAGTTAATTCCAACATACAGCCCAGAGTTTTAAATCAGGTGTGTGTGCATGCTCTGCTGGTTCAGAACTTCTTTAGAATATTGGCAATGTAATATGCAAAAGTAATTGTGTATTTTAGATGTTTTGTACAGCAAGACTCCTGACAAGAACTGTTCACCATTTTGACATTTTATATTGCAAAATAAAACTAAATATGAGACACTGTTTCCAGGCAGTGAATGTTAGTTTATGCTGTTTAAATACAGCAGGTCTGTCACAGGTCACAGGACACAGGACAGGCCTACTGTACTGCTTCCAAAGGGCACTTTAACAGACATTACAGTAACAAGCTGGGGAATTAACAACAGTCTTGTCACTCAAGTTTTGGACTTTCAGTTCCCCTTCATAAATGCAGATGAGTTCCTGTGTGAAATGAGCAGCAGTGAAAGCAGGATTTGATATCAAATCTGGTCCTCCTGACTTTACCGGTTGGAGCCCAGACACAGGGGAGGCACCCCCCCTGTACACAGGCGACCGGTGACCAGAACCCGTGCCCGAACTCCGTGCAGGCAGTTACACAAACACGCCCTGTGCTACTACCTGCGCCACACAAACCGCAGTCCTTCTAAATTAGTCTAGTTAAGTCTGAACACCAAGTTCAGTCAAGGGCTGTCAACTTCCCTCCTGCACCTTCCAGCACGGACAGACAGGCTAGGAGAAGAAGCGGCAAGCAGCGACTCACATTCCTATTTCTTATCTTTCATTCATTAAGGGACACAAACAGTGACCCCCGCGCACCGGAACGTCACAGCGGGCCGTTACACTTCACACAAATCACGGAAGGTCTTCATTTGACTCACCAGTAACACCAACATGAACATTTTCGCCTCTCTCATCCGACTCCCGTAGCGGTTCCAAGAGGCCATGATGCCGTTGCCACGTCTGGATACGCAGGCGCAGTCGGTTTTCCACGGATCCTCAGGCACGGCGCAAAGCTCCATGGGAAATGTAGTTCTACTGAAAAAGTCAGCAAAAGGAGGAGGAGGCACCTGCCACCTTCAACAGGTCAGAGCCTTTCTTCCTTCCATGTTATCAGGGCAGCAGCGAGTGTAGACACTTCGGTCTACATGCGTTTGTTTTTATCAGCGTAACGCAGCCACACTGTAAAAGACAATTAAATTACACAGGAGGGTGATTAGTGAATTGGCTTGTGATTGAATGGCTCTTAATTAGCCCAGCTCTTTATCAATTCGACTTCAGTTCCACTTGGAAATTTGGCTCCTCAGCATCTGATGTGGGTTATTTTAAAATAAAGGATTTTCTGAATGGGGCTTGGTCAGGTCTGGACTTCCTGCTCACCTGTTAGGCACTAGTCTATGCTTAGAATAGAATAGAAGGCAGAGACGTTCATTTTAAAACCACATTTAAATAAATAAATCCCTGAATGGGCTCTTTCTCTTTATTTCCTCATCCTCATCTCCAGAGTATAAACATTGTGTTCCCTCCCTGAGCTTCACTGTTTATTTTCTACAAAACAGCAAAGCAGGAAAACACCCAGGTGCCCAGTGGACTTCTATTGCCAGGTTACCCCCAGCAGGCTCTCTTCTGTGGCGTCCCATACAGCAACAGCGCACGGCCAAGACTTTCCCAGAAGCCCTCCTGACTCTCTGTGATTCACTCCGGCAGCCGATCCGCTTGCTCTGGAAGGACGCGCGGTTGCGACACTCTTCCTCCTCTCCGGGGTGTCCGTGCGCGCTTACTCCTTATTGCGCTTGCAAATCGGCCCCACATCTTTTACTTCCCCTCTCACTCCTCTCCTCCTCCTCCTCATCCTCCTCCCCTCCCTCCCTCCCCTCTCCCCCTCAGCCCGGTGGTATCGTCCGGCGGTGAGGGAGAGAGAGAGCGCAGTTGTCGGCTGCAGGTCGCTCTGAGAGGAACGCGCACAGCGGCTGAGGAAACAACACTAGAGCCCGAACACATTCTGCTGCTTCCACTGCTTAAAGTGCGACCCTGGTTCTGTGCTTATCTCTCTGCCAGGCATTTTCTTCAACTTGGGAAATACTAACATCTGCCAAGGTAAAAGAAAAATGACTTTTCTTCTTATTTCTTATGGGAAACACCTTAAACGACTCATACAAAGCACTTTTGGGTGTGTTTACGGCGCGTATCCTGCTTCAGATTTGGCGTTTCAGGCGACATGGATACTTTAATTGAGGTGTTTGTTTGTTTGTTTTTTATACTGGAGGCCGCTTAAGTAACCTGTTAAGATAAAATAAATTAAAACACCCTCCATCCCTGCTGGATTGGCCACTCGAAGGCTGTATTCAGCCTTGTTGTGGGGTCCGTTCCTCTCTGGACCATGTTTTTCCCCCCTATCAGAGCACGGTTTGAGCAATTGTGTTATTCTGCCTTAATATCAAACACTTCTCAGCTCCTCTGCCCACTTTACCCGCTCCAGGCGAGGTGGTTATAGTCTGCTCATTTTATCGTCTTTTCAGAGCAGCTCCTTTATGTCTCGCCAGTTTTACTTTCCACTCACGTTTCATCCCAGGATCAGAGGCGCATTTGTGGGCTACAGGAGCTGCCTGTTCTTGCCACATTAGCACCGTCTCAAACTTACTTTTTGTGCTCCACGCTGCCCTGCGGCCCCACATGCTGGTGAGATGTGAAGTCTAAAAATATCCATCAGGGGAAAGTTCCTTGTGCAGAGCGCATTGTGCGCGTTAATTGCTTGTTTGTTTTCTCCAAATTGGAATTAAGCGTTCCAGTGTCATTTTAAATTCGTCTTCATCTTGTCCTGTTTTGATCCTCTCCTTGTGAATGTTGTTGTCGGGTTTGAGACAGCCAATTATGACCTCACTGCTCATCACTTCCTATTATCAGATTAACAGCTTTTACGCACGGAATGTGCAGCTTTGCGCACAACATTGCGAGCTCTCCACATTCTCTTATTCTCCCCAAATCTCAGCAAACGTTTGTGCCAATAATTCAATATAAAAACACTGAAATTCAGCTCTATAAGTCATCATTTCATGAGAGGTTCACTTGAAGAGATTTTTACCCCATGCTCTGAATGTGTTTTAGTTTGAACTCCGAGGAGAGCACAAAGCTTCCTCTGGCTGCCGAACAAAGAAATAAATAGGACTATTCCCTCTTGCGTGTGTTTAAGTTTATTGTGCTGGATTTGTTATAGTGGAGTGGAGGACTGTGCTGTAGTGGGGCGACAGAGGGCAGTGTTGAGCAGCACTGTGCAGCTGTGATAACACCTTTCCAGGTGAAGTTTGCTGCATCATGTGAGCGCAGAGCTGCAGACGAAGCTGGAGCCCAAACTGTGCAGCTCTCATCCAAGTTTGAAGAAATGAACAGAAACAGAAAGACATTACTCTGATGGGATTACTGCTTGTGTGATATTTTGTTTTCTTTTCGTGAGTTAATGTCAAGCACTTTTGAAGAAGCGTTCAGAGACATTCAGGTTTTCCAGGCTTAAAATATCACACTCACTCCACTGAATTGAACAACCTGTTCACTTGAAAGCTATTTTCCAGCAGCTCTCACCGCGTTTTTTTTTATCTGCTGCATTTTTTTGAACCCTGTGTTGTTCACTATATCTTCAACATCATCAAATTATGTTTTATTCATTAACACTCAAATGGCTCTGTAAGTTGCTGGTGTGAGTTTTGGTGTGTGATGATTCAATAAGTTTGTGTTGCTGTTTTGTAATCACCATGCTCCTCTTAAAAAGACTTTGGAACTGTTTGATATCTATAATTATAGATTATTAGCGTTTTATTTAAGCATCAGAAGAGGGAGAGTGACAAATTCTCACGGCCGTGTCTCATATCCGAACAACCGAACTCCTCCCTTCTGGAATTTCACGCAGCAGTAGGCATAACTTTTGTTTTTATTTTGCTCACATTTTGATTGATATTCATATATTCTCACAGGTTTTGTCAGGCCCACATGCTTGTCTGATGGATGATTAACGCTTTTGTTATTTGGAGAGCTGTTTTAGTATCCTGGGTCAGTCCTTTCAAATGGAAAACAGGTTTTCATCTTTGATGAACTTATGAGGGCTCTTGACAGGTCCTGGTTGGGGGTAGAGGGTGAGGGGGGGGGGGCGGTGGTAGAGCTGAATCTGGAACAAAACACAAACCTTCAGACCACCTCTCCTCCACATCCTCACAGCAGTTTGTTTTTTAATGCCTGTATCTTAGTGTCATCTGATGTCGACATGAATAATTCACTTCCATTAACAAATATGATCGGTGTGGAATAGATGAGCCTCTTCATCAAACTTTTAATGCTGCATATTTAAACGGTGCTATGTGAATTATTTCTGTTGTCGGGGCATCACTTGAGAGGGGGACAAACGGGATATGAAAGTTTAATGTGTGGAGAACCGGATCTGTCCTCTCCTCTCCGTGTCTGATATTGCTCGGTATATGGTCTGACCTCCACCAGTGTGTGAGTCTCGCTGCGCCTGTCCACAGAGATAACAGATAAGAAGCATGATTCAGTCTGGTGTTGCTCTCTTCATGCTGCTACCTTTCAGTGAATCTCCACTTCTGTTAAAGTAGAAACGAAGGAAAAAAATATTGCCGTCTTATCGTGCTGTTGACAGACTGTTTTGTCTTTTTATAGTGTAGCTTTTTCTCCAAAAAAAGCAGAGAGCGGAAACTGTCGGCGTTTGCAGCATGATAAGTCTGCTGTCAGTCTGTCAGTCAGCAAGTTTGACTTTTCATGCATGTCGAAGAAGAAGCACTTCAGGACTGAGTCTGTTGCCACTCATATGAGCCAAACCTCATTGTTCACACCTCATGCTTTTGTTTTGAAAAAAGGGACAACATCATCAAATGTACGAGTGAAGCACCTTGTACAGCCATATACTTCTTCATGGTTAAATCCTGCCATTCGTGTGGATAAAGTGTCGGTTTATTGGAAGCAGTGGCACTATGGTATACGTACCATAGGAGACCTATACCTATATATTTTTTTTTTAGACTGCATAAAATTTCGAATTGATGACTCTTCAGAGAATGATATAATGGACTTTATGCCGCTGAAGCAGTGCACAGCTTCACAATTCTACAAACTAACACATTTTTCTTTAAGTGGGGAATCCACTAATGTGAAGTCAGAGGGACCAAGGAATGAATGTAACACAGGAGAAATGGCTGGAAATGTTGGCAGGTTGTGGGATGTATGTTAATGAGGCGTGAGGGAAGTTCACGCAGTACAAGATCATACAGAGATATTATCATACCCCTGTAAGATTGTATAGAGTGAACCTGTTGAATGATCATATGTGTTGGAAGTGCAAAACAGAAATGGGAACTTTCTTACATTGTGTATGGGAGTGTACATTGGTGGCTCAAGTCTGGGTTAAAGTGGCGGACTTCCCTGAGTGGGTGGTCTGGTTTAAAAAATCCCCCTTACTCCTGTTACGTGTCTGCTATAGGGGACAGATCTCAACTATCAACAGTATCAAAAAGAATATTTTCTGTTATTATGGTGGGCCTTACAGCTTCAAGAGTAATTCGAAGACACTGGAAAACAGCAGTCTCTCCCAGTTTGAAGGACTGGGTGGATGCAATGGTGGAGACAGCATCCTATGAGTCTATGCTTTGTAGACTAAAGGACAACATGGAGGAAAGGATGTGTCCTTGGGAACATTTTTGGAAATCCACAAAAACTGATAAAAACTAAAAGCAGCGCTCTCAGCACTTTACTTCATGGACTGGATTTCCAGGATATGGATTTTTTTTGCTTTGATTGTTTACTGTTTATTTTTATTGTTATATGGCATGTCAGAGATAGTCTACACCACAAACAAAACCTAATTGTTGTCCCTATGTCCATTTGTATAGATTTCTTAAAACTTAATAACATCTATAAAGGATGCTCTAACTGAGCCACTGAACTTGGGTTTGCTCACTTGTCAGGTGAAGCATGTTAGACTTTTAAAGCCTTCTTCAGCTGGATTTACATGGTAATTATAGGTCACAGAGGAAAAACAAAGATGTCTATATGCAGGGAGAGAGAGAGAGAGAGAGAGAGAGAGAGAGGAGAAAGCACACTGCGTTTTTGTGAGACCTTTCAAGAGATGCTTGCTTGAAGTGGCTCTGTATATATGCAGAACACTGCAGCCACATCGGAGTGTCTGTTGCTCTCTGTTATGTAAATATAATGCTGGATTTGAAATCACAGCTTCAGGCGCTGTGACTGGAGGTGGCAGCCCCTCACCTCAATATTCAGTGTGGCCTTTACACGGAGAATACAATGCTGCGCTGCCTCGTCACCTGAGTGTGATTATGTTGTCCCCACAGTGCTGACATAAATGTTGCCATTTTTCCATTTAAACACACACTCTGAGTGCCTGATTGAGGTCTTGTGCCTGAGTGCACCTCGTTTTATTCAAAATGAAATCATTCCTCTGCTATTTGACAACCTGTGCAGAAATGTGGGCTTTTTTTGTATGTGTAGGCTGATGTGAACATTCTGTGGCCAATTTTACTGTCAGCAGCGTTGACAGAAACCACAACAGCACAACAGACCTTTGATTTTAGTTCAGTCTTTTGTTAATGACAGAGCAGGTTTTTTTGTGTGGGGGGGTGTTTACCAATGATAACCAGACAGTTTGAGCCGTCAGCAGCACAGACCTGAGGCCAGCAGCCTGGGTGGAAATGAATAATTCCACAATGTCTGTCTGGGTCCCCGCTGCCTTCCAAGATCTCATTGTTTCTGAATGCGGAGTGCACTTGGCGTGGCCTTCGCTCGCCGTGTGTGTGTGTGTGTGTGTCTGTCTGTAACCTGGCCTTTCTCCGCCTCGACACACAACCTCGCTGTCTGTGAAATCTGATCCAGCTGCAGCGTCTCTCTGCGCTCCGTCTGCAGTTCTGCTAATTAACGCTCGATGCGACCCAACAGTCTCAATTTGTCTCTGGAACATTATCATCGCTGTTTATCTTCCACTTTCCCATGTTGTTATTGTTGTAGCTTCAGGAAGAATGGAAATAAGATAAACAGAATAAGTGAGAGATTTATTTTTTTAGCTTTAAATTGCTTGTTTGATGAATTACTTATTGAGCAGTTTTAATTTATTAATTTCTTTTGTTGCATTTTGCCCATGTGAGGATTTGCTAACGGATTTTTTCTATATTGGGAATGAATTGCTAAAAATCTAGGTGCTCTGTTTTAATTGCGTGTGCATCATCATGAAGGACAGTTTTTAAACGTGCATTTCTTTACAACATCACTGATTTCTGCCTTTTCACACATTCCCATTGTTACCCCTTTGGGTATTAAATGAGGTGTGTAAGCATGCGCTCATACGTGCATGTGCGCATGCGTGCATGTCTGAGCAATTTTATTTTTCTCTTTGTGTCCGTGCGAAAGCGGACGTGAAGGCATGTGCCTTTTCTCTCCCATCCCTCCTCCGTTCAGGTCTGAGCAGAGGGGAGAATAAAAAGGGGGGAGCGAGAGGAGGAGAAAGTACTCCCACAGTTGATTTGGCCATTGTGGTGGTGGTGGTGGGGAGGGGGAGGAACACTATTCCCATTGATGCAGTGGATGCATGGCTAAAACCCCCAGAAGCTTTAGGAAGGGAGCTTATTCAAGGCTTGATGTGACCCAGAGGACCGGGTTGGAAGATGGGTGTTGAGCCCCATTGTGGGGACGGTGGGAACATTGTTCCCGTTCCGCTGCTCTAATGCCGCTGTGAACCGCTGGCTCTGTGAGCTGGAAGGGCTTCTCAGGTTGTCTGTTTTTGCTCTAAAGACATTGGAGAGGCCTTTTATGTGAGATGTCTCATGCATTTTCAAAGTCATTAAACAGATCTAAGGAACACTTTCCATAGGCTCTTATTAGGGAATCTATGGGCATTCCATTGCTAACTAAATATACAAACCATTTTTCACAAGCCACATATTTTCCAATCGCTGTGACACAGAAAAAATATTATCAGACTAGAAGCTAGTTAACACCTAAGTCTGCTGCCTTGTAAAAAGTGTTTAATCTTATGAATTTATGTGTTGGAAGTTTGAGCCCCGAAGGTTGCCGCTTGGTTGGAAGACAATCCATGATCGTTCCCTCTGAGGCTGTTTTTTTTAATGCCTCACCCAAACCACAAGTTAAACGATCTGATCGGGTAAAAACCAAACACCTCATGGCGTCAGTCCTAAAGCAAACTTCTGATGATGTGTAGCAAATCTGATCACATGTTCCTTTAGCATAACAATGTGTCTTATCTAGGCGACCAATCTTATGTGGTTGCAAAAAACGTTGTGTTTAGACCCCATGAACAATCAAATCCCTTGTTAAATGGTGTGAAATCGTAGCTTTGACCTTTGACCTATGACATAAACAGCACATTCTGTACTTATCTTTGATTTCACTAAGGGAAAAAACTGCAAAAAATAACAACCAGGGTTTATTTTACTCCATAAACAGGCTTATAGTGTTAATCACCTAAATGTTCTTAGCCACACATCTAAAAGCAAGCATTTTATTTTGAAAGATATCATGTAAGATAAATTGTTGTTACATTTATCAGGTGTTATTTGAAGTTGTGGTACTTTTTTTTTTACTGTAAACATGAAATTCAGGTGATAATAGTCATATAAAAATGACGCTTTTGGCTGTGAAGTGCTTACACAGCTTCATCAGACTCACCTCTGCTGTGATGCCTCAGCATTTCTCTGGCGGTATGTTCCTTAAAAAAAAAGACAGCCCATTGTGTGCTGCTTTTAGATACTCTCCTAATGGAATAAGGCTCATTTTTACCCCGGCGTCCGCTCTAAAATTGTTACATCTCTTCTAAATGGAGTCACACGGTTAGAGCTAAACTCTCAGTGGAGTAATAGGTTTGCAGTAAGCCCTCCAAACAAGGCTTGGATTAAGATGGCAACTCTTATGGTATTTGTGTAACTATGTATTTACACACTGACAGGAAATAGAGTGAGTTTCTAATATGTTTTATGATTTTTTTGTTCATTGACTGCCAGGCCTCAGTTTGGAGGCTGCTGGCTGCTGGAGCTCAGACTTCCTGATGTGTTTAGCTAAAGTTTTATTAGCATTGGTCTGTTTCCAGTATGGGACTTTGATTAACTGCATGTGATAGGTCGTCTAACTGGCTCATTAGTGAGCACTGCACATGCATCTATGCCTGTCAGCAATCTGCTTGTTTGTGCGAATGTCCATTTGTTTTCGTCCGTGCATTTGGTGAGCCTCTGCTTCCCTATTGTGTATTTTCAGTAATGGCTGTGAAATCAGCAGTTGGTTGGGCAGCTGGTCGTCACTGTCATCGTTCCCTGCAGCCCTCGTAGCATGTGTAATTGGACAACCACATGTCAGGCTGTGATTTGCAGTATGAGTCTAATGATTCAGTGTAGTTGTCCCCCAGCCAGATGATGGTTTGAAAAGTAACGAGAGTACAGAAATCTTTACTCCTGAGATGGGAGATTTAGTTTTTCATTTTTGAAAAAAACATGTGAAAGTTTTGCCGAAAGTTACCTGAATTCTTTTGCAGGTTTTTTTTGTGTGACAATGAACTGACTGGGAAGGACTCAAGCACGGCCTGAGGCACTGGCTGATGGTTTCACACTTTATGCTGTGCAAATAGTATATAGTACAATCTTAGGCAAAGTTATTTTAAACGCCAGGCAGAATCTGGATCAAGAAACACTAGGAAACGCCAGATTTACATGCTGGACTCATACGGTATCCAGCACGCTTTAATTGTGACATCATTTCACACCAGACGAGTTTCAGGAGTGTTTCTTAAGTGTATTGTGTCTGTGTGTACGTTAGAAGCTCCTGTGAGATTCACAAAATCACGTACTTCAGGCTGGGTTACAGACACCTCCATCAACATCCACCCCATTTTTATTTATTTATTTTTATTTTACAACAATAATCCCAGAGGGAAATTGTTTTTAAGGCTGCTGCCAAGCAGTGTCATACAATGACCAGCAAGGCACGCCACACCAGTGAGTGCACTGGAGGCAGTGCGGGTAAAGTGCCTTGACCAAGGACACACGACAATGACTTAGGGAGGAGTCTTTCGGTTATTGGACAACCCTGCTCTACCACTGAGCCACTGCTGCCCACAAATATGTTCCTATATTTCCTTTTAATACACAATAAACATGTGTGGGAGATGTATTATCTGTATTATCTGACTAAAAGTTCAATTCTATTATACTGGTCAATTATAGAGTAAAACAAGTTATACCCACATTATCAAGGACACTTTGAGCCATCCTGGATTGCTAGCTACCCCACAGTCCACCTCTTTGCCCAGGAGTTACGCAGGTACTGCTGCAGCCTCCATACTGAGCTTCACAGTCCCCCTTCAGGAAGCCTATAGATGACAGATGGTCAGTCATGGAAGGCTCATCCATCTTTACATACAGTGAACAAGTAGCTGCTGTAGCTACATATCAGTGGAAACATTAGCTGTGGTGTGGTAGAGCCCCTTTTTTCTCAAGAAGTCTGCAGTAATTTAGCAGAACTGGAGGTGCACCATCACTCTGACACTAGACCATGACTACATTCCTATTAAGATGCCACCCTACAGTGAACAGCTGAGCCTCTAAAATAACCTTTGACACTCTGGATAACACAACACTGACAAGCTGAGGATCCAGAGCCCCACGGTGCACTGACACACAGTTTTTGTAGTTTTTGACGGCTTCTTCATCACAGCGTTCACTTTCTGTTTCCTCTTCTGTGACTAGTTCAGCTCTCCCTGTTAGAAGAGCGCCTCTAAATGTTTTATGCTGTATGAATTATTACTGGCCTGACCTGACAACAGGAAGTGTGCTTGTTGAATAATTACACATCTCTGCGTTGAAAGTGTTTGCTACCTTATGTTGGCTTCCATGTTATTAATCCCAAAACAATCGCTGCCTCTGGAAAAAAATCAGCATATAGACTGCACAAGACTGAATGCACTGATAGGGGGAAGCAATAACAGAGAGCATGTGTTGTTCTGTGTGACAGCTATAGGCCTATTCAACAGTTCAGATGTCAAAACATCTCAATATTCTCTCAGAGGATCAGAGCAGGCCATTATTCATTGTCTGATTTTGTTTTTCTTATTCGACCTGGGTAACAATGAGCATCTTGCTGCACTGGAGCTTAAACCTGCCAGACGTTCAGGAGGAATGATGCTGTTGTGTCTTCTGACCTTTTTGTTCGGCTCCTGCCAGAAATATTTTGGTTTAAAGCCAAAACGACAGACAAGATTTGGATTCAGAGCTTGTAAGAGTATCCTTAATTGAGAGCTCATTAGACACTGAACCTATATAACAGCCCGTGTCCACACGGAGCACACAACAGTATTTTACTTGTGCGAGTGCAGCCGTGTGTTTGTTTGACTCGAGGATCGGCTGTACAAAGGTCACTCTGTGTGTTTTTTTTTTCTTGACAAGTCTGACAAGCAAGTCAACAAAGTGGCACAGAAAGTATGATGTGTCTCACTTCAGTCCCCTCGAGCTTCAAGTGTTCACAGTGTTTGCGTCCCCGCCACCTCCACGGCACCGCTGAGTTTTGGTTCCGCAGTCGGCTGTGGTTACTATGACGATAGAAGTGGTTCCCGGCGGGGGCAGTGGGGTCTATTTCAGACACTGAAAGAGAGGAGTGTGACAGTGATTAATGTCCTGGCAGAAACAGAGACCATCAGCTCTCAGAGCGCCATCGCCAACCCAACATCGCACCTCACTAGACTTTAATCACAATCATGTGAATTATTTATTATACAAAAAAAAAGTCAATTTTTTTTTCACTTGGTGTATGAAAGCCGGCCTAAATTGAAATGTTGGATTAAGCTAAGAAGGAAATGAGATTCACCTGTGTGTCAAATCAATCCTCTCAATCCCACTGATTAATGGCAAAACATTTGTCTCAGGGTCTCGTGCTCGTTCTGAAACATCAAACAGAGGAGAAGTGGCCTTTTTTTTATATCCAGGTGGTGTGTGAGGGAGAGGAGCTGTTGAAAGTCACGTGGGCACTCCGGTTACCGTGCAGCCTGTTAACAAGGAAGTGAAGTGATGAAAGACCAGGGGCCAAACGTCTGCATGACAGAGATAAGCAGCCAACCGTGTTCCCTCATCCTGCAACCACAAGAAAACACTGCGTCTGGATATTCAAGCAGCAGCAGCAGCAGAGTTTAGCATGCACTTTATAAACACAAACACTGCTTTAGTGGGATAGTCTGGACAAACCAGACACACACACACGACTGATTCCTGCTTCATATTGGATTCACTTTTGTACAAATGAAAAAAAAAAACCTCAAAGCTTTGTGACGGTTCCTCTTTCATGTCGCCCACCTGGATCTCAAGGTCCATTAGAGCTCCTTTTGAGAATCCTGGTCTCTGCACATCATTGCACTCTCCCTTCCTCTTCCCCCTTTTACGCCACCACTGTCTGCTGAAAGGAAGCTCTGTTGGGTCACTATGCTGCATAGTGTGTGTGTGTGCTCAAGGGAAGAAAAAAAAAACAACCCCTACATCTGTCCAGCACCTTCAAACACCGTGTGACCCGACTCTCTGCCCTCATGTCTCATATTGATAGAAATGTAAAGGAGCTGAGCGCCAGTGTATGATTTGGTAGAGACATGACGAATGAGCTCCACACACATACGCTCCTTTGTGTATTCATTCAACGACAGGAGGTAACATTACCTCGCCATTTTTTACACACCTGTCTGGCTGCTTCACCCGAACCTCTTTCATATACCTGTTTACAAAATGGAACACAGCAGGAAGGAAGAGCAGCGCTTTTTGTGGCTACGTGTAAATCAGCTGCTGGACGTTTGATGGCAAAGTGCACGTCTGCCCCCGCTCACAGCAGATTGCTCTTGCTAGTCTTGGCCAGAAGCCCCATTCATCACTCACAACAAGCAGCTTTAGTGAAGCCCTTTTTTTTTTCTTAAACTATGGCTGAGGTCCCAGTAGTGGTATTGAACGCACAGAGTCTCACTAAATGGCAAATATATGGTTAAACTGACAGCCGGACAGAGCGGGGAACCATTTGCATCTGCATCCATTAGTACTGTTTTGCATAATTGCATAATTTGTGATTCAGCTGTTTGTTTTGACATTTTTAATGATGTGTGTAAGAAATAATCTGTGAAAAAAATACAAGGCCACATATTCACCTCACTATTGAATGAATTCAGGAGTCATTATGTGACCCAGGTCTATAAGATGTAGTTACATTAGACCTGAAAGATCATAGTAACAACAAGCATCTGAATAACGCTCTTGCTATGGACACAGTTTTAACCCCTCTTGTAGGACATAAAATGTAAAATTAGGGCAAGAAGATCGTGGAGAAGCTTGTCGCAGAGTTAATCAAGTACTCCTGATGTCAAACTGTGACTGAAAGTGAAGCAAATATTTAACTTAATAAAGAACACACCAATTAAACTGCTATTTAAAGGCTTTCCTGTCTAGACGCAGCACTGCTGATGACAGCTGAGCCATTTTCAGTCATCATATGATCGATAGGTGCTTATTTTATTTATAAATCAACTTGAAATTGCCACTTTTCATCATTTCGAAGCTCCACACTGAAGTGTTGGTAGCTGACTGCAAACATTTTAACATGTAACCCAAACCTGAAGCACACAGAAACAAGGAACACAACCTTATGTGTGCAGAACTGAGGAACCTCCTTATATCCTCCAGTTCCTCTTGCATTCTACGTGCACTCTTTTATAGCCCACAGCATTGGCCAAACGACCATTTATGTTGTTTCCAGAGTCACCAGCCTAATGAGGGCATAATGTAAATTGTTATTACACAACCTGACATCAAATAAACAAGCAAAGAACACTGTGCAGTGGATTGGTCATGATCTTACACCAGGGGTGCCCACAGTTTTCGGCTCGCGAGCTACTTTTTGCAATGACCAAGTCAAAATGATCTACCTACTCTAATCCACGTATATACACGTGTGTATATAATTGATTTCCATTTTAGGATATATGAACAATAGCTTTATATAAACAGGTTATAATAAACAACACAGAAATCATAAAATTACTCATCTTTATAAAATTCAAAATAACAATGTGTAGTTAAATTACATTTTTCAGCTAACAAGTTAGCTAACTAACGAGCCAGAGCACCGGCACCATGATTGAAGAACATTATAAAAACACAGCGCGCAGCATCCAGTCTGAACGGGCATCAGGTTCCTCTGTTTCTCCGGTTTGTTGACACGGCCTAAGAACTTGCCCCAAAGGTCTTGTATTGACGGTGAGAGCTCTCACTCCTTCGACCATTCGCGCTACTACATACACACACAAACACGCAACGACGTGGCGATCAGAAGAGAGTGAGACATCTGTGTTATAAAGAATCTTTGAGGCACCATGAGGATAGATGAAACTAACATGAATATTATTTTTAAATGACACGCGATCGACCCGCACCCCCTCGACGTAGTGGGCACCCCTGTCTCACACAGTAATTTAGAAGCACATTCATAGAAAGTCACAAACATAAAACAATTAAAATACATGTGCATCAATAACAGCTGTACGTCCTGCATGGTTTCCACTCAGCCTTCCTCAGTCTAATGTGTCCTTGTAGTCTCTTGAACTGTAACTGATTCAGTGTCCAGAGATTTGACCTTGTTTCTTTACCTCTTCATCAAATCCAATTTACATCGTACCCACCCGGCTTTATTTACTTGATTACACTATGGTGCTTTGTTCTGTTCACAAAGCCAGCCCGGTGCTGGATGAATGGCGGGGGCCGTGAAGGTAGATAGATGAATACTTATGTCACGTCAATGCAACAGCACTGGCAATTACCTCAGGGTCATACAGGCCTGTGTGTGTTATTCAGACAC
This sequence comes from Parambassis ranga, assembly GCF_900634625.1. Classification (NCBI taxonomy): domain Eukaryota; kingdom Metazoa; phylum Chordata; class Actinopteri; family Ambassidae; genus Parambassis; species Parambassis ranga. Next base: position 4,394,783 of record NC_041041.1, on the reverse strand, counting down.
ATGCTGCTGTCTCATTTTCTGCTGGGCTCCGCTTTCTCTTCTCATTTCGGCTCCGGTAAATTATGAAGCCCTCAGGGGGGGTGGGGAACGACGAGAAGACAATGGGGGAGAAATTACAGTCACGCCACACTTTTAAACACCGTTCAATAACTTTTAGGGAGCAGGCGAACATTTGAAGACTTTTGTCCTTGTTTTAATTGCTTAAGAGCGGTGACAGCAGAAGGTCTGCAGAGCTTAAACAGATGTGACAGGGTTGGTTCACACACATCACCAAAAAAAACAACGAATGGTCAGTCAAGAATATCTCTCGTCTCATTGCTCTGAAACATTTGTTGTAACCACAGAGGAAAGCGGCAGCAGCTTCCTCCACCCTAAAACAGATTCGGTTTATCCAGAGAAAACCACATTTCAGTAAATTGACCCTTTTGTGGCAGCTTTGTGCGGAGATGTGTCAGGACCAGCACAACCCTATAAAATACTCATATCATATCATAAAATGCGACACTGACTTTTGTCCGAACAGATGGATTGATGAGCTGCTGTGATCCTGAATGTCCAATTTAAAACCCCGTTTGCGGTGTTTGTGGTCGTCCTGCAGCAGCTCGCTGTGATTTACACAAACACACAAACTTCACAGCGACTGAAGGGCTGCAGCTCAGACGGCGAGCAGACACACGACAGCTGTTATTACATGCAGATGTGTGGACGGAGCCCTCTGTATGCAGACAAATACGTCCACCTCAGCTCAGCGTGAAACAACAAATTGATGTATGAAGATGTTGGCATTTAATGTGTGGCACGCCGCAGGTTGACTTTGGATTCATGGCACACTTAGATGACATCTGGACTTTTTTTTTTTTTTTCAGATGGGAATTTTGTTTTTGTCAAACACTAGCCAGCGGCTGAAAAACACTTGATGGAAAGAAATTGTGTTTCACTCCACCTTGACGTGTGGTGGAAGAGCTGCATGAAAAGAGTTTGTGTTGTATTTGTGTGTCTTTATTTATTTATTAGTTGGTCTTATTTTGTTTGGTGCTGACAGTTCTACTCATCACATGGCACACAGACACTTCTATCATCTGTGTTTATATTGATTTAATGCTAATACGGATGATGGATAGACCTCCACTCATCTTAGATACCGGTGCAGGGATTTGATACCATCTGATCCAACACAGCTGATGACTGATAAGGCTCTCTGTCAGCAGTCCAGATGTTGGAACACTGTGCAGAGCATACACTCATGCATTTGACTTGGAAGTGGGGAACGTAGCCCTAATAGGTTTCTGTAAGTGAGCAGCGGTGTCCATATACTTTTGGTTATTTAGTGCACATGCATTATAGATGCGGAGCTGCAGCTTTTCTTGTTGACAGAGACAGCGGAAGTTGCTCTGTGCTCAGTAGTCTGCTCCAGCCACCCTTGATGCCCCCTGCTGCTTCGACAGCATGCCCCCGCTGGCACGACGCCCAGACACCCCTGGCGATTTACAAACCAGCAGTGATGGCGGCCATGTCCACGCGCCTTCGACTTTGCTGAAGACGTGCTCCTATTCATTAAGGCAGCACAAATGACAGAGGGCTGCTTGTGTTTCTGCAGTGAAGGGGATAACCGAGATATAAAACACTGGCATGCTGGTCAGGGACAGCCAATATGTGGCGGTTAGACCGACGGTCTAACCGCCACATATTGGCCTGCCTGATTGTGACTCTGTTCCATGTTGTGATCTAAATGAGTGTTTTCCAGTGGCTGCATTCTTCTCTGAGTGATTCATATTCATATTAGTAAGGCACTCCTGGTGGCTGTTCAACTCTTTGTGACTTAAAGGTAAATCATTAACTGTTATCACATCTGAAGAGACGGACATTATGACTTTTTGTTTTGCCTTTTAATTTCCCTGAGCTCGCCCTGCTCTGCAGGTGGGGCCGGCACAATATGACAGCTATTACATCCGAGCGCTTTGTTTACACAGCAGCTCACATGGTCTATAGACTCATTCAGCTGCAAGCAGCTGTAAGCTTTTGATTAGAAAGTCAGTGAATTTACCATTTTATCAGTCTGACAGCATTTTTACACATAAAAGATACCAAAGTTTGTCCTCTTTCATTATTTTTTTAATCCAAAATTGAAGGTTGAATGTGCAAATAAAAAGCTGCACCTTCATCTAAACAGGGTCGCTGCTCTGTCTGCCCTCTTCCTGGTTGGTGCTTTCTTTGTTTTCTTGTCCAACTTTCTATTCATTTCAATGTCCTTAGCCTCGGTGCCATCAACGAAATAATGAGGCAGGGTTTGAATTTTACTGCTTCTTCCTATTTAACTTTAAAATTATGGACACAATGCAGCAGCGGTCTCATCTTCCAGGGCTGCAAGAAATAAAGGCACCCAGTGGTGCACAGGCTAAATCACGATGGCACCATCTCCTGCATTGCAGGTAGCAGAAATGAGGAAGTCATGGAGCAGATATGCGTCCATAATTTCTCAGCGCTGTAGTTTTTAGATCAGTATTAGAAGCCTTAATGGTGACTTTGTGATGAGTGAGGCAGTGAGGCTCTGTGGCACGGCAGAATGACCTTGCTGCTATAAAATATTCTGAAGTGAAAAGACCTGGCCTGGATCCAAGCACAGTGGCCCCGCATTTGCTGACAACAGCCATTTGATACTGAGGACAGACTACAGGACAGTCCTCTCTGCTACTGTATACGTGTGTGAGTGTTTGCGTGTGTCTCATACTGCCTGTGATCTGGTGTGGTGGCTGTAGCCTCCAGGGACACGCAGACAGCTTCCTGGCATGGGAATGTGAAGCAGAAGAAGAAGAAGAAGAGGAGGAGGACTTAGCCACCACAAGCCGTCCTCCTCTTCCTCCTGTATCTGTTTTGTCTCTTCTTTCCGCCGGTGCCAGACTCTAATGCACCACAGGTGGACAATTTCAAAGCGAGCCGTGAACCCAGGGCTATGAGAAAAGAACTGAAGATGTGCAGCACTGACAGAAGTGAAGCAGGGGATTTTTGGCTGATGATGAAGGCGTTACATTTCACTCAATCGAACTGTCTGTAAGCAGCAGCGAGTGGATTGATGCAAAATACGCACTCTGGAGATCAGCTTTTGTTCTGGCTCTGAAGCTTTTTTTCATGTTTGTGCAACATAATTCTTCATAAATTGCTGTCTTTATGGGCCGTCTTGCAGACTGAATGAAAACAATTTCAGGCTTACAGTTCTATCCATAAATGACTCATAACAGTGGATTAATGGCACGTCTATCAAAGCACATCATCGGGACTCTTCAGTTGTTTGTCGTTCAGTTACATAAATCAAAGCAACAGTGTCTCCACTTCTGTACAGTTTTCTTTATTTAAGGACTTAAATCGTATTTTCAGATTCTTAGGGTCTTTTCAGTCTGTAATTGTACCTTCAGTTTACATGAGATGCATCTCATTTACTGTACAACAGGAGCCTTGTCAGTCACTGGCAGCCGTTGACTGCTCAGATTCGCTGCATTGTTTTTGGCAGGTGTAACATATTCACTGATAAAAGACATGAAGCTGGATTACAATTGTTAACCCAAAGTTAATTTTCTAAGAGCTTCTCTTTTCTGAGAAACAAGATAGATTTATGTAAATGTTAGCACTAGCATGACCAGATATAGCAGCAGATTTCCATTACACAGTCCATCCAACTGTTCATGCCATGATGGCAGCGTCTGAGTCCACCTGAACTCCTGGTTTATCCAAATACAGGCAAGAAGGTGGAGCACACAGATGCAGCGTTACTGCTTACTCACTGTAAGTGGAGGTCTTCGTCGAAGACAATAAAATGGACTCATAACTAACGGACATTACATGCATCAGTCTTTACTGGATTGCCTCTGGCTGGACAAAATACATGATGGTAGATGAAGCTGTGTTAGTTTTAAACTTTACATGGTGCATTGACAGTGGGATTAATTGAATCCACCATACATTCAGACAGCACTACAAAGTCTAGTGGTCTATGTAGTTTTGGTTGACTCTTCTAATCTTCAAACAAAGCCCATTTGTTCTTAATAATAACATGTTTCTTTTAGTCATCTTGAATTATTTCACACCTCGCATCCCTGGGAGCGAAGATTTGTTTTTTCTTTTGAGTCCGCTCCTGGGCGCTGTGGGTGAAGTGAAGCAGAAATTGAATAAAGGTGCTGTTAAGGTTGGGAGTAACATTGGTCTCATTCACGCCACATTGTATCCCGGCGCGCTTTGATCTGCTGCTTCGAGAGGCCGACAGAAGAAGAGAAACCGGTGTCACAACTTTGATTGCTTCGTAGAGTTGTGCTGGGAAACTTATTTCTCTTATGATATCTGAATTAATAATGCGGCGTGGTGACGTGTGCCGGTGCTTTTTTTTTCAGTGTGTTGTCAAAAGTAAGACAATGTTGCTGTGCTGCCTGAAACCTTTCGTCACGCAGACATTAAGACTGAGAATGCACAGGAACATACACACTCAGACTGCGTATCACACTCCAGTGCTTCCTTTTATTCCCCCCCCTTCAGGCCATGCTCTGTTTGAACCCAAATTAATAGCCTCCTTTACTGCGTCGCATATAATTTGAACCTGTCTCTCCGTTCTGCAATTCAATCTTAATTGCTAAGTACTTCCATTTCAAGAGTTGTTAAGCAAACGGCGCCTATGACGGATGAGTCTGTGTGGTAGTAAACACAGAATGACTTCATCAAACGCTCCCTCTATCCTCCTGCTGCCTTTCACAAAGTCAGAAACTCTTTGCTGTCCTCCCAGGAGAGGGGTTGGATAAAAAGACAGGAGCATTGGTTCTACCTGCCACTTTCTTTTCTTTAGTTATATCCTCACACGCTCACAGTGATGAATGAGGGCTTCACTCCTGCACTTTAAAAGATGGATTGGGAGCTTGATGGCCAGCCCCTCTCCTGTTAAATGGTTTAATTCCTGCTGTCTCTCTGCCTCTCTCTCTTGTCATACTTTCAACATTTATCTCTGTCTTTTATTCGATTTACTTTGTATCATCCTTATCATAAGAAGCTGCTTCTTTAACTCTTATTTTGGAGCTCTCTCTCTCTCTCCCTTGTGGAGCTCTTTTCATTCCTTGCTTGATGTCTCTCTCTCTCTCTCTCTCTCTCTCTCTTACGAATTTTCTGCCTTTCACTCAGCCTCTTTTTCAATTTTTGGGCTCTTTCACTTTCTGCTCCAGGTGGAATTTTCATTGATTAAAACCAGACGTGGTCTGCACTTCTGTGTCCAACTGACCAAGCTCGGCTCACAAAGATGAATCACCCGCAGCCTTTTTCTATCAGTCCACGCTCCTTCCACATCCATCCCTTACTCTCCGAGCTGTCGACTCCAAAATGAAATGAGCCCCAGACTGATTGTGTGTAGGTTTAGTAGACAATGAGGTGCTTTAGTGTGTGTATGCAGGACTTCAGCTGAGCCAAACACAGACCGCTGCTCGAGGTGCTCTCCAGTTTTTTTTCGTTTAATTCCTCCTAACAAATAAAAAGTTAACGGAGGATTGAAAATCAATTTTATGAGCATTACATATTCACACCTGCAGGTTGGAAAGCTTTGGGCTTTTGTACAGCAGGGCAGGGCATAAGGAAACCTGGTGGGTCCGCTGGTAAGGTGAACAGAAGTGCAGGTAGACCTACGTGTTTTGTTGTTGAACTACAGGTGGGTCGGACCGGATTTATCGGCTGGATTGAGTTGATCTTCACTGGCTTGTTGCGTTCCCTCTTCTGTGGTTGGTTGATCTGATTGGTTCAAGTTAGCTTGCAGCAGACAGTAAGGCCCCGTTCACACTGGAGAAAGTCATTCCAGCTAGAGTAGGATTGAGCCCAGCCTTTAAGCTGGATGCGTTCAGACCTATTTTCAAATCTGGCTAGCACACACTTGTGTCCGCACTCAATCCGGCTTCATCCAGCATGTTTGCTGTCCTCCAAACCACTAGGTGGCGCCTCGTAATATACAGAGTCTGTTCACGCCACGGTAGGACCGCTTGTGCGCATGCGTCATGCGGTTTTTTTGTCCCGCGTCGCGCCCCGTGACCCGGAAGTAGCACATCGCTAACCGGAAGTAGCATGTCGCTAACCGGAAGTAGAACGTTAGCCGGATTCGCTCGCCACATTTGCGTTCACACCTGAGCCACATTTGAAACAATCCGGCTAGATCCACCTCTCGTGGGTGCTGGATTGAAATCAAACTGGATACAGCCGGATTCGAGGTGTTCACACTCAAAAAAACACATCTGGATTGATCTGGATGCGGCCGAATCCTGCTTAAGCCACATTTTTTTCCCCAGTGTGAACGGGTTATAACTGGTTAACCCCTTTTCACACATGCATTGCATCAGTATCCTTTATTATCGATGCAGATTTTAGCATTCTAAACATTTTCCAGGCTTCAGAGCGAAGCTGCACGTGTGAATGCAAATGTCCGACTTAGACAGAAGACATTATCTTTACTGGGTAGTTCAGCCAGAGTGTGAACGCAGCAGGTAGCAGTCAGGTGCACTCACGCCATTGTTTCAGGCTAATGAATGAAAAGACACGTCTGGTTAATAATTTAACATTATGCGGGACGGAACATATGGATGTACTGCCCAGCCTCATCCGATCATGGGACTGATACAACGTTCTGTTTGCATTAATGAGATGTTTGATTTCTCGTCTCATTAAATAAACACTCCTTCTGTGCAGCATCTGTGGGTCAATGCTTTGACAATGAACATATGGATCTGCAGTCCAGAAACAACGCTGCCAGTCTGGCTCCAGAAGTTTCTGTGGACCCTTTTAACGTACTTTGACCACTTTTGCCGAATCCGCCTGTCTCCAGGTTGCCTTGACTTTAAATTGCCTTCCTTCACAAAGGAGACAAAGTACAAACGTGTCAGAGGAACCTTTCAAGCCTGCAGGATACAAGTGTTTGATGTACAAAAGGCGAAAAAAAGAAATACAAAAGTGTACTTTCAGTCTGTTTTTCTGTGGTTCGACAGCACTGCAGCTTGAAGAGCATTTCCTGTTTCAATGCCCCAAAACACACACACTGAAGCTTACATAGTGGCCTGACCTGGAAACCACTGCAGCATTGGATGGTTTGGTTTGAAACGGAGCTCACAAACAAATCCCTGCAGCCATGGTTCGGTTCAGATATGTTAGCGTGTCCAGACACTTATGAACGCATGCTGTTGGTCTCTGGCTAACTCTCCGTACATGTTCACACCCTTTCTTACATTATACGTTGGGGTTGCTGCAGGCTGAAACTGTATTAGCTTAATGCACATAATACATTAGGCTGATAAGAGACATTTCACTTAATTTTATGCTCATAATTTGGAGGGTAATAAATGGATATAAGCTGTTTGGCTGCTTCCCTCTCCGTCTGAATTCACTTTGATGCAGAGAATCTTTCCTGTGTAGGAAAGTTCTCCCCAAAGGTGTGTTTTTTTGTGGATGTGCGTGGTGCAGCTGCAGTGCTGCAGTTCCCCTCTCATCCCTCTTGTTTCCTCCTCCTCCTCTTCCTCCTCCAAATCGCCCACTCTTCTCCTTTCTTCCTCAGTCAGGGTGGTACTCACTGCTGCTCAACTCGGCTCAGCCCGGCTCGGCTCACTGCTTCCTGCAATGGTGTCTGACCAACAAGGAAAACTCTGAGGGTTATCTTTCCTCCTCCTCCTCCTCCTCCTCCCTCTGGAAGCTGGTGTCCTTTGGCTTAATAAATAATTCCTCACCTCAGTCCCAAAGTTCTTTGTCCTCAGGGCCTTTCGCTGCCTGTCGGAATAAATATGCATGTAAGCGGCAGGTGAAAAATGGCTTTCTTCTCCTTCCAATGCCACATACGTGCACTACTTGAGGATGGCGTGAAAGAAGCAGTGCAGCCTTCCTGTGTTTTTGAACGTAGCTGCTCTCCACTCACAGTCAGGGAGGTTTCAGCTGGATTTTATGGGTGCATATTTTAATGATGCAGTTACTGTCAGAGGTTTGCTCTGTGGAGATGTGAGGTAGAAGGAGAAGTGAGAGGGGAAACACATATCAAGTGTTTTGGATAATGAGGGTCGGAGGGTGTATTCTTGCAGTGCTTTGTTAGGGAGATCAGGTTTGAGGATCAGAGATGGGGAGCACATGGTTAACTTTATGCTTTGACAGGTAAAGAGAAGGCAGATGTTTCTGCCTGTGTGCATGAAACATTTGCTTAAATTACATGACAATTTCATAATGAACCGCTCCTGGAAAAGCAGACAGAAAACCCTCAAACAGAGATAACTGTGGTCTTCCAGAGAGAATATTAAATTTTTGGCCTTTAGGAATATTTCTCATAGAATATTAGTAATACATAATCTTTAGCTGCATGTGATGTGAGATTGGCATTTGCTCTTTGCTTTAGTCCCAAGGTTCATTAAGAGATGAGTTTTTTCCACTTATAAGATTTCCTGTTTTATGTTGGTAGCTGCTTCACAGCCTCGTTTGTCTATGCTCTTCATATTCCTGCATACATGCAGTGTTGGATCCTCCTGCCTGCTTTACTGTTATAAATAATTGTTATGAATAATTTGAGGCATGATGCTTGGACTGTGTTTAGCTGGAATGCTGTACATTGATCATGATGTTTACTTTTTGTTTAGGTTTCGACAAGGGAATCAGCTCATTTGTCAGAAGAGTTCTGTTAATAATCTTCAACTCTTTTCTCTTTTTTATGCTTTAAAACGTTTTTTTTTTATTACCAGTATGGTAATGGATGGATTTTTATTTGCCATGTGCCTTTTTCAGTGTCCTATAAGAACCACACATGCAGAACACTGCCCATATCACAGACAGAAGGCAGGAGCTGTTAGCCCGCTGGCTGTAACTTAGCTATGCTACATACTGGGCTGTCATTCAGTTCAACTTTATTGTTTGTTCTGCTATTAGAGTGCAGCAGGAATGATGTATTTTTGCAGGCCAATATCCCATGGATTTGTGGTTTTTTCATATGATTTTGGATTATTAAAGACTCTAAGATCAACAACAGTTTATGGAACTTACAGGACTTATTCAGCGACACTTTGCTTTGTGTTAGGGAATAATGAAGATATATTCTAAATATTATGTGGTGTGTATGTGGATATAATATAATCTATGTAACCACCGACCTTATCTTAATCAAACATCCACTGCCCTATGGAGGAGGGAAGGCAACGACTCATTCCTGCTGTGCTCTACACTCATGTTAAAGGTGGTAAAAGTATTTTAATTAGCTCAAACTGTCACTGGTGTGGTTCTCTGTGTACATGTTCATCAGACTAATGTTTTGGTGCCCTGGCTACCTCAGAGTTGTGTTAACCGAAGACCTTTCCTAACTTGAGCAGCATAATTGACATTATTTTGGATGGATGATGATGCTGCTGGTGACACAAATGTCAGGTGCATCTCATCGCCCTGTTGTCTTCATTGTGCCTGACACATAGTCAGGTGACTGTTTGTGTAAGAGGACAATCGAAGCAGTGGAGACACCTGTGTGGTGGTGTGGTGAGCATGCAGGCTCGACCCTCCTCTCAATACGTATTTTCTCCTCTGCGCTCCTCCTGCTAAGCAGGAATGCTCCCCCATAAGGACAGAGACCTTTGTGCTGCTCACACATGCATGTGTCTGGTTTTTATGTTCATGGGTTTGAGATGAAACAGCATAGTAAAGCTTACATACAGTACAGGTGGTGATGAAAACTGAGTGAATCAAAGCCTATTTTCTCTTTATTTAAATAATAAACACAAACAGGCAAAAGTTCAGACATTAAAAACAACTTGTTTTTTTTGTCAAATGAGTAATTGCTGCAAGCTTTCAGAGTGAGACCTCGCACATTTCAAGTGTGTTTCAGGTGACAAATACATGAATCTCAGATGTGTAATACGCTGAATTGTTGTGTTTTGTAAGAGCTTGCCACTCATAGTGAGAGGCTGATGGAAAGATTTCAGGGCCTTTTCATATTTATTGTAAAGAGCTGAACGCTCAGACGCTTCGAGCTGGTATAAAACTCTAATAAAATGAGGATGGAAAATTGTTATTAAAGCACAGAAGCAGCTATTTAGATGCAAACCTACCCCACGTGTTGATGTTTAAAAAAAAAAGGAAAAATGCAAAGAAAGGATTAATTCTCCCTCAGTGTATAAGTGTATAAGAAGGCGCCTGTTTAATTTGATGTTAGGTTGTTTTTCCTTCTGATGACTACACCCTTGTGTAAATGTGTGCTGTTGGAGTGTCAGTGTAAATGCAGTCACTCATAATGGAGTCACATCATGTTTGCTGTTTTTGCTAATTGAGGTAAAAGCACACAGAGGCAGAATTATAAAGCAATTACTGAGAAAGAATGGAACTGAACCACATCTGCTGTGAAATACTTGCTTCACATGTACAGAAAGGGGGGGGGGGCATACATATATCCACGTCTTGTTCTAGCCCACTTGGCAGGACTGCTGTGGCCTTTTGGCTGCTGCACAGCCCGTACGTGCTGATCAATATTCAGCTCAATAAGTGTAATGCTGGTCTGAAGAGGAGCTTGCTGCTCCTGCGCCGCCTGCAGACGTTTTAGTCCTCCCCTGCTGTGCACTTCGCTCCAACCCATCACAACAAACCTACCTACAAACGAGCACTCAAGAACACAGAAACAGAGACGGAGGAGGGAAAAAGATGAGGCACAGATGAACGGTTTCTTTGACTAACACACAAATGGACCGGTGCAGCCTCATTTACTTCAGCAGCAGGCCAACCAAACAGTCCCGACTACATGAAGAAGAGAGTTTATCCCACAGCAAACACTCGTCGTGAGGGGGTAAACATCCACAGAGCAGAGACTGCACAACAGCAGACTCCTTTCTGTCTCCTCTGTTCTGAAGCACCAGCAGAAATGGGTCTTAGAGGCAGGCGGATGGCCGCTAAAAATCTTGGGGTGGAAATCCAAAAGCCTCACAACAGGCAAGGTAGTGGACAATACACAAAGTCTGCTTTTGGAGGCACGGGGGTCAAGGGAGGTTCATTTATGGGCTGTATTTCCGGGAGACTACGTCATCAAATCCAGTTGAAGGTTCTGTTCTGTGGTCTAAGGAAACATGGGATCATACCAAGCACCGAGTCTTTTGTTCAGAGAATTTTCAAGGATGCTTGTGCGTCTCCTTGTCATTGATCCTGTGTGTGCACACAAAAGGCGGAGCAAGGCAGTGAAGGTGGAAGCTTTTCAGAGACGTAAAGGAAAACAAGATGGACAAAACCATATATATATATATATATATATATATATATATATATATATATATATATATATATATATACACTTGATGCCCACAGCCTGCCTCATGACACACAGACCTGTCCATAGCTGCTTCTGGACTGAACATGTACATTAACTACACATGGTCCATTTTAATTTGAGATGATTTCTTTGATTATTTAACCTGTTCAGATCCTTTGCAATGAAAATCAAATATATATATTCGGTGCATGAGTACTTACTTTTAATACTTAAAGTACATTTACACTTAAGTAGGATTGTTGATATAGCACTTCTACTTTTACTTAAGTATATATTTTGCTGTGTAATTGTACTTTTACTTAAGTACCAAGCTTCAGTACTTCCTCCATCACTGAATATAGCTTTACCTTTAGATGCAGCTAGTTAGTCATGCACAAAACTCACAGCTGGGAACTGGTTTAACTCACTGAAAATGCAGCTGTAGTAATTATTTTAATGCTAAAACATGCGGCATGCATTACCTGCCACAAGTTAAGTACGTAAATAGATATAGATATTATAGACAATGCTCATGGTTTTTTTTAGCTGTAAGTCAAGATATAGTCCTACTGAGACAGCACGGCACCTTCAGGACTTGTTGAGCAGTCAGTATTCCTCATGCCCTGTAGAGTACAGTCTGTATGAGGCAGTGTCACTTTTCTGAGGATTGATGCATTTAAATTGGGTCGTTAGCTCTCCGTCATTTCTCTAAGCCATCTGGTCAGCCGTGCAGTTTGTAGTGCTAAAGCTAACGCTGATGTATTAGCAGCCCTAGGCTCCTTTAATGGAGGTAGCACTTAATTACTACAGAGGCCCACTTGAGCTTAGCGAGCAATCAGATAGAGCACGTACACAGGACTCACCATTGGAAATTGGTTTTCACGCAGATGGAACATACATATTTATGTAATGGTGTCTGTAAATGTGGAGGTGCGGGTGCCTTTGGCATTAGCGATGCTTTCATTCCCCCTGTGGCCTTTATGTTTAAGTCCTCGTTTACATCCGTGCTGTAACCTTTTAGCAATTTGTCACCACTCTCACAATAACACAGACGACCTCTCCACTAACCCAGAGAGGCCGTCTCTGAGAGCCGCTAGAGCAGAGTCAGAGGTGACTCCGTATATAAACAGGTGTCAAGTGCTATGATGGAAAGCCGAGGACATATGAAACTGGGCTGGAAACCCAGCCGGGGCGGCTGGTGGTGCTGCTGTGGAGACGTAGGAGGACGGAGCAGGATAACAGCGGTAACAGATGACTCTGTCTGACGCTGTGATGCCATGGTTTCAGGTTGTGCAAACTAAACCAGCTTCTATGTAACCGCTGACCTTTCGGGAAGCAGATATGTGTGTGTGTGTGTGTGTGTGTGTGTGAGATAATCATTAGTGCATGGTGTTTCTAGGCTGGTTGTTTTTGTCACATTCTCTTTGTGTAACAGTAAATCCTCTGAATACATACAGGCGTCCATCACATGTTTTCTTTATTCAGCATCCAGCCTCCATTAGTTTACTTTAGTTTATGCTGAAATTGTCCTCAGGCGATAAATATTAAAGAATCAATGCATGCATTAGAGGAGATTTGTGTATTTTTGTTTCTCCCTCAACACAACATTTTAACTGGAGGTCATTGTTTTTCAGATTTGTTGACAGATGATGATCTATCTACCCTGTCGTACATATTGATTGCATATTATCATACATTATCTACTGTACACATCACTTTATTCGCTGTATTTTAACCCATATATCCTGCATTAGTCTCTGCTTTTATTCTGATATATTAGACATACATCTCCTTACTGTAATTCTACATCTGTACATGTGTTTATGCTTGCCTCGCTGCTCCTGGACTTCTTTGTCTGCCTTGTATTTGCCTTGTATTTGTTAAGATGCACTGTTGCATGGGTAGGTTACTGCTGCAGAAGAGCATCAAGTGTTCACTGTAGAGAAATTCACATTAAAATGGACAATCGAACAGTGATGGATGGTGTTTGGACTTCAGTCTGCAAACAGGAACTCTGCATGCAGGCACCTCCACACCGACTTTACAAGCTCCTGTTGGAGCTGCGTTATTGACAGTTGAGGTCAGATGTCATCAACACTTCCAGACTTTAGCCACATTCATCCTGTCAGGACAGTACACATGTGGTGTGTCTCATGTTGGGCACACAGGAACAGAAACTGTTTGTTTTCTGTATATTTTGTTGTGAGAAGCATGACTGATGTGAGAGAGCTGCTGTGATTGAACTGCACATTTTGAACTGTTGCACTGATTGGTCAATAATTTCACATTTAATCAACGATGGTTTAACTAAGAGTCTGTTTGAACCTTTAAAACTTTGTGGTTATTTTGTGCTGCTTTTCTCAGTGTATACCATGCACTGCAGTAAAAACCACTCTGCTGTCTTTGACTTTGGGGGGGCTCCATAAAAAGTTGTTTAGCTACAGCACTCTGGCTGCTGCACTCTGATGTAAACTGGAAAGCTGTAGGCAGTAATCTGATGCTAATTAGACACGTTTCCTTTAGTGCCCTGAAGGGGAACTAAACAATGTGCGAATGTGTGTCAGTGTGAGATAAACATCAGGAGCTGTGGAGTTGTGAACTCCTGTTGTTTCCTAACTCGCCTCTTCACCCACTTCCGACGACGTCTTTATTTAACTGTCTGATTCGGTTACCAGTAAGTGGAGCTTAATTAGGGGAATTTGATTTTCACTGCTGGATCTGATGCCGTCCGTTGATAACCACCGTTATGAAGAGAAAAAGAGGAAGATGCTCTGAGGCGACAGACCAAAAACAAAGTTGTGCTCCGCTTTGTCTGCTTCATGCTGTTATCAGGGGGGACTGCTGGTCTCAAGTTCAACACACACACACACACACACACTGCTGCCAAGCAGACAGATGACATTCAAGGACTAATTCAAGATTAGACAGAATGTCTAATTGCAGCTATATATGCTGTGTGTGTGTGTCTGTGTGTGTGTGTGTGTGTGAACTGTTTTATCTTGAGTATGGAGAGAGGCCTGATGACTACCTAAGAGACTGCAGGCGTTCATCTGGTCACATTTCATACACTACTCGCATCATTAATGAGCATCACACTCCTCTTTATGATGCATTGTGGGATACACTGAGTGCACCTTTAAGGTTTGATTCTCCCTATAGAGACTGAGAATGAGTGAACAGTGACAAATTTATCTCTGAATACAAAGATGAAGTGAGCTTTGGTATCATCAGGCCTGGTGGTGAAGAGGAGGCGCGGCTGGACGAGAAGAACGATAAACACTGATAAACCCTCTAGACCTGGAGGAGGTGGTGGAGAAAAGAGTCCAGACTTTCACTCAGGAGGCTGGAGCTTGACTTCTCCACCATTTTTTTTTTTTGCTCACACAGTGACGGCTCCTCTCCCTGTTGGATGTGATATAAATGCTTTTATATCTGTGTAAGAATCTAGTGCCATCACCAGGTGAAGACTGCATTTTGTATTTACTTTGATCAGTGGGAGAAGAGTTTAAATACTCCACTGATTACTCCTCTAAGCCCAGCCGTGCTGAGCCGTGAACCTGTTAAGCTGTGTGTTTGTATTGCTTTGTGCCTGTGGCTGCGGTGATTCAGTTAATTTGACCTGATAGCGGCGGGGGTGAGAAGCTGTTTTTGTTTTCTGACTTTGTTATTTCCTCTGGTTTTAAGAACAGAGATGCTTTCTGCAGACTCACACAGCCTTGCTTGGAGATTTGTGGTCGTTTGCAGGCTGAATTACCATTTTTGGTTTCAATTGTGCCTTTAGCTGTTTTCCTGTGGTTGTTATTTTGTCCGACAAAACAGGAAGAAAAATGCAGATTTTTACCTGCACTATTTTCTCACTCCACATTCTCCATCCTCTGGACAAAGCTCCGACTGGCTCTGAGCTCTTCCAGCTGTCAGCGAGCAGCGGGCCAATTCGAGCTGCCACAGGCCGCGATGTGGGAATCTGTTCTGAGGTCTGGAAGCAGGTGTTGGCTCTGGTGTTACCTATTGTTACCTATTTTTATCAGATCACCAAGAATGTCACAGCCTGGTCTGTCATGGTTAATAAAGTTTTACTGAATTAGAGCACGGCTGAGTAATTCCATGCAGACATTGTCTGTGTGTGGATGTTTGGTGCAGCAGCATCACTGCAGGAGGTGTGTGTGTGTGTGTAACACTATAGGTCACAGACTAAGCAGTTTATGAGAATTCTTCCTCCTCACTTGTTGCAGTGAATAAAGCCTGATCCCACACTGACATTGGAGATTATGGGGAGTTCTCTTTTTGTTTGAGCGGACACTTCCCGCCGCTCAGCCCTAAATTCTCAGCTTAGCTCCATAGAAAATCCCCTTTAAGGCAGTTGTCTACCTGTCTTTCTGGATGTTAAGTGTGTGTCCACTTGGGGCTTGCAAATGTAGAGGTTGAAATGTTGAACATTATATTTAATAAATTGGTGATTTTTATGCAATTATGTGTGTTGCTTTTGTCCCTAAACAGACTCTAAATCATCTGAGTGGACGATGGCCTTTTCTGATGGATTATTCTCACATTTTAAGGACAAGAAGTTTTATTTGGTGCCTCAAATGCTTATATGAAAAACTGCGAGCAGCAGAAGCTGGAGCGATCGGTCTTATTGAATGAAAATAATCCCCCCCTCGCTCCATTCATTTTTGCTGCTCTGTATGGAAGTGGAGGAAACAGCAGCCATATCACGGCAGTTGACGCCACAAGAGGGATTGCAAGTCTGAGCTTCTACTTGAGGTTGCCGTAGAAACCGACCAGGGCTATTTGTTCCAATTTGCTCTATGGCATTGAGATCAAAAAGCTCGGACCAAATGCGCTTGCTGCATATTAGCATCTGTGTTTGATTCATCACACTTAGGCGTCTGTTCACCTCATTTACATTCACATTGTTCATTTACAGTTGGTTCACTTTTTTTTTCGGGGCTGCTTAGGTTATGTGGGGCTTTAGGGGGTTTAATGCATTTGAACTCTGTGGTTTGTTATTGTGCAGTTAGGCCTTCAGTTGATGCAAAAGGCATCTCGCAGGTTGCGCCCCCCCCCCCCCAACGTGAAGTTCGCTTTAAATGCCATTCCTGCTCCGCCTCCTCTGCTCCATTGAAAAGTTGGCGGTTTGTTTACGAGAGCGCCAGGCACTGCTTTGTGGCTCTGCAGTCCTGCAGAAAGACTCACCCCTCCCCCTTCTTTCTCTCCCCTCTTCCAGAATCAGTTTGAAAAGGACAGACGGCCTTCTCAGCTCCGTCCCTACACCCCAGTGATGCTTAGCTGGTGAGTACACTCTAAACTTTCATGCTTTTTTTTTTTTACTTTTACCTGAATTTCTTTCCATTTTCCATGAGTTCTGCAGAAAATTTGACTTTTTTGTGTGCTCAATTATGCTGGCAAATACTAAAATGTCTCTCTGGTCTTGTGCATAAGGGATGGCAATCATTCTTTCTCCTCTTTTTCTCACTTTAAAAAAATATGTCTGTCTTCCCTGCCCCCTCTAAAATCTCTGTGCTTGCAGTGAAAGTGAGGCAGTCTCTCTCTTTTTTGGGTGAAAGGCCTTTATTCTGACTGAGTGAAGTGATTTGAAAAGCAGTGGGGAGAGAATAGCAGTGGAGGCGGAAGAGAGGAGGATAAGCAGTGGAGGTGGTGGTGGTGGTGGTGGTTGCGGGTGGAGGGGCTTCGTACAGGCTGCTAATGGAACAGGTTTACCTCTCCATCTCCATGCGAAAGCGAACGAGTGAATCACTGTGCTTGCAGACAGCCTTGAGCCTAATTGACACTACGCAGGGAAATTATTATACATGAGTGCACAATCACCTTCACCTGCACCACACTGTTGGTACATTTATATGCTGCCTGTTAATACAGCAGTAAGAGAATACTCTTATTATTACAGCCTGTAGATATGTGTGTGTGTGTTTTTTTTCGTTATTTTTGGCTTTATTGGCTAATGTGTAACTCCGGCTTCCTCCCACATTTCAAAGACAAGGAATTCTAAATTGGCAGTAATGTGAGTGTTTGTTTGGCATCAAACTACTCAGTTAGGTTAATAAAAAAAACACAAAACACAACATGACACTTATTACAAGGCTATTTCCTTCCATTTTTTTTGCTCCAACTTAATTTCCCCATGGGGATTAATAAGTAAAGTAAATCTTAATCTTAATCTTAACTCCCACTCCGACCAGCAGCTTTTACCTGCAACTAGGGATGTCCTGATCAGGATTTTTAGCCTCCAAATCTGAGTCCGAGTCATTTGATCTTGATTATCTGCCGATATCGAGTCCCGATCCGATACTTTTGTGCTATGTTGCTGTGATCACGGGGCATATGAATTGTGCAAAACTCTGTGCGTGTGTGTGTGTGTCAAGACGGCTTACCGCATTGACCTCCCCTTTGCACGGGTAATACGTCCACAAACTGCCCGAAACGCATTACCACAGAGTCTGAATACTTCCATTCAAACTCATGACTTTCACAAATCCCAGTTTCGAACCAAGGACCTCTCACACCCAAACCAATGACACCCCTACACTACAGGCCAGAGAGCCATCCTACACAGCACTATGCTGAATTTAATCCATGGACACGCGTTAACGTTGACAGCCCTAATACATATATATCCGAGTCCTGATCGGGAGGCAACGTCCGATTCCGATCGAGTCTGAAACCACCTAATCGGGCCCGATTTCCGATCACGTGATCGGATCTGGACATCCCTACCTGCAACTTATGCACATAACCACAGGAGGGCGCATATCTTTGTAAACAGTGGTTGTTTCTTATGTTTCAAATTAAACAACTGCTCTTGTTTTTCCTACTAAATGGCTGTTTATATCACATCTATGAATGCCTGTCTGTAACCCCGATAATCCCCGATAATTCCCAATAATCTCCACATCAATTTCTGCATCTCTGTAGACTGTCCTCTTGTAACAGGAGAGACCATGAGTGTGGAAATGAAGAAAAAATGTCGTTTAAGATAATGCTCTTGTTATTGTGTGACTATTGTGCGATTAGTCACAGAGTATATGTTCATATCCAAAATTTACAAAAAGTTTAGATCCAAGATTTTAAAGGAATGGTTAGTAAAGTAACCGTAAAGTGTTTTCCACCACAGTATGTGATAGACTGAACCAATATAATTGGATATAATGACTAAGGAACAACAGGCTCACTGGTGACTTATTGATTATGTGTCTGATCCTTTGATTAAACAGGTGGGATTTTAATTCAGAAAGCTCGTCTCTTCATACCTTCTGGTACAGGAAGAAAAAACTCCACTATAGTTATTACCTTTTTTCACAGGAAATGATCTTTATCATCGAGGCTCACTGTGATGTTTGTGATTTGCTGCTCTTGCTGCTCCTGAATTCTACAAAGATAAAAACAAAAACACGTAGCTTGTGATGAAGAAAACTGGGGCTGTGGGTAATTGGTTAATATGAAACACATAAGTCAACCTGTGATTTCAGTATTCACAGTAATCAGGCTCTTTGTTTGCAGTGAAATGGCATGATTAAGACTTTAAAATGCATCATCGTGAGAACAGCATGAACACGAGAACACCACACAAACCTTCAGTGTCGCATTAATCTGTGTCATTATTGGTTGTTTTTTTTTCTTCTTGGCTCAGTTGAGCAAAACGTGCCAAACATGAATCGCAGATTGAAGTCGAATCTCGGTTTTTGAAACCCCCCCAAAAAACTCCACAAACAAGATAATCTGATGTGATCTAAACAGCCTTCAGATGGATCTGCTGCAGGCGCGTCGGCCGCCACCTGCCATCGGTTATTACATTTATCTGTAACAAGATAAAGACCAATTTTTGGCACGGTATATAAAAATCAATCTCTTTAAGCTTCATCACCTGATTTCTGCCCTGATAACCACAGATCCTTCTTTTTGTTCGGTCTGAGCTGAAGCTGCGTTCCAGGTGAGCTTTCAAACAAACCTTTTCTGCTTAAAAAACAAAAAACAAAAACCTGGAGCGCAGGCCGATTTATCATAAAGAGTAGACAGCCCACTTCTCCCTCTGTGTTTAATATCCCTGAAGGCCAGCCTTGGCATTTTCTCTTGTTCCGTTGTTGTACTCCCATTGCTCAGCACTCGCCTCCTTCTCACTTACTCTGCTCAATTCAATTTGTGGCCTAAATATCTCTCCCTAATATGTGTCATTGGAGTAGAGCACAGCAGTGCTCCCTCTCTGGCTGCTCTGAGGAAGCTCCGCTCTGTTTGTCTTGGTTCTCTCTCTGCTCCTCGGGGAGGAGATCAGGGGGCTCCAGCCGTGGTTGGCATGTTCTCTCCTCCAGTCTCACTGTTGTTTGCTGATATTTAGTTCAGGATGACAATAAGCCGGAAGAAAACAAGCTCCTTCCAGGCCAATACAGGGAAAGAAAGGGTGGACTCGGAGGGGAGTGACCTGAAATCAAAATTAGGAGAGGGGGGGTGGATAAGGGGACTCATCTCTGGATAGGGATTCTCTTTAAAGCAGTCTGTTTGTGGCCCCTAGGGCCGAATTAAGTGAGCGTCATTATCCCTGGCAAATTACCACGCTGCCTTTGTGGTCCAGCCATGGTACATTAGGGTGCCTTAAAAACGTGGCCGAGCCGTGCCCATTCAGCTCACAAAAAAAAAGAGGGGCCGCTGGCAGATCCTTGGCCTGGCTCACAGAGGAGGCATTCACACCACACCGGGGAAGTGGGGGGGAGGGGAGGGGTGGTGACAGTGGTGACGGTGATGGAGGGGTTCTCCCCGAGATGAGTAAAAAACCCGCTCCCGCTAAGGCTGATGTGACCGTCTCAAAGGACATGGAGCTGATGATGTCATCCCAAGTTTGATCAGACGGAGCTCACGGAAAGACTCGTGAAGGTTTCCATGCTAATTAGTGCTCTTCGTCAGACCGGCAGGCAGGCATCCATCACCATAACCAGCAACGAAACATCTAATTTTCAGTCTTACCATCAGGTAACTTCCAGCTGCTCTATCTGCTGCTAGAGTGGGCTCATTTCTCTGTGTATCACCTGCAGCCACGGACTCACTCCAGCAGGAACAATGGAAGAAAGAAAGAGTGAGCTAGTCCGGCTTATTTTGTTTTTGTTTCAGATGCCATATTTCAGACAAACCAACAGAGCAGAATGATGAATGTGAAACAGCTTGTTCCTGCACAGGCTTTTAAAAAATGTCTGCAGAGACGGTTATTTTTCACATTTTTCTGAGTTTGTACATATAAATCAGTTATCTGAGAAATCAAATCTTCTTTTATTCTCAACCCATTTTCTTCCCTCACGATATCATAGCATTGCTTTTAATATTTAAAAACCAGAGAAGACAATTGTGAGATCTGCAGTTGACTAGAGCAGTCATCACATTATGGCTTCTATTTAAAGAATAATCAACAGTGTGAGGTTTAGAGTGCCCCACCTTCCCTCTTGTGCTTTGTTCATACTTAAAGGAGTTAGGTGTTACTGCCAAAATGGCGACGCCACTTTGAGAATCAGAAAACCTACATTTGACAACAAGCCCATCTGTTGTTCCTCCGTTCTGAAGTCAGTCCAGCTAGAGTAGGGTTGAATCCAGCCTTTAAGCTGAATACGTTCAGACCTATTTTCAAATCTGGCAATCACACACACGTGTGTCCACGCTCAATCCAGTTTAACCCGAATTCTTTGTTGTCCCCCAAACCGCTAGGTGGCGCCTCATAATATACAGAGTCTGTTGTGTTTTTTTTTTTTTGTCCTGTGTTGCTCGTTCTTTCGTTTTTTCCGGTTCCTTTGTAGCCCTGTCGAAAGTAAAATCGATATATCCAGATCTCGATCCATCTCCGAGCAGTGGATCGAGATCTAGATATATCTAGATTTGTGTTGTTCAGACTCAGAAAAAAACTATCCGGATATGACCCGAATCCCGCTCTAGCTGGATCCCCAGTGTCTTAAAGTCATGTAATTGCTTGTTTGGTGTGTGTTAATGTTAATGTCAGAGAAGGAGGCTGCATCCCTCTTCTTGGTTTATGTTTGCTTTGGTTTTGTCCACTGCTGAGGAGGACGAGGAGGCTGATCTGAGATGCAGGGCAGGCCGTCCATGTGAAGCATTTCAGCCGTTGCAGAGTGCTTGCACCATACAAGTGTCTGTCAGTTATGAATACAATCCGCTACAAGCTTCGGTTGAAGTTAAGCTTTCGTTTCCAACATCAGCAGGTAGCTCAGAGTTGATCCTCAGGGCCTGAAACAGTTGAATCAAATGCCCATAAATTCACAGAGCACAGTGAGCTGTGATGTCGAAGCCTTCAAAGTAAACTAAATAAGCCTGTCAGCTGACGGCACAGTATAACTCCCAGTGTGTGAAATATTTGTTCCTGGCACTTGGCCTTTTTATTTACCATCTAATCAACCAGAAGCTTTAGCTCAACGATTGATGTCTCCTTCATTTTATTTTTCCTTAGGTGGGAGATTTCATTACTTCTCCAACATTGTTTCCTGCTTTTATGAACTCAATCCCTGCGCTGAAGTAGATGAAGGCAGGGAGGAGGCTTTTGTCCAGGGGCCGTGGCAGCAACCCTGAGCCTGTAAATCCTGTGCTGATATCTGGATCATTAAGCTGTGAGCCCTGAGTCCTTTGGTTCTTTATCACCAGGCCCGGATCCCAGGCCATAATGAAGGCTAACTGGCTAATGATTAGCTGTCTTCTGCAAAGCTGCCGCTGCTGCCAGTCTGAATAGGAAGAGACTGAAAGCACGTAAATCTGGCCTCAGACACTTTTATCAGTCTGACTCACTTCCTGTAATGTCTGAAACAATTTTCTCTACTCTACAGTGGAGTGGTTATTTGCTTTTTAATTTGACAAACAGCATTTACCTGCTTTCATTGCTAAACAAGCCTGACGGAGATGAGAGGAGGAAGATTGTCTTGTGTGGAAATAAGGACTGAGACGCAGTGGTTGGGATAATGATCACTTTTTTTTTCTTTGATTATGTTCTGTTAGTCTGGAACAATGCAGCCATCTGAATGTGATACATGGAGGAAATAACAATGATCATAGTGCCTCCACTTACAGAGCTGACTGTGAATGAGATGGTACAGAAGAGGAAGCATGTAAGGTGAGCCCTGTGAGGGTGCAAAGATCAGACCTGGCCTGGAAATGATTACTTTATCCGTAGATTGACTGTGCAACATGCAACATGCGACATGCAATTAGCAGAATTATCGCATTTACAGTCTTCTCCTGTAAAAGTTGAAGACATGGCTGCTAAAACACACATCCTCACACATAAACAAACATCAGACTAAAGTTCACAAGAATTAAATTTAATTCTTTGTCCAGGTTTTCTACCCAATCTTATGCACATGGCTACATAAAGTGATGGACATGACAGACACTGAGCTAATTGAGAGCTTTTTCTTTGGCATGGACGAGCTCTCCTCTCCACTACAGCATGCGTTGAACAGAAAAGCGACGCTGTCTCCGCCCTGCAGCTGCTGATCGCACTCTGATTTTATGCAAACAAGACCTTTCACTATACTTTGGGAGATAGGGTCCATGTGCAGCAGACAGCCGGGCTGTAAGGAGGTGTTTCTGCTCTGCATGCAGCTCTGAGTTTATCTTCCATTTGTCCTCCTTTCCTTTTGTTCTGTGCTTTATATTCATGTGGACATATACAGCTGAGGATGCAGCTATAGCTGTGGTTAGTCAGGTTTAGTGCACTATGCCGGTCGCAGCCTGATGCATTGTACTAGAACTTTATATGAATTTATATTTAAAATTGTCCCGTTTTGTACATTTTTGCTGTAAAGTTGGACATTTTTACGCGGACGTCTCGGGGTATGGACTCACTTTTGGAACCAACCATCTAGAGGCCATTTCAGGAAGTGCTGCTTTGGCTTCACCTATGCCGAAACTTATTATCAGACTTTTATTACATGTGTTGTAAAATCCTTTTCCTGACAGAGCTCCACCTGTAGGGACACCTTGCTTCCTGCATTTGCTCTAAACAAACACAAATCAATGGGAGAAGGGGCCAGTTTTACCACCAACCGTCTCCCTATTTTCTGTTGTTAAAGGTTGCTCATTTGATAAATTACCATGCCCTTTGTCTGCTGTTCTGTGGCTGACTTGTGGTTTCATAGGAAGTCTGTAACCCTCCAATGCACCAGTCTAAATCCAGTTTCAGAGCCGCAACATCTCTGAAATCCTCAGATTTAGTCTGGG
Organism: Parambassis ranga; assembly: GCF_900634625.1. Taxonomy (NCBI): domain Eukaryota; kingdom Metazoa; phylum Chordata; class Actinopteri; family Ambassidae; genus Parambassis; species Parambassis ranga. Next base: position 4,371,319 of record NC_041041.1, on the reverse strand, counting down.
CTTAATCAGCCTCACCTGACCACAAGCAGAACTGAACAGTCTCCTCCGTCAGTGGGGGGAAATCCACTTTCACTCCTGACAACTGCTCTGTTCCTGGCTGTAAACGCACTGTTTAATCATTCAGTAAGGATTAGTGGCACTGTGTGTTTTCTAATTATAGACCGGGACTGTGCACTCTCCTCCTCTGAGGGGTCAGATGGAGCCCACCAGGCTCTCAGCCAGCAGCTGACTCTCAGCAACTTTTACACCATTATTCCTGTGTGTGTTCTAACTTCCATCTTTTTATATTGTTGTTGTTGTTTTTTTGTGCTTTGTTCTGTTCCTCTCTCTCCATTGTTGCATTGACAAGAAAGACTTTTCATTTGGATAAAATAAAACTCAATGAGGTAGCTGTCAAAATAAATCACTTCCTGTATCAAGGAGGAATTGCCTGAGAGAAAAGGACACCAATTCTTTTTTTTTTTTCACTTCTTCCGCCACACAATCAATCAGTTTCCTTTCACATCTTTTTATTCTTGGTGAACAATGGGTTTGATTAACCCCTCTGGGAAAGCTCATTATCCATTTCCATTACAAAGGTGTTTGTAAGTCACTTGGATTTGAAACGCCTGAGCAAAAAAACACACATAGATCAAAGGAATATATTGAGCTTTGGAAGATAATAATAGAAAAAGAATGTGATGGCTGCCAATCTCAGCGCATGAACAACAGGCCAGATGCGCGTCCTTCTTTGATGTGTTTTTGTGCTTTGTGTCCGAACGGAAACAAGTTTGCTTCACTCGCGTTAAAACGTCTCACTCTCCGAGCGTAGATGAAGCGAGCTGCAGCGGTGGGGCCACAATAATTATAAATGTATGAGTTTATTTTTATTATCAGAGCCTGTTAAGGACTTCCGGGAGTTTTGTTGTTAATCTGAATCAATTTCACTTCTTCAAGGGGCACCCAGGAAATGATTCAATCCATTTTTAATCAAAGCATCTTATTAAGCTGCAGTTCAGATTAGTGGGTCTATTTTCCCCGTCAGTCAGTTGATGAGGCTCTGATGTAGAAGCACATGGCGGCTGTGAAGATAATAACTTCAAAATAATTTATTTATGTGGTGAAATGTGCTGTGATGCACGTGTTTTAATTAACACTGTGACACATGTGCTACAGTCGGCGTGGAGGTAAACATACAGGTTCCACACACACACTTTGGTTCCACAAACAAAGAGTGTTTATGTCGAGAAAACCGTCACCGGGGGATTGAATCCAGATTGCTTTTAAGCTTTTGCTGTCCTCCAAATCAATAGGTGTTGCATTGGAAAATTCAGACCCTGCTTTCATAGTTTGATGGATATTTACACGATATTACAGGACGTATAATGTCCCCGTGAACCAGATTCACTTACATGCAACCAAACATTGTCTCTGAACTACAGATTTTGCATCTTAAATTAAAGATACCTCTTTACTCATCTGTTTATTCGTGATGAGAAACCTGAAGAAACTCTCTCCACAATTCTCCAAATTCTCTCCATACTGGGAAGAAACCTTAGAATGGTTTGGATCTGGTTTAGAAAAACCAAATTTATCCCAAATGGAGGCATCGGCCATGAGCTAAAGTGGAATCCAGTCTAAGTCTCAGATTAACTCAATCCTGCATGGATCACAGCACTTTAGGGGGATCACAGTTCTCATACAATTTGATCTTTTCCTAAACTAAGTACTTTAGGTGCCTCAATCTAAAAAGAAAAAAATCACATTCTGACACGTCCCCCAGATTCGACACAAGGAACATACGGACATGTGACCCCACATGACCATGGGGCCAAACAAGAGCTGCCAAAGTGCCCATAAGGAGGCAGGCTGTGGTACAAGCAGTGGAACTGACCTTCATTCAGGAGTCTGGGACTCATGGCGTCCTGACTGTGGTGGCAGCTTTAAAAACTACTGGTTAAGATTTGGAATTTAAAAAAAGAACAGAGTAAAGAGTTGAGGATTCGTCTTAAAACATAAAACATTAAACTGTCGGGTGCGGTGCAAAAAGGACTCAGGCGCAGGTATGAATGAACTTGCTGGTGTAGGTTTATTACAAACAAAACAAGAACGAAACCCAAACTCCAAAAATACATAAAACCAACCCAAGAAACTCAAGCAGGAAATAATCAAAACTTACTGAAACCCAGGAGAAACAAAGAGTAACAGGGAAGGTGACGATCTGGCACAGACTAAGGGGACCACAGGACTTAAATAGACAAAAGAACAAGACACAGGTGAAACACATTAGGGCGGGGCAAACAATCACCAAAGGCGCAAACACAAGGGAAGTAAAACACACAGACAAGCACAAGGGAGACAGGATTTTCAAAATAAAACAGGAAACAGGACAGAACCCAAGTAACTTCACAAAGACTGCCAGAAACAAGACAACACAGGGAACACTAAAAAACCTAAAGTAACCCAACAACTAACAATTAACTCAAAAACACAATTTAAAAATCAGTTCTTTCTGCTATTAACAATTTCAGCTACCATGGAAACAAGTCCCCATAAACAAATAGAGACTATACTTCAAAACTGAAAGATTGATGACCCTGGTTATTGATCACAAATATGTCATTTTGGGATTTAATGGAATTTGACAGGTGCTTGGCATCAACAGCTAACATATAAAACACATTTCATCTGTTCATTCATTCATTTTATACTGCAACCCTGTCCCCTTCACCTGTTTGTGTCTTTCAGTTGACTTTGTGTCCTTGTATAAGTACAAAGGGCCTGGGTTTATTTTCATTACTATTATTTCAGACCCTTCTCCTCTTTATGTGAGCTTTATGAAGGTACATTGACTTCAACATATCAAAGTGGGATTACATGTAATCCTTGTTCTTGTGCAGGATGACCTCGTCTCTTTTTGGTCGAATTAGGCGTCTTTGTAGAATTAATTACTCTGAGCTTTGGGGCTGAGGAGATTTCTTTGTATTTTTTAATATCTGGGTTTTTTTAGTGGCAGCGTTAGGGAGCAGGATGGACAGGAGAGAAGGTGTGAGTCGTTTTCTGCTTTCTGTGAATGTTGAAGGATGGAATGGAGCACAGATAAAGATCCAGCATCAGTTACTTAATGATCAGACTGGTAATTAGACTTTTGACTGATGGTCGTGTCTGAAGAATTGTTCATGTTGTGCTGTGCGATATTATAAAACCTTTGATGAAGACATCCATGCTGCAGCCTCCAATTTACAGCTCATCTTGATCAAACTGCTCATTTACAGAACTAATGAGAAAATGAACAGAAATGAATGAGTCATTTGGTTGTTTACATTTACATATTACATCAAGAAGAGAGGCAGCTTTCCTTCAGCCCCTTCAGGCGGCTGTTGAGGGTGGCAGCTTCCTTTTGGAATTATGAATGCAGTATTGGAAGAATATGTGTGTGTGTGTGTGTGTGTGTGTGTGTGTGTGTGTTGTTGCAGTAAACAATGCTGCCAGTGATCAGTCTTGTTTTCATTTTCATCACTAAATTTCCTGGCATAATGCCTGGGTCATGCATCAAGAAGACCATAACCAGAAATTGTGTTGTGAGACCACACAGCAATTAAAACAGGATACAAGACGTGTTTTTTTTTTGTAATTACATCACAATGGATTTAATTATAGCCGCATGTTTTGCAAAGCAGCAGCGGTGTAAATAGCGATCGTCTGTCTTTTTGTTGGTGACAGGATGCTTCCTCTGCTCCCTGGACTGTAATCAGCGTTTGAAAAGACGCGCTGATATTGGATCCAAACACTGGCACCATTTGGGAGATGAGGACTTTACAGAAAGGAACAAATGATCCGCTGCAGCTTATTTTTTTTGTCCATCCGTGTTATGTTCTTACATGTAACTGTCTCAGAAGAATAACAATCATTTCCACTTAATGATTTTCTAAGTGTTCAGGAAGCTTACTGGGAAACGTTCTCGCAGAGGGAACGATGGCTCATTCAGAGCTGCTTGTTCTCCTCCTGCAAAAGTTTGGATGCACAACAGGAGGATTTTTCTTCAAAGCTTGAACCTTTGTCAGTTCAAAACTGCTGTGCTTTCTCTGCTGCCTCTCTAAAACATTTCCTTTTCCTCTTCTGTTCTCTGAGAGCAGCCCCGAGCTGAACAGCATGAAGTTTGTGAAATAGAAATGGCTGTGTGGTTTCTGCTGAACGTCTGACCACTTTATTGTCTGCAGCGTGTGTGTGTGATAATGTTTAGATGTCGGCTACATGTGTCCAGACTGTGAAATTGACTGCTTTTGTCTGAGAATCCATCTCCACTGACGGTGGATGATTAGAATGCTCTTCAATAAGTAGCATTATTTTCTTCCTATGTTACTGTAATAGCCATGAGGCATTGTTACAGTAGACGGACGTGACTGTTTACCTGAAGCCTCAATTATTTCCTCTATGCAAAAAAAAAATCTGTATTTATGAAATACCCTGGTAAAATTAAGGCATAAAGAAAAACACAATATTACTCTAACAGAAAGAGCTTGTTTTGTATCTGTAAGTGTAAAATTATGCAGCAAAGTAAATTTGTTCAGGCAGGTATAACAACATGATGGTACAGAACAGGGAGAAAAGGCTGTAATTATGTCTTCCGCCTTGTTTACTCACTCAAGATCTAATTCTCCTTTTAATTTGTATTCTGCGTGGCCCCAGAAGGAGTCCATTCAGAAAACCGAGAACATTTTGTTTTTCAGCATGGGCTCACTTTTTTGCAGACTGAGTCCAGCAGTAATGGAGGACACATGTTATTATTGTTATTGTTATTTTAGTGAAGGTGTGCTATTTCTTCATTTTGAGTGAGAGGCAGCAGTCTGAGGATGCTCACTTCAGGTGAACATGGTGGATGATAGGTTGGACAGACCGCTCCACCTGCTGATTGTTGTTCATTTTCTCCCACAGAACAGCTGGCACCTGTAATCACCAGGTGTCCACTGTTTGGATGGTTCTCTCAGGTCTCTGGTTGGAAACTCTCGTCCAGGGTTGCAGATTGTCTCAGGATCTCTCTAAAAAATTACAGCTTGTCTCTGTGACAGTTCACTTCTCATTAGGTCCAAGGAATTCTAGGGTGAGGTTGGATGTGATCCTGGAACCAGCTCATAAAATCATGTGTTGGATCAGCAGAGGAAGGAGCATTCTGTACCAGTGTTGCTTTCCTCATGGACCTCCTTAGCTGATAACACCTTGAAACGGATGATTGGCTTGGCATGAAGGCCGATGTCCACTTTCTCAGAATGTGCTGACTTTTAATAACGAATTACACTAAACAGAAATACCAGAAAAGTTACTGACTTTGCACAGTTGTAGATATAACATATAAATGTCTCCTCAGACCTATCAAGCACACCTTGCTCGACACGTCCTCTTGCAAATATAACTGTCTCCTTAGTTGCAGTCTTGTCTTGTCACATATGGTAAACATGACGGAAAAAAGCAGAAGCTGAAAGTCAGAATCTAAAAACACTGAGGTGGTCGCCATGTATCGACACTAAGTGACGCCTGGTTTGTCTGATTAGATTCTCTCAGAGTTGTATTTTTAGCGGATCACATGAGACACATTTGTGTGCAGAGACAGACAGTATCTGTGTCACTGGCCGTGTTGAATTAAGCCAAACGTGTCACACAAATGAGCGCACAAGATTCAAAGTGAAGTTATAAATATTTCTCTTCACATGCTGTTTGACAACTAGTTATTCTCTTGTTGACACACTTCTTACACCAACAGACTGTCTGTCACTGTGTGTTTTAGCTAATGAAAAACAAAATAGGTCAGGAGATTCTGAGTGCATCCATTACTGTCTCTGTGAAGACTAATTCTTTACATGTTGTGGGTAAATTTGCTTTAGTGACCTAATCACTGCACATTTACAGTAAATACTTTAACATTGAACTGTATCCATATGGTACCATTATACACATAGATTGTAAATAAAGATGGATGTCGTGACCTAAAAGTCAGGCCAATAGCAAAATACTCTTATAGCTGGTTTTATCACACTGACCAAGTGCTGACTTTTCAATGTCTTATTATTTATGAAGTAGTTATTATTGGCTAAAGGGGGGGGGGTGAAAGTGGGTGGCTGTTGGTGACGCTGTGTCTTCACCTCTCGACCTCAACCGCACGGACTCTGCTTCCAAGATGGTGTCCTTTTCCAGCATGGCATCGCCCATAAACGAGATTATCCAGCCTCAATTTCGTCCTATGGATGGAGGCGGGACTGCCTGTCTGGTTACACATAGCAACAGACTACAGAAAGCATCCACTGACCAATCAGGATCGCGTATTCAGCCGCAGCGAATGAATCTGAAATTTCCTTAAATACCGAATCTAATGAGCTGTGTTGGTTCATACGAGGTCTGGGTCAGTGTTGGTGCTTATTTTATCCCATCTTATCAGAGCAATTATCAAGATGGTGGCACAGTCTGGATGTTGAACTGTTGCATCCATTTTGCCTGCAGCACGGAGACTGACGGAGCGTCTGAGGAGACTTGTTAGGAAGCAAAGTGCTGCTTTTTTTTCAGGCTGCTGCATCATCGGCAATTGATTTTTCTCTGGAGAGCAAAGGGGCACACACACACACACACACACACACACACACACTTTACTTTCACTCAGCTGCTGCTGCTGGTCTGCCTGGTGTCACACAGTGCTTCTAGTTTTGCTTCTTATGAGCACAGTATGTGTTTATAATTGGAGGCTTTTGAAAGTGATTGTTTGCCCGATTGTTATATAACCGTCAACAACAGAATTAATGCTTCTGCTAAAATTCCTCACCTCGGAATCACAAAGCCGCACTCGACAGATTGCGTGTTTGTCTGCGTGTGAGCTTTTATTAAAGTTTTGCAGCCAATCCCCAAGCAGCACAATGGTACAGAGTGATGAATGCCCACAACAAAAATCCAATAAGATAGATTTGGTGGGAACAGCAGCAGCAGCAGGAGCAGCAGCCACTCACTGACTCTCTCTCTCTCTCTCTCTCTCTCTCTCTCTCTCTCTCTGTCTGGTACTCCTTCTATCTCTCTCTCTCTCACACACTCCTTCTTCTATCTCTCTCTCTCTCTCACACACTCCTTCTTCTATATCTCTCTCTCACACACGCTCATCCACCAGCGTGGTTCCAAATCAGTCCTTTGTTCACGGCACATCGACACTCTGTAATCAACCCATTGCTGGTCTTTAATGGCATGTGTGGCCCGTCTGACTGAAGTGGTCGCTGATCAGCAGCGACAGACACCTCGGCTGTCTGTTGGTGTCTGCGTTGTGTGCTGCCTGCTGTACAGAGCACTTTAACAGCATTTGGGAAACAGCAGCAAGCATGCAATAAGCCTGCACTTCATTACTTTCACTGGATTCCTGTGCTGCTGCCTGGCAGCGACATTTACATTTCTACATTTAACATGCGCCTTACTGTGTTTTAAAGTTTAACAGGAAGAATCATGACAGCAGAAATGAATCCATGAAACCTCAGTGTCCTGTAAAGGGATTTATTAAGGCCTTTATGAGGAGGAAATAAAGTGTAGGCGCAGGGCATTCTCTCTGGTCACATACAGGCACATGGGGCCTAGAAAGCAAAGTTGTGGGCATCAGATATTATCCTGCCTGGCTGTTTGTGTGCAGCCTTTCCTCAGGTAGGACTCTCCCAGGCTTTCATAGCATTTGCTGTACCAGCTGCCTCTCTGTTTTCCCATAGGTAGTGTGAGATTTTCTGCCATTTGTAAAATGTTGAATAAACCATACAAATTACATGAAAAGGCTGCTATCATAATTCCATAGTTTGATGCCGGGGAAGGTGCAGAATTAAAATGAAGAGACACTTAGAAAGATGTTGAAACACAGTGTGTGCATCCACATGGAGCACATCTCGGTTGAGCTGCACCACTGCTGCTCAGCATTGTGAATAAGTTACATATAATACGTCCATCTTATATTCTCCCCAGATAGATATGAAGAGAGGAATCTGCACGCCAGGAGCTAGACAAGTGGTCTGTGTTGTGTCTGGATGACTGAAGCTCCGTACTGTCACTTGCAGACAGAACACAGACACAAAGAGCTCTTTAAGCATCTGTCATCAGCACTGGCTGTGAGCGATCACTCTGACACAGGTCAGTGGTGTATCATTATTGTGGCAGACTTTTGAATATGTGTCACTTTGAGAGGAATTGTCTCTCCTAATGAAATATCACTGAGGACTGCTGTAGTTCACCTGAAGCTCCAGGCCGGTGTGACATTTAAATAAGAGTAAACGCAGATTAAGGAGCAGTTACGAAATAAAAAATTTGACATCATCATACAAAACACAGATACATTGATCAACTATTCCAGCAGCGATGAGAACTGGAAACTATCTAGAGGCTGAAGCCACAGACACGGAGCTACACACAGACTACCAGGCTAAAGCAACTCAAATCAATTTTTTAGGTCTGTATGGACACAAAAATCCAATCGTCTATCCTGAACTTAAAATCAGACTATACACCCAATGTGGTAGTACTTGGCAGGAAGTGGTGCCATGAGCCTTGTTGCCTGTACGTACTGTGTATCGCTGAGCACTGTTGTCTCGACCCTCAGTGCCAGCATTGCCAATGCAACTTTAAATGTATGGTAGGAGATTTCATTCTGATGCACTTTTTGTGCAATTAGTGTAACTTCTCTTTACAATCTGATAGAAACCAATTAGTTCGGCAGTTTCACAGTAAAAGGAAGAATATGAATCATCTGTGGAAGCTATAAAACCCTAAAAACATCAGCCAATCCTCCGGGTGGACCCTGCACGGAGTATTGGCTGGTTGTCACTCTCTTCCTGCTCTGCGTGCACCAGAGAGGTACGTGCATGATGGCCGAAGTCACAGACCGCAGCTCATCTTCAGGTAATGAAGCCGTGATTGGAGCCGTGGCTTCAGGGTGAGCTCCGAGAGAAAGGGGCGTGACCATAATCAATGCTTCTTTTATCGAACTTCTTGATGAGCTGTCAGGCTCCAGCATCAGGTGAGGAGGAGGAGGAGGAGTCTGGTCCCTGCTACAAACAGAGCTCATGAAGCTTAACTCTGTCTTAAACACTGTTACTTCTTGAATGACCTCTTGCTGTCTTGCTGGCCTGAGGTCATAGCTCACCTAATTGCACAAAGTGGTGTCACAGGAGGGTTAGCGACTGGATACTTAGCATGCTAACAGATAGCTAAGCAGCGCTGATGTGCAGAGGGATCACGGGTATCATTTCGCTTCATTTTGTTGAAGAGCTAGTTTAGGTCCTCTGAACTTTATTAGAAAAATGACAAATTTCTTCTGAGGGTTTCTGTATTTTTTTGGCTTTTAATTTCGCCTGCTTCCTGTTAGAATACTAATTCAAACATTTGCTTCATTCTTCCTTGAAATTCAAACTCCTGTGAGAGAAGACTGGCATTTGTGTTGATCAGTCATGCACTCAGATCATGCCTTCTTCAACAGTCCCGCGTGTGCCATGGTGTCAATTAAACCTGAGGTCTGCTCTGCTCCAGCAGGCTCGCTTTGTCTAATGGGGATCCATGCGAGGAGACTTTCCATAATAGAATTAATAATGAGGCACACTTGCAAAAAAAAAAGTTATCATTGCTATCTCATCCACAGTTAATTTCTCAAGCTCTCTCCTTTTTTGGAAATAAAACATGAGAAGCAAAACTGGACAAAAACTCCAGGCCTGGCTGTAAAGAATTCACGGTGCATTAAATTCCAATGCGTTCCAATCCTGCCCTGCTTCCCTGTGATTAAAGCTGCTTGGCTGTGTGTGTGTGTGTGTGTGTGTGTGTGTGTTACAAGGAAGGGGAAGCGTGGTGTTGTGAGGTAACAGCATAGATCTATCAGTGGAGAAAGGAACTTTCTCCTGCAAAGAGCAGAAGGGTTCATTAGTGCTCTTCTTTCTCAGTGTCACAAAAATAGAACAGCAAGGCTGCTATGGAACTCTTTCCAGCAACTGCAGATGAGACGCTGAAGTTTCACACATACATTTATGGGATTTTCATAAAGAAACTTGAATAATATCATAAAAGAACAGTTCAAAACAGGTGATTCCAGGTAGGAGAACATGGAGCTGACTTCTCCAGTAGAGACTGGAATAAATTGCGGAACTGGAGGAACTACTTGTCACAGCGACGGCGGCGAGCCTTACCGGCCCACAGCTGTTAAACGCTGACAATGGGTTGAGTCAGATGGCTTGGTGAGACATGTTGGACATGTTAGTGTCCCTCAAAAACCATCTTCACCACATTATGCCCGCTTAGGTTAGCGACAAGCGCTGACAGCTAACAAGAGGGTTCTCCCATTTCAGTGCTGCTTGCCAAAAAAAAACACTTGCAGCGTCAGAGACCAAGCATATGAATGGACAATCTTCTCTCCAAAAAATTCATCACTACATCCATTTTCAGTACAAACGCGACCTCTCGTATCACTTGTAGTCAACGCTGGTTCTCTTATGCCAGGAAATGTTGGACTTCAAACACAGTGATGTCATCGCCTCCACGCGGACACACCACACACAAAATCTAATAAAGCTGGGATAGTGCACCTGCATAAACAGGAAGCAGGTGCTGCGAAAATGCTCCTATAAATTTCTCCTTCTAAACGTATCAACATTGATCTTTGTGATGTGCACTAAATTAGCCATTAGACATCAACATCAAACAGTTCTTGAACACTGCTGGGAACTAAGCAGGCCTCTAATTTAAATTCCAATATGAGATCCTGTTAGCTAATGCATCCAAGTGTCACCTTCAGTACACTGATGTTCAAGTGTTGTGATTCTGGTCCCAGTGCTTGTTATTACAACAGGTTTTTTTCTATTTGTCCCCCACTGAAAACATCTGAGTCTTGCTCATTAGGTAATCTGTACTACTTTCAGTTACATAATTCATTAAAGAATGTATTGCACTATTGCGCACACCTTTCACAGATATACTGCCAACTCCAGCATGAGGTGTGGGTGTCTGTGTGTCTCTATGTCAGCACTGTGGGCTGGTTGTGATATGGCTGCCCCTGGTCCAGGGTGACTGATCATGGCATGTCGTTGGATTGAACCCAGCCAGGTCTCTGCAGCCAGCGTTCTGTCTCTGAGCTGCTGCTGGCTTTACGGCTGTGGATCAGTGCTGCTAATAATACTCACAAACACTGCTCTTAATTACCATGCCAGCAGTCATCAACAGCCATGTACTGAATCCTGAAGCCTTTAGCAGATAATAATCTGAAAAATAAAACTGAAAAACATTTATTCTTATGAATATGAATGTTTTCTGCCTTTTTTAAAAAAAATATTATTATTATAAATGATAGTAATAGGTCACCAGCTGGGCTAAAAGTTGGGACGCTAACTAAAGTTGGAGAGGTGGGTGGAGGCTATAACATTGCTCCACAATTTGGCAGAATTTTTATCTGTTACCATAGTGACCAATAACCTATCCAGGTAATTTTGGCTACATAAATGTCATTTAAATTGCCTAAAATGTTTCTTTTGTTTACTTTTTTTTAAACTCTACCCTAAAACCCATTTTTCAGCTTAAACGGACGTGAATGGGTATTTTGTACAAAGTAGACATTTAAATTTGACATCTAATGTAATAAATGTGTGCAGTGAGTGCAGTCTAGGTAGCAGTTTGCGTCAGCAGCCCCACCTTTCCCGCAGCTCTGAAAGCCTTTTTTCAAAGCATTTCTCACATTTTTGGTATGATTTGTCTGCCGTTCAGGTAAAAAAAGTATATTTTTCTCAAACTGCACACCAGCATGTGTGTGTGAGGATGTGTTGCAGCTGTGCTCACCCAGCACACCAAGTTAAAGACTACCTGGTTGGAGAAAATAAAAGAAAAAGGTCTGTGACTGAGTACAGTGGTGCAACCAGCATGAATACAAACAGCCATCAGCAGCTACACCTTCACAAACAGTTTTGTGTGATACTGTACATGCTACATCCATCTCTGTAGCTCATTGCAAGATGTGTTTTGATCCGAGCTCTCTTTGAAGTCGGATGTTATAAATTTGCTCATCAATTACGCTGTCTGGCTCAGCCTTCTGTGTGTGTTTTGTTTGGTGTCCGCTCCAGTTAATTAGAACAGAATGTGTCACGCCGTCCTTGAGATAGCAGCTAATAAGTGCGAGCTGTCTGAGTCCCTGCTTCATAATGCCTGATTTTGCTCTCCTGGCAGAACGGAATGGGAAGGCTAATTCGATGTGCGGCACAAATAACTCTCGGCAGCACCCCTCCTGCACTCTGGAGGACATCTGGGCAGCCTCGACGAGCACCTCTCAGTGCTACCAATGAATCCGTTTTTGTTCTTCATCATTGTACTGATGTGTGAGCTAGTAAGGATTCCTCTGATGGTTTGTGACTTCACGTCTCCTTGATGTTTGAAAGAAAGAGATTCTAGTCTACTGCCACTATCTCTTGTTATCAGCTGCTATCAGGCCACCCTCCATCACCCTGCTGTGTCTGTAACTCATCACAGAGGTGTTCAAAGCATTCAGCAGCTCCAACAATACACATGGAGAGACCTGAAAGACCACCAGTGTCCTTGGATGTGACTGTGGAACGGCTACAAGCGATATAAGCCTATAGAGACGTTGTTGCTGTTGTTGCAGGTGACATTACTCCTACATGTTAAGGATAGATAATAAGACATGATGTCAGTCTGTGTGGTGTGCAGAGCTGCAAGTAATGACTGGTTTTCTTTATTAAGTTGTTTTTTCTGTCATGTAAGATGCTATGAGGGCATGAGGTGCGATCTTTCAGCAGCTTAATGGGTCTGAGAAAATGTTTAGAGTCTTAGAGTCTGTTAAAGGTACAGTGCAGAATCTGTGCCTCCCCCTTCTGGCAGTTAAATGAATTACACAAACACAGTTGAGACCAGTATGGCTATTACATTTACTCTGTGTAAATTGTAAAAAGAAAAATAATTCTTAGTTCAGAATGTCAGCTATGTGTTGAACTGTAAAAGTTCCAAAGTTCAGACCGATTTTAAAAAGTACTGACAGACCTTATTCACTTCCGATCAGTCTGAGCAAAGAACGCTAGCAAAGAAATCAACCCTCACCCCCACCCCCTCTCACAGAAATCCACCTTTTCTTCATGACCTTTGGCTCTCCAATTAACAGCCCTCTGCAGAGCCTCTGACGCCCCCCTTTTGTGGCCGTGTCAAGCCATAGATATGTGGAACAGGCCTTTTGTTTGAGCGGTTACCCGTGTCCCTGCCTTTTTGTTCCCTAATAGCCTATCATCTGGGCACTGTCCCTCTGACCTCCTGACACATTGCTCTGCTCGACAAGAAAAAGGCTTTGCGAGGCCTGGAGTGTAGCAGAAACCATTCTGTTCTGACTACATGTTCAATGCAGTCTTTGCATCTTTTTTTGTTCTGTTTACTTAAGAAACTTACAGCAACTTGTAGCATGCCATCTCAACTCTTTAAGAGTTTTTGTTCCAAATGATGGAGGTTAGCTCAAAGATACAATACAAGCAGACAAAGACTGGGCTTCACCATCAATGTGTTCTTTTGTTGTTGTTTTTTAAACTGTAGAAGAATTTGAATTATGTGTTTCAGGCTATTCACTTTTTTTTTTTTAAATAACTTGTAAACAGACACTTGCCTGCACATGCACAGGGCTTTTTCTGTTACTTTTAACACGCCTCTCTCCTCTGATGATAGCTGTATATTCTCTATGACCCACAAACACTCACAAACAGTAAGTTTTCTTACATAAAAAGTGTCATGCATGCATGAAACACCTTCCTTAATGTGAATGCGTGCAAAGCCTGAAGCAGAAAGCTCTGTTGTATACACTCATTCACTGCTGTCAGTGTAGATATCTTTTGTTGATACAAGTCTGGCGGTTGGTCACATGCTTTGTTCGTCTGATGGGCTGTATGTGTATCCAAATCCGAATCCAAATTTTCTGAATAGAATAGAAAAAGAATTTGGATTGCTGGCCAGGCAGGCAGAGACAAGAAGACGCTGTCACAACATGATTCATGACACAGATTTATGTATGAATAAATGGCTTTTCAGTAGCCAGACGTCATGTGGTTTTTTTGGTCTATTAGTTACCAGACATACAAAACATACAATGGGCCAACATCAGAAAAATATTTGACATATCAATTGTGAAACTACTAATCTAACCGCAAGCGTCTCTGCTTACAGTCATAAATGGGTTGAACAGTGCTTCAGGGACTCCATATTGTTGGACAACATCTTAAGTCACTTTTCTTTAACCTCTCATATTCTTTTTTTTCAGCACTGCAGTACAGCAGTGTTTGATGCTTAACCTTTAACATTTACATGGTGTTTTCAAACTGCTGTGAGATTGGTTTCCCTGAGAGGCCTCGCTCTAACCTGTTCTCTATGATGCACCTGAGCTCAGCTTCTATAGTAAGTCTCTAATGTGAAACCGGTGGCCAAAATTGAACAGTCTCTTATTCCCAGAGCTTCTCTGAACAAGTTGGGTGAGTTCAAATCAATACAGGCCCGGGGGCTCCCAGTTCACACAATGAAACAGTATCAGGTAGACCACGGAGAGAAATGCAGTCAATAATATCACATTATGGTTTGTGTGTGTGTGAATGAAGGTGTGAGACTTTAGTTGACAGTGCCAAGTGAAATCATAATAGAGTTTCTGAGGGCCAGACACTGTGTATTATTACACACCAGGGCTGTAGAAAGGTATAAAATAGCTGGCTGTTACAGCTGTGTGTTTGAAATTGGAGGCTGGTGGAGGACAGTCTGCACTGATGCCTGTGTAAGGCCTGGGGTTTCCCTGTGTGTCTCATGTGATGACGTAGCTGTGTGTGTGTGTGTGTTAGACAAGGAGGATGGAGTGAGACTGGATGAGGCCTTCACCCTCAGAAGAGGCTGTCAATCAAGTCATATGATCATACTTAAGTCTGATTCGCCATTTACTGACCATTAATAACTTCCTCTCTGGCCTCAGCCAATTATCCTTCAATCAAACTCTTCCCCAATCACTCCTGGTCAAATCACACTCTTCTCCTGATTGTTACTATTAGTACAAGCACCATATAATTGAAATCCACACAAGACACCATAACGTGTAAGTTTGAATTGATTTAGTGCTTTGAGTGTTTAAAACTCAAACAGTCTCTCTCTTTGAGCCCGGACTTTCTGTTTCTTTTGTATTTTTTCAGAAAGATAGTGTATCACATCTAGTGCTTGACTGGCCTACACTAAACTAGGACATATTGTAGATGTGTGAACTGTACAAGACTGGGAGACATTTTGGGCAGTTTGAGACGCAAAATTTGTGCTTCTACCTATTTTATAAGCTGATCTCTATCCGATGTCTACGCATATCTGGGGTTGGGTCATGGGGGCAGCAGTCTAAGCAGGGGAGCCCAGACCTCGCCTCTCACTGGCAGCCTTCTTTAGCTCTTTCAGAGTGATGCCAAGGGGTTCCCAGGCCATCTTAGAGGTCTAATCTCTTTACTCCTGGGTTTGCCATGAGACTTTCTCCAGGTTGGACATTCCTGAAACACCTGACCAATACCAGATGCCCAAACAAATGATCAAGCTCCTCACTCAATCTCCAACGGAGAATCTGGCCACCCCGTGGAGAAAACTCAGTTTCACCACTTGTATCTGTGATCGAATTCTTTTGGTCAGCCACAGTTCCACAGTAGGAACTTTGGTAGGAGCTTTGCCCTTTAGCCCAGCTCTCTCTTCACCACAACGGACAACAGAATAGCGTGCATAACTGCCTATCAGTCTGCTGCTCCATTCTTACCCCACCAGTGAACAAGGCCTGGAGATACTTGAACTCCTTCCTTTTGAGGCAGGCATTCCACCCTTTTGTGGCTGAGAACCATGGCCTCAGATCCAGAGCTACTGATACTCTTCACTTTCAGGCGCAAACAGCTCCAGTGACAGCTGCACGTCATAACTCAATGAACTGCTCGATGAACTGACCAACTGACTTCCCTTCTTTAAAATTGTGGCTGATTGTAAATTTCCAAGGATTCAGTAGTTTCTGGCCACTAAAACAATGCCCCCAGCGATCTTTAATCCTCTTTAATGATCACGCAGACAGATTCAGTTCCACTTGCTGGAGTAACTTAATGCTATTAGCCTAATTTAAGAGTGAATTATGCAAAGTGAGGACATGATTTAGTAAGTCAAGGGCACTATTTATTAATGTAACGGAACAAATTTCTAATCAGAGTACACAGATTATTAATTTGGGAGTACAAATTACTTAGTTATGTGCACAAGTGATGCAAGAAGCGATAAAAAAAGTCTTCCACAATTCTAGCAGGCTGTATTGACAAAACAATCTGCACTCATTTACTTGTTGTGGTGCTTTGGACCACTTTTATTTAGCAGAAAAAACAGCAGCAGCAACAGCTGTGTTTTAGGACAAGTGAAAGGCGCATATGTAGGTATTCACCCTCTGGTGGTTGTGTTAATACGTGCATGTAAAATCTGACTTTTGTAGTTTTGCAGCCATGGTTGTGAAACTTGGTGAAAATGGGAGAAGTTTGAAGTACTGACAGAAAGGCCCACAACATGGGACATAAGCCCTGCTTGTACTGGGTGGATAGCTCAAACTTTCACAAAGTTATCTGGGGTTTGCCTGACGCTGCTGCCTTAAACACTACTAACTGTTTTGTTTGCACTCACTGTCATTCTTTGGTTTCACTTGGGGTTAGGTATTGAAAAATGATATTGTTGAAGGTTAGGCAGGGTTAGAACCAGGGTTAGGCGTTTGGTAAAGACTGGACTGTGATGGTGTGTCAATGCAAATCAGTAGAAGCTAAAGTGGTATGAAATGACACACAAAATGTAGGTCTTCATTCGTTTGGTGATACTAAGCTGGGCTGTCTTTGTACTCCTTACAATTTGGCTACAATCTTATGTGTCATTTGGGAATTGTGTGTTTTTCACACTTCTTTGTGGAAAGCTCTGCTGTGGTTGTCAACTTGCCCTTATGGGAATTCCCATAACGCTTTACTTTGTGTAGACAGACAGGTACACAAATAGCAATGACAGATGTTGTGTTCCCCTTATGTGATTCTTTATGATCTGTCTGTTAAACAGACCAGGAAAAATTCATTTTTTTTATATCAGTCTGAAATAGTTCCATAGTTTAAACTATTTATTAAACGGAACTATAAAAACCCTCTTCTTTCTTGCTGCCATAAGTTTCCTTTAATGAACTGCTCATCTCCTCTCGCTGCTGTCTCTGCTGCACCAGGTGCCAAATATTACAGATCTTTCCATAAATATGCTGCCATGACTGAAAAGGGAGCTTTACGAATCATCTGAGATATTATTTTATGTCTGAAAGAGCCATCACTGTAGAATAACTATTGTACAAGGACTTATGAGAAAATAAAGATGCACTAAAGGGAGTAGTCCATACAAAGCTGGTTTATCCATCGCAGTCAGTCTCAAACCTGTGTGCACACATGCAGTGTGCACATCTCATGTTGCCAGTCCCACAGCTACAGGTTTATCAGACGCCACCTTCCCTTAGGCACCATAAAGCCATGATTCCACCACAGCCTCTGATTCGAAATGGGACATAATCCAAACAGCGCCTGCCAAACTCACCACCTCATCAGCACCGTCACACACACAGCTCACCGCCGAGGTCGGCCCTTTCTCATTCCTATAGAACAGCCTTTCTCCACATGCCCGTCCAAGCGTGATTGAAGTTACTGAACAACAAGGGATGCTGGCAGTGACCCCTCCTAATTCCAGGAAAAGAATGAAAACTGATCTTCTGTCGCACCCTGTAACCATCTTCCCCACACATTTCTGTGGCCTCCCCCCAGCCCCCACCCAAGTGTGCTGTCTCCTGGCTCTGCCCAGTTTCCTTGAGGTTCTCACAAGGCCCCCGCTCATTCACCCACCACCCATCACAATGCCTGCATTAAAGAGATTGGTGGGGTCAAGCTATTGAGTTGAATTAGACATGGTCAATGTAGCACTGGCTGGACCCAACCCCCCCTGGGGGCAAGAGTAAGAGAAGCTGAATAGGATGGGAATGTGGTGGCAATATGCACCTGTCTGCGTTTATCACAGTGTAATTTTAACACATGTAAACACACAATTAATGTTTTTTTCCTGGTGGGAGGAAAGGAATGATTGTGAGACAAAATGAGCTCTGCTGCGTTTTGTTCTTTTTAAAAACCTGCTTGATTTACACTCAGAGTTGGAGACATCGATCTTTTTCCCTTTTCCTCCAGGAAACAGGTGTTATTTCCTCATGTTGTAATTCATTTCTGTAAAGGAGAGAATTCCCGTGCGCCTCTGAATGAGGAAGTATTGGTATTCCTTTGCCATAAAAACTAATGATGAGCGCTGGGAGGATCTCGGCTGACTATAGTAACAATGCATCTTTCATGTACTTGAAGCTCTGAAGGGGCTTAACTTGCTAACAGTGATGTCTAATCAGTGGTAACCAATCAAATGAAACAGGAAAGGATTCCCCCTGTGGGAGAGTTGCTGCAGAAATTAGCTATTACCCTCCTTTATGCATGTGAGGACAGTTTTTTATTGTTTATTTATAAAAGCAACAAACATTGATTTTTATTCCCCCTGTGGTCACCCAGACTTCCTTCCTCATCCTGCCCTTAAAATGGCATAAAACGGGCAGCTCTTTCACACAGGCGGAAACTGCTTCCCAGTGGACCAGAAGCAATTTAATCGTGTCGTAACAGGCTCTGATGAGATTGTGCTCAGGGAGTTAGCATTGGGTTGTAATTAGAGGTACCCTCCTTTGTAAACTAGGTGGAAAATTAAGAGGCAAATGGCCAGCAAAAGTGCAGCGGACTCAGAAAGCTTGTGTCTCTGCTGTGAAAGGCATACGAGGAGGAGGAGGAGGAGGAGGAGAGGGGTGATCAGGATCGATGCACACCTGCAGAGGCGCCCTGCTGCCCATCCGACGAATGCAACATGCATTTTAAAAAAGCTGCAGTTATGCCCCCCGCCTGGATTCTTTCCCTTACTTTTTATCTTTAAGGTGAAGGTGAACGATAACAAAGGGTGCGAGCGTCTCTCAGGAGAACCTTCTTTTGACATCAGATTCAGGAGAGCAGACACAAACAGCCCGCCTTCAGCAGGTTAACATAGGATCAGATCAATATTTTGCTTCTTGAAAACAGAACATGTATGTGCACCTCTCTACCTGAATCTCTATGTGCTCCTGTTTTTAACGCCTATCCAATCACAAGCTAAAACAAACAGCAAGGAAAAACTATACAGCTGGCAGTGTAAGGGGAAGTCAAGGTTAGGTTGACAGGAAAATCTATGGACAGAGCTTCCGTGACATCACCCGTTTGCTTCTGAAGAGCCGTTTTGAGGCTTGGTGGGAGGGTCCGGGACACTCCAACCATAGTCATAGCCACCATAGTACAATTGACACTAGAAGGGAACTTCCAGGATGTTTTTTTTGTACCAGGCTGTAAACATGTTCATTTCTGCTGTGAAGTTCATTTTAACATGGGAGTCTATGGGAAATGACTCGCTTCGGGAGTCAGCCCCTAGTGGTTGCAGCGTGAACTGCACATTTTGACACTTCCGCATGGGCTTCAAGTCTAAACCTTGGAGGTTGCCGATTGCTTGTAACACAGACTTTTGCAGCTGCAGAGTTACAAAGATCAGATGACATCAAGTCATACAATTATACGTCCTGTTACCATTAATGTAACCATGGGTTGCACCTGAGAGATATGTTATTGATCAAACAGGCAACTTGTGAGGACATTTTGAACTTTTCCCTTCATTTCCCCCCATGTTTGTCCCATGAGCTTCAGAAAAGACACCAGTTGGTTGACTCACAGCATCCACACGAGTCACACATGTTATGTGTGTATGTCTGTATATACATGTGTATGTTCTCACATTCATACTTAAGACTTATTGTTCACGTTGACCTACCTCCAGCATTCCACTGTCTGAAGCACTTCACTTCCTCAAACACAGTTACATCATTGGGCACTCTGCCATCCAGCCCCCCCTTAGGAGCCTGTGGAGGTCTGTGCCGAAATACACTCAACCGGGTTCCCGCTGCTTGACTACCAACTTGCCGCTCCGTTGCCATAGATACACGTTGGCATTGGCAAGGACTTATAAGAGCCTGCACAGGAAAAGGTTGAGATTTGCTGGCTGCCATCTGGATAATGTGAAATGAATTGAGAGAGAGAGAAAGAAGAAAGCTTACTTTGTTTATTGAGGTTGAGCTTTCCAAAATTATCTTTACACCAAGGCACTGTACTCTTTTTGTTTATTATTATTATTGTAAGCTACTGGGAGAAAACACTCAGTTGTTGCAATGCTTTGTGTTGTTTATAACAAGCTGCAGCGTGCTGCAGCATCCCAGTGAGATGTTAGAGCAGAGCACCTCAACAGGAAACACACCGCCGCTAGCTTTTAAACATTTAGGTCAACTTACCTGTGTTCTATAAACTGTCAGAGCACACAGCCAGAAGGGAAAGAAGGCATTCATTCAGATACTGTCAGTGTGTAACATCAGGGGATTCATTTACATTTAGACTGTTGACAGTTAAGAAACATCCAACTACAGATGAGCTGCTAATTATCATGTTTTCACTTTTTTTTTCTTTTTTAACTTGACAAAGTTAATTAAGAAATCATCTTTTTTTTTGCAAATAAGCATCAATAAAACTGACACAGTGTGACCTGAAATCAAATCAGGTGGCCAGCTAACAATGTTTTTAAATGTATTAATAATAATTTCATGCAATTAAAAGAAAGCATAAGTGAGCAAACTTCAGTTGTAGCAGACGAGCCACAGGCATATGGCATTTATTGGAATAAATAAAAAAACATCATGCAACTATGGGATGTAACAGACTGCAGGTATGTTTGCATGCAGTGTCATTTGTTGCTTATTAACACAAGTTTTTTTCCCCAGGTGAATTCTAGAACTTTACTAGACAATCTCTTCTAGAAGAAATTCACAGTGTTGTGTTCAGGTGTCCACATCAAAAGTGACCTAATGGCCTCGCTACACTGTGCGATTTTTATCGATCTTATAAGATCATTGCATGACACACTATGCGACGTAGATCTAATAAACTTTGGTACGATGTCATGTTTAATGGGTGCAGATTGTACGATGACCATTTACTAACAGGTTACGACGGACGTCAATATGCAAGGAGGAGGAGAATGTGGATGTGGGGTGACAGGTCGTAGCAGCTGTCACTCTGTGCTGCTAGAATTTTATCTCTGATTGTCTTTGGTCGCAAGACGCTGACGACCATCGTGAAACCTGACTCACAGTGCGATGTAAGACCACCGGTTTAGAGCCATGACCAAGGATATCTCCACGATTCTCCTACGATGGTCGTCTTTCGCCTGCGGCAGCCCAAAGTCACACAGTGTAAACCAGCCATAACACTGAGAAATGCAAGATCTATGATGTCTGAAATGACATAAAACAGCAACGAAAGTGTATGAAAAAGTGAAACAGTGCCTGGAACAGGAGCATTAGTGTAGCATCTGTCCTCACTGATCACAAAGTTACTGAGACGTGCCTGCACATCTATTAGCCTAATGCACAGAGGTATCTGTGCAAGTTCACTGTATCTGGCTGATTGATGGATTGTCAGGCCAACAGTGGCTCTCTGAGTTTTTTCTAAGTATCTGTGAAAGTGTGTGTTTGGTGGCTGCTTCCTCTGCACTATAGATCGTCCCAGTTCCTTGCTGACAGACTGTGGCTAATCCCGGACACAGCAGGACGGGAAATTGGATGGACTCTGTCGGCCCTCTTTGGAGTGGCCTTAAAGATTCATGCTTTGTGTAAACAGACACACGCTTGCATACAAGTGCACACACTCAGGAGCTGATGTTAGCACACAGCACGCATGAGTTCTGCCCACACACTGTGACTCAATATGGACTGTGACCAGCTGTCCGTGGCTGGATTCTACCTGTTCCTGGAGCTACACACTAACCCCACCCTGCAGATGACGGCACAGTCCACTCTGTGCGTGCCCATACAAAGACAACCCATCCCATCCAAAGCCTGAACTTACAGCAGATTCCCGGTCATCTGTCATGATCTCCTGAACCTCCCTGCTCTCCATCCAGCTTTTAAACTAATGAGAGGATTTGTAGAGGCAGCCTCTGACTTTCAGGACTCTGTGATTTAAAGTGAATTAAGTACCTGCCAGCACTGCTCCTACAGATAAGAGAAATTAAAAAAAAGAAAAGAATGGAAGTGTTATTGGTGAATAAAACTCTTCCTCCTTTAAGTATCATGCTCTTGGCTTGATTTCACCCCGGAGTTTTAATTGTGTGTCATCCTGTCTCTCTCGCCGTGTCTCACGTCTCTCTGCTGTCAGGTGTCCTTTAAGTGAAAATGTCAGAAAAAGAAAAAAAGAACGTAGAATCTGGTGAAGATGTGGGTTTCCGTTCAGCAGAGCTGTTTTCTCTGTAATCTCTCTGGCTTTAAAACGGAACATAAATCACTTTTTTTCAGTAAATTAAAGAGCCAAAAAACAGAAGTTTAGAAAGACAAGTTGGCACTCAGTCTGTAACAAAAGTCTCCAAAGTAATCAGTGAAATTCTCAAATACGTTTTGAAACAAACAGACAGCCAATCAGGGGAGGCTGAGATTGGGAACATATGTTCTTTTTAGTTTTAATTGCTGCATCATCCTGAACAGAAACAGAAATTACTTGGTTAAAGCAGGTATCAGTGCTACATAATTAGAGGAAATTGGCTTTTGGCTAGGAGTTAAACATGAAGGAATTTATTTGTAAGATGTCAAGAAAAGGTTTCCTGATCTGCTGTGTACTTTTTGAACTTAAGCTGCAGACGCTGTTTGATCTCTTGCTGGCTGCTGTGAAATATGCTGTCAGATCAGGTACAACACTTCTACAAGAAAAAGAAAAATCGGCCAAGGATTGATGCTAAAACTGACAAATATAAGAAGGACATGAAGTCTAATGTGGACCCTAATGATTCCCTCTTTAATCAGTATACTGTGTTGTAGGCTACTGTGTCAAATGCTGGACTCGTGTCAGTGAGTGCTCTCCTCACAGCATCTTATCTCACAGTAATGTGATCGTGCCAGGTTTTTGGTAACAGGACCCAAACGCAGGCTAAAAGGCTGTTTATCTGGATGAGTTACAGTCTACACACACTATGCTGACAGAGGGCAGGTCACACGGGAGGTCAGGTGATGAAGCAGATCAGCTATTGTTTAGATGTCGAAAAATAAATACAAATACACGTCATGTTGTCAACTTTGGTCGGACCCTTTCTGTAGTTTGTTTGTTAGCAGCTTAGCAAGCCAGCTACTATGCTAACAATGCCAACAGGCTGATCTGCATCATTCGCTAATTAGGTAGCAAGCTGTATTAGAAGTTTGATCAGCAACTGTTTAGCTTGTATGCTAGCAATGCTAATGGGCTGCCCTGTTATTAGCAAGTCAGCTAAGAAAGTAGTTTGACCAGCAACAAAGCCTATAGCCTCTATGCTAGTGATACTAACAGGCTGCCCTGGTGTTTGTGAGTCAGCTAAGTAAGTACCTGTGTAGCTTAATTAGGTTAAATAACAACTGTGTGGTAACCATGCTAACAAGCTAAACTGCAGTCAGCTTGCAAGTAGGCTAAATCAGTAGCTTTCTATGTAGCTGTCTCACCAGGAAATAGACCTGGAACAGTAGCTACCAACTATGCTAACAGTGCTAACAGGCTTGTCTACAATCAGGTAAGCATTTTAGCCAGCAAGGGTTCAACAGATTTTAGTTAATAACGTCCTGAAAAGTATCTAGCTAACTAGCTAACCTGATGTTAGCTAGTGAGTGGGAAGGCAAGTGAACAGGTTTTCCATGTTTAATGTATTAGATTTCAGAGCATAAATCCATTCCATCCATAATAATTTGCTCTCTGAGTGGAAGCACAGACACAGTGAGTGGTGAAAACAATGGCACAGCACAGGAATAAAAAAAAAAACTCAGACAGGAGAGAGGCACAAAGGTAGAAGAGGGAGACGGTGCAGACGTGACAACAGCACGATGCACATTTGAGAGCTTCGACTTGATGACACACTCCAATATTCATGGCTGCTCTCCACAAAACAAAAACCAGACATCTGCCTGGCAGGAGTGGCACAAAGCAGATGGCTCAAGTGGGCTGCATGTGTCGTTTATATTGTTGTGAGATTTTAGTCTGGATCTAAAAAGAAAAAAAAACTCCAGCAAGCAAACAATGAAAACCTTAAATCTGTGATTCTATTACTCAACTCCTGGATCGGTTTCATTGCATCCTCGGCTGCAACGACACTTGTGATTATTTGCAGTGTTGAGGCTTAAAACCTGAAGCCCGTCCAGCCTGAAGTACAGTGAATAACTCCACCTGTTTCATCAACATTATTTTACTTGGCAGTAGCCTGGAGGGCATGTTGACTCCACTGTATTGTAATGATAAACATGGGCACTGTTTGCATTTGCCTAATTAGTTACCAGCTGTAGTGAGAGGGATAATTGATTGCAGGGCAATATGGTTGATTTGCAACTCAACCAAGCTAATAATTTGTTATTGATTGAAGCATTAGGGAGGAAAACACTACAGAGAGATGTAAGCGAGCCAAAGTGCTGCAGAAAGTTGATGCTCTCAGTTTTTAATCTACTTTAATGATATTACACCTCGCTAAGCTAACGTGGTAAGGAGCGCTGAGCGGGAGATGATGAACTGCTGGTTTCAGCTCTGCACTGTGGACTCGTATGTTATAAGTAGAAGAGATTATATTTACTGAGGAATCAGGAGAGCAGCTGAATGTGTGGTTTGTTCAGGAACATTTGCGTGCAGCTGTGTTTTTTCTCTGCAGGCTCATATAATACGTAAATGTTTCAGTTTGAACACTTGCAGTGAAAGTAAGGTTGTCATGATATTGGGTTTCGAAGCTGATAAGATATGTTAAAAAAGCATATTAAGGTCACATTTAGTGTTCCAGGTAAAGATGACGAACATGTCTGTAAGGCTCTGGTGAGACGACAGTGATTTTTCCTGCACGTCCCTTAATCTTGACTCGATTCTGCTCAGCTGACTTTGTGTAAACATCTGGATCATTGAACAGATTTCAATCAGCCGTTAAATTAACTTCCAGCATTTAACTGCACATTTTGAATGGTTATCTCCAGGTCAGAGGTCAGGTTCTCCTCTGAGATGCTTCACAGCAGAGCTGTAAGAATCCTTTGAGCTGGTATTCCACTTCATGTCCTTCACACTCTTTATTCTTTAGTTTACTCCAGCTTTATATCTCGTCTTTCCAGCCTCTCTCTTGTTATCTAACATCTCCTTTTTTTCATCCCATGGTGGCGTTCTTTCAACCAAAATTTTATTCCTATGTACAGTGCTGTGCTGTGGATTTACAGCGCTCAGGAACTGAAAGTTTAAGAGGAGAAAAATGATTTTGAAGTCACTCACAGAGCTTCCTTTCTTTGAAGAAAACCCTGCTGCATTGAGGTGCTGAAGATGTTTCTTCTCTTTTTTTTTCTAGCTGTATCCCAGAGGCCCACCTTGGCAGTTAGAGGAGAGGTCATCATCATGACGGCGTCCTCGCAGGACCCCACCCCCTCGTCTGTGTCCAGCCTCGTCTTACTCCTCCTCCTCCTCTTTCCAGCTGTCTTCACACAGAACTTCACTCCGACCCCGACCCCGTCACCGTTTGACCCACTGAGGCAGCCGGAGTGCACGAAGAAAGAACATCCAAAGGTTTCCATCCAAGGTCAGACATCATCTGTAGCAAAATGTTCTCTTATAATGCTGTTAGCTGGGAGAATTCAAGTCATACTTGCTTGTCAGTAATCAGATAACATTCTGTTTAATATCTTGTTTTACAATCCTTTACTGGACTGAGGGAAAGCCTGAGGACTGTTTTCACTTCCAACTATCAACGGCTCTTCTTTTCTTTAGTGTAGGATTCAGCCTTTTGACAGACTTTTTGGTTTAACTATTCAGACAGAGGGACTCTCGTCCTAATATTGATTCATAGTGAGAAAATCAGGCTGGCTTAGCAATATTTTTACAAAAACAAAAAAATAGGTCCAAGACCAGAGACTGACGGAGTTATAAATGATATATGTCACCTATATGAAGTCCATTCCATCACATGGGGGTCTGGGGTTTGTGTGCCATGTTGGAGCATTGGACTTTGATGCATGTTTATAGTTGCTGTTTTGAGTTTGATCCCTAAATCAAAGTATCTGAGAATTTGAAAAGTGACACTGATAATAGAAGCAGTGATTGCTGTCAGAGTCTGCAGATGAAGGTGGATGGAACACCAAAACTGCCTGGTTCGGCTTAGGAAAAGATTTAATCAAATGATGTTTGGTTCTAAAATGTGTCAAACTTTTCCCGTCTGCAACAAGCTTCTCTGCCAGTTTTTATGGCTGTGATGTGAGCAAGTCTTGTCCTGACTGGTAGATTTTAACTGCACTATATTCAGCTAATCCTAATCCTGGTGAGTTTGGGCTGTGTTGTCAGGCAAACTGTTCACATCTGCAACAAGCTTCTCCACTATTTTCATGGTTATTACACAAACAAGTTGCAAAAAAACCTGGGTACATTTTGTGCAGAATTTGAGGCAGAACTCCTCTGTAGGCTTAATGAGAGGAAGAGGATGTCTATAGAGTCTCAGGTGAGTTGGACTATAGAAGACAGAATGCAGTGATTTTGCAGGGAAATCGTTTGTGGAGCTTTATGTGTTTTGAATGAAGTCCAATGCAGCACATTATTGCTCTCATGTATCATAAGGAGGTGACGGCTCCCTGCATGCATACCTCAGAGGCCTTTAAATCAGTGGTAGCTCTGGTTACACGTTCTCTGTATATACACTTCACAACAACTGAATAAACATGTTGCATAAACTCGTGCCAGCTGCAATAAAAAGCTCAGATTATGGCATCATGTCAGGTCTGTGCATCTATGAAAGAACAGCAGACAGCAGAGGGGACAGCAGAGGACTGATTGTGTAGGATGATGCCGCTTGCTATCAATCCTGTTCATCTGTACAGTGGGCCAAGAAACAAGGTCTTCCTCGCGGCGTGAAATGGAACGGAACAGTTTGTGGTGCAGAATCGCAGACAGATATGGCAGAATGAAAGGTAAACACGCACAAAATTGCTGTGTTTATTCTTGAATGGGGCTGTTTGTATTTCATCTGCCAAAAACGGTGACTAAGATTGGGGAACCAAAAAAATCACTGGTGGGGATTGAGGACAAGAAACACAAAAATTGGAGAGGCAGTCAGAAGGTTTTCTGAAATACATGATGCCCCTTCAACCCACACAGCAGACAGTTCCTTTTCTGAAGGACATTATTGTACTCCAAAGAAAAATGAACTACTGCTCTGGCTAATGGAACTGGAGATTCAGAGCTCTGTGCCATTTTTTTGTTGGACTTTCTGCTTAAAAGCTGTTTTAAGTTTAAAAAAACTCTTCATACAGGATGTCTAATCCATAGAAGAAGCAGCTAAACAGCTTTTTTCATTCCCACAATGCAAGGCTGAGGTCACCTATGCGCCCGCGTCCGGCTTCACCCACCAGGCCTCCAGATGTCCAGATTAGCCTGAGCTCCGCCAGTGCTTCACTTCAAAGGCGTGCCACTTGAGAATGGCTCTCATGGCAGGGAGCTGCTGGGCCGCCGGTCTGTCAAAGCAGGCAGAGCAGGGCATTATTTGGAAGCAGCCTTATAGAAAAGGCCTGCACAATGAAAGTGCCAGCAAGAACCTGAGATTAGCCTCCGTGATTGATGAGCGTTTTAGCGGCTTGTTGAAGCGCTGCCTCCGTCACCTGGAGGAGGCCAGCGGCTCGGCTAAGATTTTTCCGTGGGTATCCACTATGCTGTACTAGTGCATGCATGTAAATGTCCAGTAATGGTGTTTGTTTGCAAATTTCACGGTTCATAGGTGGCTGTTTATGTGAGGAGTGTGTGTGTGATTGCAGAGATTTAATCCTGGAAATGTGTGTGTGTGCAGGTTGAGGGGATCAGGCGTCCTCTGGCCCTCAGTCAGTCCCTCCACTGGAGCATGTTATCTGTGTTAAAGCCCAGCTGTATTCTCTGGCTTTAAGTTCTTTCCACTTTGGCCTCAAAGAACCTTTTGAGCAATTTAAACTGTGAATTTCCCAAAGTTATTGATACAGCTATGACTAATGTAGGCTTGGTTCTTGTCAAGGTCTTTAATTTAAAAAAGTAGAACCTTAGATAAATAGATTCTTTTTACTGTTCTTGGTAAATGTATAAGCACACTGAATGTGTCAGTATAGGGTGAGTTGAGAATTTTTGTCGATCATTGTGAGTTTTTTTTTCACCTCATACAAAAACATCAACTGTCGTTGCCTAGAAACATGATAAATAATTTTTTGTGCCCCTTTGATGCTTGTGTACCTGTTCTGCACTATGATTTTTCCAAGTTTCTCACCTTAGGAAACAACTAATGTAGGTAAAGGCTCAGTTGTATGTGTAAGTTAATACCTTTACGTATAAATGACTTCTGATCTGTTTGGGGTGAGTTTTTGTTTGGAGGAAATATTTGTTTGTTTAACTCTCTGTGGGTTTCCAGGTCTCCAGCCCACATGTTGATGCTTAATGCTGGTGGTGGTGTTTCACAGCCCAACAAGGGTCCATGCTTGGCTAACAACACACCCAAGCAAATTCACTCTTCGTATTATTCTGTTCTCCAGTGGTGGCCTGCCAAGAGGCCAACAATCTTAACTTGTCATACAGTGCAGCATTTTGTTGGGGATATGATCCTAAACAATTGTATAACTTAATGTAGGAAAAAACATTTAGATACTGGCTTGAAACGAACTGTTGATACTGCAGCTGACAGAAGTAAATATAATCATGTCTTTTATAGACCGAGCAGCAAACTTCTCCATCTACTTAATGTTTCTCCAAACCAAGCGCGTCACTAACGCTACAAAATGCATGTTTGTACCAGAAGAATGTGGTTGTGTGTTTTATGTCAACCATACCACAGATCAGTGCAGCAATACAGCATTGGAATCACGTAACCTCCACCCACAGGCACACAGCGTACGAGCTGCTGGCCCATGATTTAGATGGATGATACTGGCTGAGAGCATAAGACTGCAGGTCTGATAAGAGCGTGGCATGAGGGCAGCAACTGGAACACTCTGAATCTAGATACGATGGAGACTTTCTCTTTTCTCTTTTTTTTTTTGGGTGGGGGTGGGGGGGTTGAGAATTGTGTTATGAAACTGATCTGGGAGTAAAGGGTCAGGCTGGTTTGTTAAATAAATATATAAACTGCACATTCATAGCTATGAGCAGCAATATCCATCAAAAAGGGGAGCACAGGGGAGTATGTGAGGAGAAGTAATGGTGGTTATTGAGACCTTTGGCTGAGCTTTCAACTGCTGCCCGTCACCACCAGGAAAAAACAAAACAAGATCAGGTTGGTTTTTCATTCAAGTAGATCTTGCACACTTAAAGGTGTGACTGCTTTGAATGACAAGTTTAGTCTTTTCCTAAGACTAACCAGATAGTTTTAATGCCCAGATGCCACAGGTAAAATGTTCACGATGTGTTATGAAGCATGTAACATGGGTAAAGCGATGGTCCCTTTGCCTGACTTTTTAAATCAGTCTGCATCACAGAGTTGGAACAGATCTGTCTAAAACCAGGCTAGCTTACAGTCCTACAGCAAAACACAGATCGAACCTTGTTGTGAAAAGTCTGGAGCAAAATTAGCATATCCACCATCCACCTCCATTTGTAGACCATTGACGGCGCTTTTATGTTTATGTAGTTTAGCCCATTGTCCATATCACATTAGCTATCATGCAGCCTAGCCAGTGAAAATTGACTGTGTGCGCAGCATGGCTCATCTTCTCTCTGAAAGCACTAGTCCCACTGAAGAATCTACCCACTGATTTCCATTCAATTCTTCAGAACTTGTCTTTTCCATTTGCTTTTCATGCCGCCTCTTATCTCCATCCTGCCTGTACTTTTCTATCTACCCATCTCATCTGCCCTCCTCTCTCATTTATTCCCCGCTTGGTGCTCCTCTTCCTCCTTCACTTTTCTCTTCATTTTTACCATCCCATCACCTTCTTCTCTCTCAGCCTGCTCCCCTTTTTTTATAACAGGCAGAAAAATGTATTGCGCGTTTTGTACGAGTCCTTCCATCTCTTTCATTGTCTGTGTAATGGCGCTGTCGTTTAACTGTCGTCTCACTATCTGAAGGGCACTTGAGAAGCACGAACGGCGCTACTTCGAGACATAATGGTTCACTGAAGAGAAAAAAGTGATCGCCATGAATTTCAGATCTTACTTTTTCTTTATTTGGCATTTTTGTCTTACTGCCACCTGTCGTCGTTCATGATTACGCTGCCTGGGCCTAATTGGACTGGTGATATCGGAGCTGTGGTGTGTTTGCAGCCATCAATCAGGCAGCTGAATGGAGCTAAGTTTAGCATGCTGATGGTGTCAGGGTATCTGGAGGTGGGCCCCGGAGATAGCAAAGAGGATCAGAGAATAGAAAACATTTAAAGTCTTTATTGGCAGTTTAAGTGAAAAGTGGAAGGCGGCAGGAAAATTGCTCTCTTTGCTGCCCGTGCTGTCTCCTGATCCTTTCAGATACGATAGTCCCCTTCAGACATGTACCATTGTGTAAATGCACCATTTTCAGCCTCTGAGTTACATTAAGAGCCCCAAAATTTCCCAGGTTAGACCAGGTAATGTGACTTAACTTTTTACAAAGTGAAACAGTAACAGCTGCTGTTGAGAATCTACCTTGGGTTTCTGGATAAAAGTTCAAGTTGTGGATATTTGGTTCCTCACACATGTAAAAAAAAGGACAAACACAAACCTACTCTGCTACCTTGTTTCGTGGGTTTCTTCTGACTAATTGTTGCTATGATGCACCTCAGATGGGAATAATCATCACTCTGGTCCTCTCTGTAACTCTGTCTAAACACACTATATATATGTTTTGAACCCATCTGTCACTGCAGCCTCCTACCTAGTGACCCCCTGGCTAATGCAGCTGCTCTTTACGTAGGCAGACAGGTCTGAGGAATGCAGAATGGATCATTTACAGTATATCTGCTTCTCACCAGGATAGAGGCCGTGCCCTTTGTAAAGTCTGATGAACACACTCACATGCAGGAAAAGTAGATCCTATAAAAACCCTACCTCTGCTCTAAGAAAACCTAAATATTTGCAGGTATGAGGATATGATAGTGTTTCCATATTACAGTCAGAGATATCTGCACTCTTTATAACTCAGCATCAGGCCAAAGCTATATTGATGGCATTTCTGAGCAACTAAGTGAAAACCAAAGGATCGATTTCTCCAACCAACATCTTGTTATTTTGATAACCATGCATGAGACAGGTAGCAGAATTCTGTATTTTTACCCCATATATAATGATGAAATAAGATGCAAGAGGAGTGAAAAGAGCTAAAAGAACTTGTTATGAAAGAAGTAGCACTTAAGAATAATGTATACGTGCTGCAGACTGTATTCCACTGGCTGACATTTCGGCAAGTGCTCTCCTTGGAGCTTCATATAAATGCTTACTCATGCCGAGAATCATGGGAGGACATATTTGCCCTCAAGACGGTCATCAATTTCATAAACATTCCTCCACCTGCGAAGCAGGTTTGAGAATCCATCATTGATGCAACTCGTTGTTGGAGACTCTTCATCATTTCTGTCACTTCCAAAGTCACAGCAGCTTTGCTGCACCAAATATCCGACCCAGTCTTATCCCAGAACAAGAAGACATGGTTATGATATCAAAATATCATCAAAATCATCAAAATAGCATTTGAATATGGCTAATGTTTAGTAGGTAATTTTACAATCTGGCAATCCTTTGCCAGAATGAAGGATGCTGTACTTATAAAGGTATAATTTGAATGTCTAGTTCAGCCATTTTTGTGTAGGATCCACTGGACTCATAAAATAAATCAATATCTCTCTGATTAGTTTGCAGTGCAACAAACCATATACCTCCTTCTTGACAGAGAAAATAGCTGCCTGTTGTCTTTTGTTTACCTGAGAGTTAAAGGAAAGGAAACCACAATGTTATGCCCAGAATTTCTCTTAAGCAGCCCTGAAAAAGGCCCTACAGGGAAGTTTCTGCAGTTTTCATGTGCATAAAGATGCAGCCCATGGCATCTTTGATGTCATCTTATAGCTACAATTTTTGCATATTGCATATAGGGGGTGCACTCATTGTCTTTCTCTGGTTAACTTAATTCAGTTTTATTTATTATATAGCGTTTCTACAGCCAGAATTGTCTCAAGGCGCGTCTCCCCTTCTTATGTCTCTTTCACATTCTCTGCTATTTTCCCTCACATTTCAGGCAGTTTTATAACACAGCTAGAGTGCTGTAGCTTTAGATGTTGCCTCACCGCTGGTTTTGTGAAAGACATCTTTACCGGTCACTGACTGAGAGGCTATTAGCCTCCTGGCCCCGGCGCCATTCCTCCTGTGGCTGCTCAGTCCCCGGTCTCTCCAGGCCCTTTCTCTGCTCTGCCTGTAACCTGCAGACCCCTCTATCTGAGTTCAGTCAAGTGGGAGGAGAGGGAGGGGGGGGATTGGGGATGGGGTAGTGGGAGAGCTGTGCTCCACTGAGGCACGGCAGCCTCTCTCAAACTATCACCGTCTCCAAGTCAGCCGCAGTGAAAATCGAAAGTTATAATAGGAGCGATAGGAGAGAATGGGACAAGCAGAGATGGGGTGGAGACTGGCATGCAAGGAAGGCCGAGGAGTGATATGAAGAAGACCAGACAAAACATATTTCAGGGGATTTTGACCAGATAAGAAAATATCTGGAACTACAGTGAAACTTTCACTCCTGCAGTTGCATTTATGATGCTGCTGCAGTTTTACTTGCGCAAAAATGTACTTAATGCAAATGGCTATATAGGCAGGATGGGATCCATTCTTGTTATTTTCACGGCTGTGCTAAAATGTCTTCAGAATGCAATCATGTATGTGATAATTGAGACTGGAGGTGATCCTTCATTCACAGAGAAATCTGCCAGATGGCAGCGAGCCTCCATGGGACCTTGTTTTGTTAACAACATTGGATCAACCACATTGCCCCGAAGATAACCATTTTTTAATAGTGCCTGCATTCAGCGAGTCCTATTCCCATTAGCATGACATTGTGTTTCTGCATAGCCGCCTGAAGGAAGATGATAGACAGCTACCTTTAGTGTTATATTTGTCATTCATAGCTCATTAAACATTGCAGCGCTCGAGGGGAGAAATCAACTAGATACCTGATTATAATACTAATGACAAAAAATTATGACATATAGCATTTGATCAGGTGAACAGCTGCTGTCACAGAGGAGAAAAAGTGAAGAAATGAGAGTTTACTCAAATATACAGTTTAGGTTTAAAGGTCATTAACTGCCTGTCAGAGTTTAAACCTGGTTTGCAGCCATTATTTTTGCAGTTTGGTTGCTTCATTTATGCAGGGTAATTGATAAGTTCATGGCCTTAGGAAGAATGAGACGAGTTACACAGCTGTGGTTACATGCATGTGCAGTTCAAGCTTGAACGTGATATCATGCTATAGGGTAGAAATAATATATGACCGTTAATGATATTCTGCATGCAGTAACTACATTTTAAGCCATCTGTGTCTTATTTCAGTGCTGCTACCGCCTGCATTAACTCGCATTTTAAGCTATTTCATTATATATATTCTGCCAAAAACTACAATATTGGTGACATAGTGGCTGATATCACCCAATCGTGGAATGATGAAGCAACAAAAGTTCCTTGGATTATACACATTCTGCTTTACGCAATGGTGCAAGAAATTAGCAGAAACTAAACCAGTGAAAAATGGCACTTAAAATACTTAAGAAGCGCAGTAATACTGTTGTTTATAAACCTTAAACTTGTCAGTGATGATGCAACTTATTTTATTCAATAGCTAGTCAACTGAAAAGCTGGTGACTACACAGACTGCCAGCTTACATGTTGTGCTGACATTGAGAGCAGACCAGTCAGATCAACTCAGAAGATGAGCAACAAAGTTGTGCATAAACAGATTGAAAGATTGAAGCCAGGCATCTGGACTTTGGAGTTTTCTTTTAAGACGTTTTGCTGCTCATCCAAGCAGCTTCATCAGTTTCCTTGGATGAGCAGCGAAATGTCTTAAAAGAAAACTCTACAAGTCCAGATGTTATGACCTGGATAACTGAGAATCTTTATCAACAAGTTGTGTATAAACTGATGTAAAATCATAATGTACAAACACATAACTCTATGTCTGTGATGTGTTCCACAGATTCTTTTCTTTTTTATATGAATCCCTTCACTTTGGCACAGCTGTGTTGGCACACTGGCTGAACCAGGTTAAAGGTGTTTTGAGTTTCGCAATGAGATCTCCGAGTTCATGGGGAGGCATGTTGTTTATCTAGCAGACATATTCAGCTCATCCATCAGCCTCAAACTGTCTGTCCTGGGAGGTAACATATCCATCCTGGAAGTCAGTGACACACTTGTTAAATTTCGGCAAGAAAAATCTGACTTATGGAGAAGAAGAACGGAGGATGGAGAGTCAAGGACAGTTTCCCCCAGCTGACAGATTTTCTCCACATGAACAACCTGTCTGTAGATGTAGTGAAAACAGAAGCCACCTCTCACCTCACTGCTCGGAGCCTGCACTTCAGCTCATACCTGAATCTGTCAGCATGAGAATCTTTCTTTAGACCCACCTGTGTGAGCCAACAGGTTTAAAAAACGATGAGTGGAAATGAGTTCTGGGACATATGCAGTCCAAAACATTATAAAGATGTCTCAGAAGAAAGACATGGTTATTATGTTTTTGGTGCCACAGTCAGGAGGGGGATGCTTTAAAATATTGTACGCTCTAAGGTGTCTGTGGCCTGAAAGAGATGGAGAATTGTTCCTCTAGTACAGAATAAAAACAGCTCGAGGAAGAGAAACTTTTTTGATGTATGGGTCCTTTTTTTGTACTTTATTTTCTGGAGTTTTCTTTTGTTGTTATCACGTAGAAAGTTTAAAAGCACTAAAACCTGTTTTTAAACCAAGACTAGTTTATGATTTAATACTTAAATAACAGTTGTCAATGCATAATTCCAAGTGTGGTCATTCACAGGGAGGTCACATTATTAGTTAAGACTTACAGTGGCTTTGCAGCCACTATATATAGTGTTTTTACCAGGTGTCAGATTTGCATTTTACTGTTACAAATATTGCAGCAATCAAATCACAAACATTCTGCCACAAAGTGGTGCCTGATACTCTGCATTGTGTGATTGACAAATAGACAGGATGTAGTGCTGGGTCTCACGGGTCTTTACTGAATACTTCACTGTGACATACAACAAAGTGGCAGACATGTCCGACCAAGCTCGGATGAAAAGATTGTGTTAATATAAAAAAAAAAACTATGTAAACATCATGGATCAATCAGAGTAAACAGTCTGAGTAATAATACAACATTTGCAAAAATAAGACACTGCTCCTATAAAAGGAGAGCTGCATAAAGAGCAACATAAGCTCTAAAATCATAAAATGAAAAAAATAGGAATAAATATTACATAAACACAAAGAAACATGAATCATAAAACTTCATACCTGTGACATACAACCAAATGGTAGCTATTAGGTGTGTGTAGGAATGTCGGACAAGCTCGTCTCCTGATAACAAAAACAACATTTAGCAGCTTTAACTGGCAGTTCACACACACACATGCTAATTCAATTCAACATGCTAGGATTAGCCGTTTCACAACTGACGCTAAAACTCAACTAAAACGTAACTTGACAAACCCGGGACTCAGCGGGACTCACCCAAGAGAACCCCGACATCTCATAAAACAACATAAAACATTTTAAACCCGCAAAAAAAAAACACTTATATTCGCGGAGCTTTGCTGTGACGCTACTCACCTCAGACCATGAAGAAAGTGTTGTGAACGGAGCGTACGTCGTTGACGCGCTTACGTCATCACGCTGGACCTCACCACACACGTCCACATACGCACACACACACAGACACGCCACACAGGCTGGAGATTGTCATAAAATAAATTAAATAAATATCATTTTGACACAATAAGGAGATATTTTGGTGTCATTCAACCAGTCACAGTAAAGTGTAAAAGAAATAAGCCAGACAGCTGACATAGGGCTGCTGAAAGAGCTGTGTGTGTGTGTGGGTGGCATAAGGAGGGGGTCTTCTAAGCAGCATCATAGCACAGAGAAATCTGTGTGAAATACACTGCAGGTGCCTAAGACACAGAGTTTTGTAGCTTGTGTGTTTCTGAATCAAATCACCAAACACACTCCCACCAGTCAGATTCTGCTTTCTACATTATTGGAACTCATTTAGTCTCAAGAAGACAATATATATATGGCTATTGTGTGAATTGTCCTTCTCTACACAATAAACCCTGTATATGAGTTTTACCAAGCCCTTAATAGCTGACATCACCCTCGCAGCTCAGAGATAGCTAGCTAAAAGCCCGGCGGCTCAAATTTCGAGGGATTAGATGAGGGTAAGATTGGATCTTTATCAAATAGCCGCCTCCAACCTGTGGGAATCTCACATTCCATCAGGTTTTAAGCGATAAATGGATCGGATTGTGTGTCTGTGAGCTGTGTGCTTTTAAAGCATGTTTGTGCACAAGCAGCATATTTTTGGATCCACAGTTTGTTGTGCTTTCATTTGCTCAGCTCCACTAATACCATGTTGGCATTTTCCAGATTTGACTGCTCTTCATTCGGACTCGGACCTCACAGCGGCTCAGATCAGTCGGGGGGTTGCCGCTTCACTCTTCCCACACGCTGGTTGTGTGGGAAGAATCTGAATGTTAGATGGAAGACGATAGGTTATGATTTATGTCTGTGTGAGAAGGATTTCTCAGCCACTGTCCTCATCCCTCTGGCAGTCATTTTCTGATGCATTAATCCGTCTGCGGGAAAAAGAAGAGCAATGATCGTTCATCAAGTCCAGCTTGAGGCCCACGAGTCGACCAAGAGGGAGGAGGCTTTCATATTCATGCTGCATTATTGTCCCTTCTTCGCCCCGGCAGAACCCGGCCAGACAGTTATGAGAAGAAGAAATGAGCAGCGCATATAAAACCTCTTGTAAGCAGGAGGATAAATGTCAGTCAGTGAAAGACCCCTCGCTGCTGTGAGGCCCTTCTTAGAGAGTAAACAAGCTCACGGTTCATGAGCTCTCCGGCTACTGAATCAAATTCAGCCCTTTTTTTCTTTTCTTTTCTTTTTTAACAAGCTTTTGAAGAGATATTCGTGATGCAGGGAAATGTTTATGGGTGCGTAATGCTCCTCAGCATGGATTCCAATTGATTTATGCTCCACATTAAACTCTGTGGACTGAACACTAACAGCTCCTGTTTTTACTGTTAGGTGCATAATGCTGCAGTGGAAATGATTCTCTCCTTATCTATTCCTCATTTGCACATTCTTATTTTATGGTTCGTGTCATATGCTCTCTTTTAATGGTCCATTTTTTATGGGGAGAATAAGTCACTTTTGTAAAAGTTTCTATTTCTGGAAGTTTTCCAAAATAGTACGTGGTGCAGGGGGCCCGGTGTTGATTGGGGTTTGATGGGCACTGATGGGCACCCCCCCCCCCCCCCCCCCCCCCCCCACAGCTTAAAGATTAGCCTCAGGTTCCTCTTTATGAGTCATTTTGTGCTTTCTCTACCATATTTCTCCGGCTGTATTCATCCCTCCTCCTCTCCTCCTGTCCCTTCACCTCTAGCTGCTCTCGCATGCTGACATAATAATGTCTGAAAAGGCCTTCAGGGTAATGGAGACCCCCGACAGAGCTCTTTAATTGATCCACTGCGATCAATGTTTTTAATTTCTTTGGATTTCTACACACATACAATAGTAATACTCACTTATTCTGTTCACGGTGCGTTTTAAAATCTAGATGGCCATTTTTTCAGCCCTCTACCAGGATTTAATGTGGCTCAATGCACTGCTTGAAATGAATGTTCTCCTTCTACCTCTGCTACCGAGTAGCTCTTCGAAATGGCCGCACTAAAAGGCAAAAAGTTCCTCCTTCACACAGTAATTGTTTAGCTGGGAGTAATTGTCCATACTCTCAGACAGTGTCTCGTTCGTGGTGTTATTGGTGTCGCACTTTCTGTAAAAAAAAGAAAAACACTTTCTGCTCTTTTGTAAGTGGATGTAGAGAATTATCCAACAAAGAGGAAGAAAACTTTGTGTGCATAAAATACTATAAAAAATATAAATCCCTAAATTTAAAAAATATGTTTTAATTACTTTTTCTGCCCATACCTCATTTCCTCGATATGCAAGATGAAGTGTATAAGTTGGAATATCTGCTAAAACATGTTGACATGTTTCTATACAATGAAAGAATACCATTTAATGTGTGCTAGAGGCTAACAACATACATATTGCTTTGCTGGTTTGTTGTTTTGGAATATGGTTAAGTCAAATGTACCATTATTGACCTCTAAAAGAAAGGTCACATGCAAGGAACAAACATGGACTGTTTACAGTAGTGTGCCATAATTGTACCTTATACATGTTGCCAATGCTTTTATATAACTATGGACATACATGACATCACCTGTAGGCTTCGGAAGCTCTGTTTTATGTTGGAGGCACTGAAGATCGCCATGTTGGCAGTATCACATTCTGCCTAAAGTGCAAATGCAGGCAAAGAGGTGGAGTGCAAGTGGGGCTGAGGTGTGCAATCACGGAAGCAGGAGGCTCAGGCTGTGGTATGACACCTGCCTGTCACTCAAAGCGATCACACCCATATTTATGCTGTTCCTGTGCATGTAAATATGGTCATTTTTGATAAGGTTTAATGTATCAGAATCAGGTGTTTCACTTCTTTATGGCACAAGCATCCCTGTCCGCACATGCTGTGGCTCTCTGCAAACCCTGGATCATGTTGGATTTTTAAAATCAACTTCAAGTCTGTTTACAAAAGACTGAAGATGGCTTCTCCAGCTATCAGCTCTACAGCCTTTCTTTAGAGTGCGATGCACACGTGTGATAAATAGAAACAATGTGCATATATGTAGTATAAATATTTATAGTGAGGATAAGCCTCTTGCAGATCATGCATCGTATCTGCCATCCACTGATTTATTGTGCCATTACTACGATGTAGTCCTGTGTCTGTAGTGAAGTGATTTTCAGTGCTAATAATTTTTAAAGACAACATTACATATAAATTACTACATGTGCATCTCACTGTAGAAACCTACTCACGTTTCTCATGCATAAAATTACCATCCTTGCATACAGTGCCAAGAACTGGAGATGCCACCAAAAAAAGTGATGCTGTAAATGCTGTGTCAGCAAAAGGATGAAACTAGAAGAAAAAGGTTTGACGTGAAAATGGAGGCAATAAAAAGCTATCCAAATGACAGGTGGAGGAGGAGAGGACGTGACAGAGGGAAAGGAGAAATAATTGGAGAGGCGGCACTGACAGGTGTCCGGTCAGTCAGTCAGTCAGTCAGTCAGCAATGCTACTCCAGGCACATCAGCGTCTGAAAGCTCCCCCTCACACAGTGATCCAGTGCCAGAAGCATCAGGACTTCGAGCCCCCCCACTAGGGATTAATTTACTGACACACCATTGGCTTGATACCTAAATTAACCATGTATCATTTTGTCATTGGCAGTGCACTGGATGTCCCGGTGTTAATCTAATATGATGCAAATTCTGCAGTATTGTGGTTCAAGAACATGTTGAATATGTGATATGACCAACGGCTACAAACTGGATGTAGGTTTTGCTTGTTATAGTTTCTGAATCCAGACTTTTTCACTGCATGGGAAAGGTACAAGGTTCCACTTGTTGTTGGTACAAGGACACACAACAAACTGCATTCTCTCCGGAAGTGCTGAGTGTCTACAGACCATATGTTTACACTAATGAAAAATAAACAAGTGGAGGTTTGTGCTACAAGACATGGAGTGTCCACAAACAGACTAATGAAGTGTGTTTCAGCTGTTTAGACAGAAAAAAATATAGAATAACAAAGATGTTAACCTTTAAATTACAGTGAAAGTTCCCCCTTTTTTCATATATTAGGTGTGACCCTGATCCTCTGCTACCAGAAATGCTTTAGGAAGTGAGATAAAGAGTAACAACAACATCGGTGTTGTGTTTTTATTGAGGAAAAAAAAATGCATCATATGTGGATTTGTGTCCCTCTTTGGGCCAAAAGTCACTCCTGACATTGTATTTTTTAGACTTAGATGTGTTTACTGCTTTTATTTGCAGCTATAGTTGTAGTTTAGTTAGGTCTAAGAAAAATATCACTCTTTTTGAATTAAAATGGACCATTTCACAATGTCACCGGTGTTCTGCTTCACAAGGATAGCATAGTTGGCCGTGAACACTTGTCTCTGTCTGCATACATAGGCTCGTTCCTTTAGGGCTACTCCATCCTCCTCCATCCTGCCATCTGGGTATAACTTATTAATTTCACCAAAAAAAACATTCATTATTTCAGTATTGCTCACACCTTTCAGCTCTTACAACTCTTTGTATAGTTCAGTCTTGAAGCAGCGCAGTGAAAACTACCCAATCCACATCTGGCACAGAGTCCCCTGTCAGTCCCGGCGCCCTTAATGAAAGGAGTGTGTGTGTGTGTGTGTGTGTGTGTGTGTGTGTGCGTCACATCTGCATCTTAAATGAAGAGCGCCATACTGTAATGTAGCTTCAGCCTTCTGTCTTCTTATCACTCATATCTTTAGTTTCCAGATGACAGAGCCATATGGGCCCCATCAGTCCTAAACTCCATCCTTCCGCATGATGGAGAGTTGCTTCACTGTTCTCCGTGACTTCCTCCAACACTTTGATGTAGTCTCGCTCACATAGCCTGGAGCTTTTACGACCTACTTTAATGTTTCAAGAAAATGAAGGTTTAAGGTTTTAAATGTTTGATGACTGCTTCCCTAATGAATAGTTATCAGCAGGGACTGAGGCCAAAGTACCTCACACGTGACCAATGATAGATTTCATCCATAGTGACCTTTTTTTTTAAATATAGGAATCATCATCCATTCTTCTCTATTGTTGCAAAGGTTGGGTGTACTAAATCTATTTAACACAGCTTTTCAGCTTGGTTAAAGGAATCTCAATGGCCGCTAACCGCTGTGATGCTGTGTACAGCATGGGAAATATGGCAAATCCCTTTATGCTGTACAAACGTCCATGCAGTCAAATCCATTTAAAGGTCCGCTCTTTGGGGTCGCACAAAGATTGCAGAGAAAGAAAGAGCTCTTTTCCTTCAGTTTTCAGTGTGACATTAAAAGCCCCACCAGGCAGCCCCTCTTGCTCTGCTGCTTTGAAATTTTGATTTGTAAATGTCGGTTTCAAGCGGCGCTGAGGTTTCAGCCTCGTGCACCATGCAGGGAAGTGTTTGTCCGGACGTCAGATTGTATCAGGCTTGTTGTGGCTGATGTGCGCCTGAACAGCTTTGTCCCTCTCTGTAGGAGACACCAGCACACATCACTGCACTTTTTATCACCAGGGCTACAACTCACAAATTTCTCTTATTGATAATCAGTGCTTTGGCCGTTCAAAAATGTATAGATGCTGGGTGGACAGCTTAAATTTTTATAGCAGATTACCTATGTTTTTCACTAGTTTTCACCAACTACAAAAACCTCTTGAAAAGTTAAGAGAACAGCTCAGCAAAACACATAATAATAAAAATAATAATAATAATTTGTGTCGTGTGTGTGTGTAGGCCAAGCGGAAAACATTTAATGCACACCACAACCACTGGGGGCTGGCTCCAAAAGTGAGTCATTTCCTATAGACTCCCATGTTAAAATGGCCGACTTCACAGCAGAAATGAACATGTTTACAGCCTGGTACAAAAAACCATGCTGGTCTCAAATGATAGGTTCTCTTCTAGTGTCTACGGGGGTGATTTTTAATTGTAAAATTATGCATAATTATGGGCGTTGCCGCTTGAGCGACAGACGGTTGACATATCACAGCGCGGGTTTCCTGCTTCCACAATCGCCCGCCCCCCCCAAACTCCGCTCGGCTCCCCCTCTTTGTCCATATTTGGAGTTGTGCGTAACGCTGCCAACATGGTGGCGGTCAGCACGTACCGGAGCCTCCCACCGAGCCTCAAAACGGCTCTTCAGAAACAATCGGGTGACGTCACAGAAGCTCTGTCCATAGTTTTTACTGTCAATGGTGTAGGCTCACTTCAGAGGCTGTAGCACCATTGTCTAGTCCCCATAGCTGGTGCTGGCTACAGCCTCCATAGTTATATGTCTGAACTCTGGCAGCCTTCTTGTCTGTGCCATCACTCTTTGCAGCCTATAAAGGTCACCAAAAGTCTGCAGAAGGTAGCAGTGGGGCGGGTGGTGGCTATAACTATAAATATTGCTTGGATTTGTGCCCCCTGTGGGGCAGTTGTCTTCTTATAAATGCTTCTTGTCTTGTAACAAGTGACTTCACTGGGGTTATAAACAGTTGGTTAAGTTAAGAAAAATATCATGACGCACACATTACACACAAAGAAAAAAATGGTCCCGTCTGCCTTCCCTGTTTTTGGCTACCATGGCGACAAGTCCCACTGCAAACATACACACTAGTTCTTTCAAAGCCCTTGAAACATCCACCTTTTTTGTCTATTGTCTTGTAGAGGACGGGCTGACATCAAGCATTTTCTCCTCGATCAGTGACAGCTCACACACCATTTGGTCTCAGATTAAAATCGCTGTGCACTTTTATAATGTCCAGCATCACAAATCTGCGTCTGACAGCCAATAATCAGTGCCAAAAGGTGACTGGGATGGATGATAAGCAAAGAAAGCCTGCAAACATTTAGCTCAACAAATGACTTCTGATTTCTTATAGCCATATAATCATACGCCTACAGTAGCACCTAAATACCAAATTAAATGCCTTTTGTGTGCATTAGTCAACTACTGGTTTCTCTGAAAATGTCACTGCTTTTATCTAATGACATGATTTAGCCTCTGCTGACCTCTCTGTCTCTGTGTCTTTCCTCCTGCTCAGCGCTCAGCCCGTGGATCTCCACCTTCTCCTACCCTGGCGTGAGAGACTTCTCCCAGCTCACCCTTGACCTGACGAGGAATGAGCTTATTGTGGGTGCCAGGTAAGAAACTGTAAATCCACTC
Source organism: Parambassis ranga (assembly GCF_900634625.1). NCBI lineage: Eukaryota > Metazoa > Chordata > Actinopteri > Ambassidae > Parambassis > Parambassis ranga. The sequence continues at coordinate 4,328,139 of NC_041041.1, read as the reverse complement.
AGCTTTTCACCCCGCAGAGCACATTACTGAGAACGTGATACCCTTTCTGACTGGTTTTTAGTATAATGACGCTTCTAAAGTGCTCTGCTGAGGCCGCGCTGGACTAAGTTAAGCTTTGGATTTGGCAGGAAGGATGAATTTGGAAGAAATACGTCATGCTGCAATAGTGTGTTTGTGTGTGTGTGTGTGTGTGTGTTATAGTCATGAGATGATTTTCTCATGAGCTCAGTTCTTTGCCTGGTTTGACTGAAAAAAACAACTGAAAACAATGACTTGAGTGTGACAGACTGCCTTTAATGTGCTTTGTGTTAAGTTGACAGCAGCTCCTCTCTGAAGCTTCATTTGCATTGTTAAACACATGATGGACAGTCACTGACGTGTTATTTTCCTCAATCCAGAAACTACCTGTTCAGACTGGACCTCAGTAACATGTCGATGATACAGGTAGGCTTTACAATTATTATCCCTCTATCCTTTTTTATGTTTATTCCAATTATGTTTACTGCTTTGAGTTAGTTTCTTTATTGTCAGATTCTGTGCTATTAGCCTTTAAATAACAGAAACAGTTGTTGGCACCATATATTTTTACCTACTTAGTGTTAGTGATGCTGTGGAAGCATGATGTGTTCTATTTGTGTGTTTACATGTGGCCATTTTAGTGTAAAATACCTTCTTTGCATGTACGTTTTGTGGCACAGTAACTTCATTTTGGAACCTTGTACTCGCTCAGTGCTTCATCTGTAACCCGCCTCAACAAGCCACTTGTTATGGTAGCAGAATTTGCAGTATTCAGTATTAAATTTGACTGAAGTTTGCTACAAAGGCTACTCAGCATTATGGCTACAATTGCTAGTGTAATGGAATCTTAATGAGAAAGGCCATCTTTCTTTTAAAGCAGCGCAAAAGAGGCTGCAGATGCAGGCAGTGTAACGTCCACACAGGACTGATGTTCTCATTCAGTCATTACATGTTTGGAAGAAACTGATGACTTCTGATTAGCTTCTTTGGGAACAGTCCAAACTAAGATAAAAAAAGTTAAGAGTCTCAGCCACAACCCTCCAACGTCAGCTGTGTGTCGCTGCTTTGATTAACTTTTAAACCAATCACTGTGTTGTGACACTACAAAGCAAAGCTGCAGGATGGCTGTGGCTTCCTCTGATGCTTTCATCAGATGTTCAGAATTTGTTAAAAGCTTTTTCAGAACTTCCCCCTATTTCTTAAGGATGCAGATAAAATGTTTTATTACCTCTTATTCAGCCACAACATAAAAAACGATTGCCTGTCAGATAATGTGACAAGTTCATGATCTCAGATAGAGGAAGTCAGTCATTATCTTTAATTATAGCCTCCTTCTACATGTACTGGCCCATGCAGATCAGTTTTTATAGAGGTTGATGTTTTGGATCGCCAGATAGTGGTCTATAGAATAACATCTTGGTGTCCACTGAGCTCCTCCTTCTTTTTGGGACAGAAGGAGCAGTGTGAGGGTGACAAATCGGGTGCAGAGAGCACCCCTCTTGTCAATTCTGAACTTGATGATTTACCCCTACAGCTGGCTCAGAGATCAGTGTCATGGGCCCCTGTGATAGTTTGACCTTTTGCCAGCATCACTACAGAAAGCAGAGGTCATCACCTCACCTGAAAAAATCACTGTCTGGAAGTTGAAGTTGCTGCTGTGTCTCTCAAGTTTCAGTTGTTCTTTCCTCTGTGGTGACTCCCTGTAGTTGTGTATGTCCTAGTTTGCTCCAGTGTCTTCTTCAAACTTTAGACTGAATCAGAGTTAAACTTCATGTGCATGTAATCAGAGCTTCTCCCTCCACCTTAGCCCACAGGCTAATCAACTGAACACGTCCCCACTGCTGCTGCTGCTCGCATTAAGAGAAGATCACAAAAAAAACATGGCTGTCATTATTGTGACATCTTGTTGCTTTGATTTTCTGTCAGTGATGGCAAATCATGGCGAACCACGGCTGCAAATAACATTACCAGATCAGAAATGAAAGGAACCCACTGCTGGGTTATGACAGTTATTGTTATTTACACGATGGGTTAAATGACTTTAACAAACCTATTTTTATTTTTTTTATTGATCTTTGTGTTGCAAAGGGTAAAACAGAATTGTCAGAGTGCATGGATTGCATGCACACATGCCTGTGGCTGTAATGTTTGTGTGTGTTTTGTAAAAAGGCCTGTGGTGATGTAACTGCTGTGGGGTATGATGGGGTGGGGGGGGGGGGGTGTTAGCTTTGGGGCACAGAGTTGCCTTACAGTTGCATCACACATCACAAATGACAAGCCTCAAATTCTCCATGTGGGACTGTGTAATGTACACCAGTATATCACTGTCACTGAGCAAAGGAGAGCTGACTTTGTATAACCCAGATATACACCACAGTGGTGTTCCGTGCCTCCGATGACTGCAGGATTTATTTATTTTTTAGTTCAGCTGCAAGGCTAATTTAATTACATTTTCTGATTCTGTTAGGGTTAATGTAATTTCTCTTAATGGTATAAAGTACGGTATCAAGTGTTAAACATAGCAACACGTTTAATATGCTCACTTCACTTAGTGAAAAGCAATGACATTAATCTGCTGGCTGCTGGTGGAGCTGGCTCATCATTTTACACATTTTAGACAATTAACTACAAATCGTGCGCTCGTGTTGTTTGACTGTTACAAATATTGGCTGCAGTCGATGCCAGTGAAATGGAAAGCTGTCTGCGGTCAGTCAAACAAACTCACTGTAACTCAAGTAGGTCTGACATTATATGCTGTTGGTTTGGATAGTGACAAGAACAGAAGGCAAGCTGCATGCACCAAGAAGTTAGACTATATTATCCCAAACCATCCCCCCAGATAAGGCAGTACTGTTTAATTGCCATTTTATATGAGTAGTTATATGAATCCTGAATGGATTCATATATATATTATTATATTATAATATATATTGTCTGGGAGTCTGTGTGAGGTTATGTTGCTGTTGGACTTTCTCACGTTATTTGCATTTGTGGGTGTGGGTGTGGGCATGTTTTAGATTTGGTAATAACGGTGGGATGTGATCTGATTGCTTCAATACAGCCAGATTGACAAATCCTTCATCCAATCAAAGTGCCAGATGAGAAAAGACAATCATATCTTAGCCAATAGCAGTAGCAGTGCTCTCAGCACTAAAGTGCTGAGAGCACAATGAAGATGAACATCCTCACTTTGTTTGCATTGTTTCAGTTGCAGGTATGTTCCCATTGTAGGCATCATGGCTTCATTTAACACCTGATGGATTTACATCATGACACAGAGGTGTTTTGTTCTTTTGATGTACTAAGAGTAAAGAATCTTGGGATTTTACTGGTCCCGTTACCCATCCATTTACTTAAATGGCTTACAGGGTCAGAGGGTCTTAGTTATAAATGGGCCAGAAGATACACCCTGGAGAGGTTTCCAGGGCTAACATACACATTAATTAGAATCATAAATTAACCTGAAATGCACATCTTTGGAATGTGGGAGGGACCTGGCGAATACTCCACACAGAAATACCCCAGCCAGATTCAGATTTGAACTCACTTGTTGTGAGGCGATAGTGCTAACCACCACACCACTGTGCCCACCAAGGCACTTATTTCTTACTCTAATGAATGAAAATGGCTGTTCAAATTACAACAAGCAGCTGACATGCTCAGATTCTTTCATTGAAACACTACCAGTACCTGACTTCTAAAACATCCAATGCCTAATTTCAGTCCACTGAAATGTCTGTTTTAATCTATCTTACAGGTGAATTATCAAAAACTGACAAAAAATATATAAAAGAGAGTAGATGTTCAGGATCATACTGAGATAAAGGATTAAAGGATTCTGGAAATCCAACTAAAATGTGCTTTAAAACAAGAAACACTTTTTATTGCCTTTTTGCTCACAGGTCTGAGAAACCTTTATCTTTTTATTCAGATTTTTTTTTAGCAACCAAGAGTAGGTTAAGAATTAAACTTGCAGCATCAGTTACATTATTATTTCACGAACAGCGGCTTGCATTATTCCGCACTACATTTCCACACAGGATGAAAGCACATCAGCACACTCAACTTTGTCTGACAAAGTCTCCTTTCACAGAAGCCACAACTGAATGACATGATGTGTACAGCTGCCACCCGTGTGTCACTGCCGATATCAATGCGCCTTTTGTCTGCATGTCCTAGTTGTCGAGTTTTGGAAGAGAGAAGTTGACTTATGAAGGTTTTCATTTGTCTTCACCCGGGTCGTGTTGTTCTCTGCAGCTCTGTGAAGCAGTTCTCTTTGTCCTGAAATCAGGCGTCTGCCATCTTTGTGACATGTAGTTAGTGTACACAGAAATATGCACACACACACACACACATGCTCTCAAACATGCTAACTAAAACCTCTAAATGTGTTGCCTACACACATCCTCAGCGTATTGTGGGCTATATGAGGTAGATCCTTCTTCACTCTGGCCAATGCGGAGGTGTCATGTGTGATGCCAAGTCTGAAATCAATGAGAGCGTTACACAAACTAGCCAGTGAAGCAGAGAGAAAGCGGGGTGGTCTGCTCCCTGTGCTCATTGGCCAATGAACAAGAGCCGTTCCAAACAGACAGAGTGGGGGCAGCATCCTAAAAATGCTCTTTCTTTGTATTATCACAAGAAAAATCACACATCTCCCAAACCCCTTCTCTGATTTAGCTGTCATCATACTGTCAAATAGGTGTTATCATCATTCCCAGTCATATATAATCATACATTCAGGCACCTTGTTAAGCTACTAGCTAGTCACACTCAAATGAGGAATTCTGCAACCTTTTGTTGTTGGATATGTAACTATGTGCTGGTGGCACTAGTTATCATTTGTGTTTATCTCCTTGTTTTCTTACAAATCAACCATCCCAACCTGCTCCATAAACTAGCACAGGAGGCTTGTTCATATAGTTATAGTGTCAGGGTTTGTAGTGTGGAAGGCGGACTCAAACGCAGGACAGCAGGCAGCAGTAAGCAACTTAATGTTAAACAAAGGTGTGAAGCAAAGGTACAACAGGTAAGGCTACACAGAAGTCCAAAGATACTAAAGAACAATAACACAAAAAACAGAAAGTGTGAAACTATTACTCAGAACCGAAATACTCACAAGCTAGACTCTGGAAAACAGACAGCGAAACCGCAGGAGTACTACAAGTATACCAACAAGACAGGACTTAAAAGACAATGAGACACAATCAGGGCGGGACAGGTAATCAACACAGGAAGACAGGACCTTCAAAGTAAGACAGGAAGCACAAGACACAACAACAAACACAGCACGGATGAACACCAAACCTGCAGCTAGAGAGAGAACAATACTAACTAAACACAGGATAAAACAGAAAACCAAACCAAGGAGAACAATGCACAAAAGAAACACAGGATCATGACACATAGAGCAAGGCACTGAGGGGCCACCAATGTACCTGCTGGTAGGCAGAGGATGGGCATGAAAAGGGACCAGTTATTCAGTTGAAAGTGCAACCAGTAACAGATGGGATGATGATGATTTAATGAAATGATCATACTAAATTAAAAGGACAAAATAGCTGTTGGTCCAACAGGATGATAACAACAAACATGGAGTGTAGAGGAAGCTCTTACTTAGTAATTGGTAATAATTCTCACAACAAAACTGCTCCATTGAGTCTCCATACAAAACAACAAACTAATTGTTATAACTTGTCTTTCATACATAAAGCCAGGTCCTTGCTAAGGTAAGGTTTGTTTGTCCCTCTCATGCTAAGCGTATCTTTCACTTCGCTCCTTAAAGATTTGACTTTATTTGAAGGCGGCGACTGAGAGTTAACAGCAGCCACTCCATTGACCCGTGGAAATGGAGTCAGCCCTGTGGGACTCACAGCACGACTGTCTTTACCTTAAAATAAAGGGTTGCCCATTGAGAGCAGCTGAAAGTCATATGGATGCTGTTTAGAAGTAACTTGCGGATTGATTGAAAAGCAAACCAAAGAGGGTGGCCTGCTCACAGAGTAATCACAATGCTGCTTTCTCCGCTCTCCCATTCATCCATATGGACTGGTTATCATGCCATGTAACCACACACCGCTGTCGGTGCCATTGCTCCCCCTGTTTAGTGTCGGCTTTCCTCTTCAGTTTGACCCTATTAGAGACTGTGCAGCTTTTTGCATGTCTCAGATTTAAGAGACAATTTGCCAGAACACAGCTGAGATGAAGGGCCAGACTGTGTGTGAGTATATGGATGTGTATTTGTGGTGGCAGACAGGTGTGTACATGCCAGCTTTGCAGTCTTTCAGAGGGTTTTGAAGAAAGACCATGCCAGAGAGGAGGGCCGCCGAGGTGCTGATGCCAGGGCTTTTAAAGGCTCAGCCCAGGCCGCTCTGTTCAGGCACCTGGGAGAACACCTGCCACGGCCATTAGTGAGCAGGCAAGCATAGAAGAATGAACGCGTAGGCAATCAGTGGAGGGAAAAAATAAAAGAGCGAGCCAGAGGAAGGGAGGGAGAGAGAGGAGACAGACGAGGAGAGCAGGGGATAAAGAGGTGGGCAGTAGCCAGAGAATGAAAGGCAGCGACAATAACAGGAAGTAAAAGGAATGAGAAAGAGAAGCAGAGGACAACTCTGAGCATCACGCATGCTGAGCCGAGATGAAGACAAACGAGGAGAGGAGTGAATATGAGAGAGGGCGTGAGGGAGGTGACAGGCTTTTTCTCCGGATGTTTGCTCTGCTGAGACTCAGCGTCTCTGTGGAAAATACTTCCCACAGTGCACAGTGCCGATGATTCTTCTTATACGCGCCACCACAACCCCATGTTGTTGCAGAGGCAGAGCACACTTTTGGTGAACTCCCTTAGGATTTTAACAGGATGACTAAGTGATAGAATTATTTCCCTACAACAGGATAAAAACAAAGATAATTTGCCAACTACTGTAGATTGAAGCACCTGTGCTGTACAGAAGGAAAGGCAGCATGCTGTAAAAGTACATGGTTACGCCTAAATAAGATCACAGTTTTCCTTAAAATAGACCTTTTTTTGCAACCAATGGAAACTTCATTTTCGAGGTTGCCATGGTAACACGTCCTGCCCAACAATAGCCCCAAAACGATTTAGGCATGTTGCATTTTCTGAGCTTTTATTGTGAAACAATAGCATCTATCATTAAGCCGAATTGATCCACATTGCAGATTTTCCTGTGAGACTAGGGCTTAGGAGTGTCTACTGTCTGTCTGTACTTGCTGCATATTAACTGTATCTTTAAGCACAGATGAAGCCTGACAAGCCTGACTCATGCCAATAACTGTGTTACAGCAATTATTTTGTATGAAACAGTAGGACTGCATTTACCAAAGGAGTGAAAAATAGCATGTCCATCCTCAGATCATATGTTTGTGGATATAGTACCAGAGAGAACCATTTAATCTGAGTGCAAATGGCAGAAGAAATACAGGTGTTTAGTGGTTCTAAGTGAGTTTTGTCCAATGTAATAGGGGCTATACTAAATTTCACAAAATGAATTTAAAGCAATGTGACCCGCATGCCCACTCATCTGTTTATCTCATTCATGGTGACAAATATTTGATGTTTTCACGATTCAGTAGACAGGTGTTCACAGCGGCCCCTAATAACCTTGTTCTTCTAATGACTGCTGTGTTTATGCCTTCACACTAATGCTTTATGTGCTTACAGTAAGGAAGTACCCATTTATAGCCAATGGTTATCAAGTTGAGTGTCTCTGACTCAGCTACCGCTAATGACGGCGCCGCACTTACAAAGTTAATAGCTGCAAACAAACAAAGTCAAACAATCACAGTCACATGTTTAGACAGAGTTTTTATGACTTATTAAAATATGATATGTCAAACAGTCTAGCTCTCACCTGCATGCTGCGCTTCGCACAAACAAGCTCGCCATCACCCACCCAGCTACCTCACAGTGGGACTGCTCAGGCAGAGTCTGAACATCAGATGCTGCTGCGTATTCTTAGACGTTGGTATCTCTATCCTCCTCTTTTTCAGCCCTTCTCTCTGTCTTTTTTTTTTTTTTTTTTCCAGGATGTAGTGCTCGTATTAGCGCTCGGTCTGATTGCAATCCACCCACATGCTCTGTCCAAGCAGCACCCACTGACAGAGCTCTCCTTCTCTCTGATGTGCCAGTCGGCCTGATCTCCGCCGCAATCAGAACAGCAGGGGGAAGGTGGTGGGAGGTCTGTGTTTGTGTGAGGGGGATAAAACAGAGGAGTGGGAGAGTGGTAAAAACAGCAGAGGTACAGGAAGGCTCAAGTGTTTGATGGGTGGCAGAGAGAGAGAGAAAGAGAGGAGAGCACTCTGGTTCTGTCACTGTTTATTGGGATGCAGATCTGCCAGATGTAGTGTGATTAATTCCACTGCTGTCAAAAAAGAAAAATACAGAAATAAGAGCAACTTTTTGATGGGCAGACTTTTCATGTGTTTAGATGGGAATGAATGCTCACCTGCCTCATGCTTTTGTAGCTTTACAGTAATAGAAAATAACACAAGCAGTGCCCTGTTTGTGTTGCTTTTTCTTTCTTCGGCATGTTGCAAGGTACCAACAGGAGATAGAGTATTGATTTGTCTCCCGCTAACATATTTGTACAAGACCACAGAGTTGCAGAATCCTTCTGAATATGGCTGTCTTTGGAAGGATTGCTTTCTTTGCTCTCAACTTTTCCCCTGTCAGTTCTGTGTCGGACGGTCGACAGTTCCAGGCAATCCAAGAAGTATTTTTCTCACACCGCTGCTTGAAGCACATTCCTCACACACACACATACATTCAGGTAATCGCATCAGGGTGATGTGTTCTCTCACAAATGTGCAGTTATCTGACAGGGTCGAGGCATCAAAGGCTCGGGCAGAGGAATGTAAGTTCTAGTATCAGGCGTTAGACGTCACAGATGTACTGACCTGACTATGAGCACTGACAGAGATGGAGGGCTCGGAAACACGCAGAGAAGAAGGGAGGAAGAGGTGGGTAGAAATGTGCAGCGGTGGAAGAAGTGGCTGCCTTGTTAGAAGGTATTTTGTAACCTGCACAGACAACTTAAGAACCAGCTTTGTCTTTTATACATAGCAGAGTAAATGAACCGAGTATGTGATGATGTGGGATTGTCTGAGGGAGCAAAGTTGGCTAAACAAAGAGGTTGGGTAGATGAATGCATGGCATGTAACCACAATTTTCCCTATTTTATTGTCCCTATCACACATTTTACAGTTCACAGTTTACTAATTGTTCCCCTTTTTTGTCATTACTTTTGATTGGATGCTGCTTTTTGTTAATCCCACTTAAACACCATGATAGGGATTAGTTGGGTAAACTGACTGTAGTTTGTTTGTAGCTTTTAGCTGAGCAAAACTCTGTTTTCTTACTAAGCTTCCTGTTGCGCTGCTCCTCTGTCCTCTTGACCGTTGCACAAAAATAGATCTTGCTGCAAGCAGAGATCACACAGGTTATCCATCATATTATTAAACAGGTTGCTGTGAAATAAATTCTATACTATTCATGAACTCCAGGGCGGATATAGAAGCCATACTGACTCCGGAGACCACCGTACATGCTGCGGCTAGCTGTCCAGCGTGCTTTAATAACCTTTACTTATTAACATGCTGGAAAAATGTTTTAAAGTTTTATTGTTTTACTTTAATCACATGACCTGTGGAATATGTGTGAGCTAGAAAACGTTAGATGCAGATACACAATTAATAATGATCTTGTATATATAACCTATGGAGTCCCAAAATATTATATTTCAATCTTATGCAATATAGAATAAAATCAGTGTAATGATAAACTGATTTTCTAGAATGATACTGTGTATCAGTATATATTCTCCTTTACAAATAAAGGTGCATTAAATGTGACAGCATTAACAGGAGTAAACCAAATCTGTTGGAAATACCTGTGAGTGTGAGGAGGAGATGGGTGGGTGGAGGAGAGGGGTCTTTGTCAGTCCATCAGATAATCCCTGTATAGATAAGACAGCAGCAACATGGAGGTGGAATGTAAACACCATATTACTGTCTGGATCTCCACGTATCTGTCTCCATCCATCCACCTTCCTTCGCCCGCTGCTCCTCTATCACCGCTTATTTTCTCTGTCGCTTCTTCCTCCTGCTGCTGCACGTCCTCCATTCTCTGAATCCCACCGTCAGAGGGTTTCTCTCTGTGCTCAGGAGGAGAACATTATATTTTCCTCCTGATGTGGAACTGCTGCAGCACATCCACCAGCGTCATGCCTTCATTCAGTCCTTCTCTGTGCACTCATGCATTACGCTGCTCAGCTGGTTCTTCTTTTGTGTGAAACAATTTGGCTGTACGTCAATATGCACTCTTTGTATGGACCTACTTATGTGCTGTGTACAATAATGGATGTACATACAATAGAAAAGCAGGCCATTCATCCAAATCGGTCTCTCACGCCACCATTAGATGGGAGCTGAAGAACAACTGCAGGAGCGCTGACCAGTAAAAAAAAAAAAAACTCGCCTCGCCTTCTGATCCTGTAGGTGTGCAACTTTTCCATGTGGCGGAGCAGATTCAAATGTCCCTCTAAATCGGTTTGCCCTTTCTGCAAATGCATGGGTGGTAATGGGAATGCTGAAGAGGGCAAAGTGATTTTTTTTTCTTCTGTGATTTCTTTTTAGAAACATACTCCTGTGTTAGCCAGCTAACCACCTCTGATACGTCCTTTTCCATACTTCCCAAGCCTCGTTTCAGCGTGAGGTCACCTCTATTTGTTGTTTCCTTATTTTCTAAGTTGGAGACACAGCTTTCTTGCTGGGAAATATCAGAAGTTCTGAGGCAGGAGTGGCCCCCTGCGTGTGTGTCGTCAGAGCCTTGGGATTTGTCCTTGACGTGATGTTTGTGTTTGCGGTTGTTGGAACTGAGCTGTGGTCTCTGGCTCCCACAGCCGGCCGATGATGAGCAGTCCCCAGGTGGCCGTCCCGCTGTTTGACATGATGGTCTTTCTCTTCAGATACAGGCCGACAGCGGTGCTCAGGCACAACTGAATGGCGGTGACACACTGTAATCCGTGCTTTTAACTTTCAGAAAATCAGAGGTGAAAGTAATGAGATACAGAGTTTCTCTCTGTGTACTCTGACGTCTCAGCATGCTGTGTGGTTACTTTACTTTTTTGTCCTCTGTGTGTACTTCTTAATGCTTCCCCCCCCATAACCTCTGTTCAGGAACTATGTTTTAGTTCCTAATCCAGTAGAGAAGATGATGTTTACATCACTGCTTATCAGACTGGAGCCAATGGAGCAGGGTCCTTTGACAATTCAATCAGCGTCAGCATCATCCTAGTATTTTTGGAGAGTATTTAAATCCAGTAACTGTACACAGTTTCAGTGGTTAGATTATACAAGCAGTGGAACAGCTGCTTTGACTGTTTGTTGTTTGGTCCCAGCGTGCGTCGTCTCCCGGCGGCTGATCCAGGTCAGAGGAGCAGAGTTGATCTGAAGAGTCAACAGGTCACTGTCTTGTGAAAACTCCCTCATCAACAGAGGTGGCTGGGAACGATAAAAGCATCTGTTATTGTAGGTGTTTGTGTTGGATGCTAAAATCCCTGTGGGACAGATGGAACTGACATTTGGTTATATGCTGGAGACACGCTGACCTTTGTCTGATGCTGCCAGTAATACTTTCAAGTGCAGCATGTTCCTTATGCATGCCTATAATTTCTCATTATGCGCATCTCATTTTTCCTGCAGTCTTTACACTGCTCAATGTCAAAGAGGCTTCATGGAGAAAGTGGGTGTGAGTGTGTGGTGGTGGTGGTGGTGGTGGTGTTGGGAGGGGGGATCAAAGTGGATGAAAGGCCACAGGACGGACATTAAGCTGACCCTCTGAGATATTCATACCCTTGTTTCACTCACAGTATCAAGGCCTTGAGCTTGATGAGTCATGGCTGATTTCATTCATACCCTTCATTAATTTCTGTGCCGCAATTTGGCTGGAGATTTAATTATTGATGCACCCTTTGTCAGAATGGAGGGATAATCTGCGAGCCACAGAGTTTCGAGTCACAGAGCTGTAATGTGCTGCAGCTTGGCCGGTCGGCTGGGAGAGGTTAACTGTGTTAATGGCGACAGAATATGTAGGTATTCAAGGATATCTGCATGTAAACAAGTCGGATTTATGCTAAAGAAAGCTGTGATATATATATATATATATTTACAAATGTATTAAGGGCACAGAACATTCCAGTGGGTGATTAATTAATCTAAAACTTTGTTTACAGTGTCATATGCATCTCACTTTCTGACTACCGAGCTACTTACCTACACTAAGTGAGTACCTGAAGTTATAGTACCAATAATAATTAAAGCTGCAAGCAGCGATGACGGGCCCTCGCACTCCTTGCGGTCCGCGGGACTCGCAGTCGCCGCCTACCCTATCATCCCACGTCCTCTCTCCCCCGATACCGGCACAAGCTGTGGTCTGCAGGGCAGAAGGGTACAGCAAAACACACATATACAAAAGACAGGTCCTCCAGCCAGTAGGTGGCGCAGTGACTGTAGCGTATCAGCATGTCAATGCGTACGGAGTCAGGTGTCCAGCATGAGTGTAAAGTTTCATCCACAAAAACATCTATTTCCTGTGCATTGGCGAAGGGTCAATTTCAGGGCGGCGCCACAGCCAGACTGTATGACAAAGTGCTGCGTTTTTGAAAACTTTTGCTCCCTAACCCCTTAAGGGCGAGCACACCAATTTTCAGCCCTACTAAGCAATTCCCCTAGGATTTGTTCGCAAAAGTGTGGGGAGTGCAAAATGGAAGATGGCGTGGTTTTTTCAAAATGGCTGTATGTCGTGAAATTTTCGTCCAAGAGGCTTTTTTTCTTGTCACAAGGCGATACATCAGTGTACCGAGTGTGAAGTCTGTAGCAGTTGTGGTGAATATTTTCACACTTTAGGGGGCACTGCAGAGCCATGTGGCCACGTCCACCAGTGGCGACAGTGTGAAGGCGCGATTTTCATCATTTTGTGCCAAATTTGGTGTTTTTGAGCACGTTCTGGGGGTCAAAATCGCGACACCGTGGCCGGAACCAGAATCCAGCATAATAATAATACACGCTTGCATTTCAATAGGGCTCTCACATTCGTGCTCGGCCCTAAAAAATGAGGAAGAAGAACTGGCCTGCAAGCTAGAAGCAGAAGAAGATGCAGTGACTTGCTACCTGGCAAGCTAATAGTAAAAGCTGCTGGGTCAAAAAGATGACTACTTACTGTGATGCCGTCATCTACTTCTCCTCTGTTACTGCTAGTAGAAAAAGAAACTGAAAGAAATTATTAGAAGTTTCAGTAATAAGATAACTGCAGACACAAAACTAGTTAGCAGGAGAAAAGAATGCACTAATGATGCAGTTGTGTTCCTAGTGATGTCACAGGATGTGGAAGCCATTGTGGTTACATCAATGAGTAGCAAAAAGCTTGCTGTGTAGCCCATGAAAAATCCAAAACAAATCAACAACAAAAATGCAAATAAATTCTGTAAATCGCAAACAATTAAACACATGTACAACTGCTAGTGCCAGAAGACAGTAAGTAGGTAGTTAGTAGCAGACATTCAGCTGTTACCAACATTAACATGCATTCCTGCTAACCTTTGTCACCTATTTGCTATTGTGTGTCTCATAATAAATTAATTCCATGCTGCATTTTGTGTTCTGCAGGTCGTAACTGCTCACTGATGTATTATATTTCCTTCAGTTACCCTCTCTATTTCTGTGGGTTTCTTCTGTGTATGTTTTGTCCCCGAGTGTGCACATTCATCTGTTTTACCTGCATCTATCTCTGTACTTGTGTGGGTGCACACAGTACAGTAAGTGTTTGAGGAAGATGAAGAATAATCCTCCGTGCTCAGTCATGGAGAGACTGTCTGCCATCACCTGCCAGCCTCCCTAATGTGGAGTAGGAGGCAGCAGCACGGCGAGTGGGCCACTGCATACAGACTGTTAGCACATACTGAACCAAACAATGTATTCAATTCAAGGCTTTAGCATCAAAGCAGGAGAAAACCAGCCTCCTTACTTTATTACAAAACATCAGGCTCATTTTAATTATTGTGTTATTTTCTTCATTTAAAGGTAGGGTAGGAGATTTCACTCTGATGCACTTTTTGTTAAATTAGTGTAACTTCTCTTTACAATCCGATAGCAACCGATTAGTTCGGCAGTTTCACATTAAAAGGAAGAATATGAATCATCTGTGGAAGCTATAAAACACTAAAAACATCAGCCAATCCTCCGGGTGGACCCTGCGTAGAGTATTGGCTGGTTGTCCCTCTCTTCCTGCTCTGCGTGCACCAGAGAGGTACGTGCATGATGGCCGAAGTCACAGACCACAGCTCGTCTTCAGGTAATGTGCGTCCATGTGATTGGGGGGGCGTGGCTTCGGGGTGAGCTCCAAGACAAAGGGGCGTGTGTGTACTTTCCAAATCTGGCTGACTGAGTTTTCAAAATCTCCTATACCCTACCTTTAAGTTTGTCTTTAGAAAAAAAAATGTATCAAATAGCAACAGCTCCCATTCACGCACCATTTTCTGGAGTGTGTCATTCCTCACCTGTCCACTAGATGTCCCCAATTCCCCCACCTTACAGGGGGAAGGACACCTCTCTCCCTGCTCCTTTCTGCACACCTGCCCCAGAGTACAGATCTACTGCAGGGTCTGTTGTTAAAGCAGGTTAAAAAGGTTTTGTATCCATGCATGTCGTTCTGCCCCTGTGTTTGCAGAGGAAACCAAATCAATATTTTTTCAGTACTTCTGTTTAAAAAAATTTTTGTATTTTGCTCCACATTTTATGTCACATTTGCCAAGCTCAAGGCCCACGGGTCAAATCCGGCAACACACCACGACACAACACCAAAACACGATTTTCATCTTTCATATCAATTTAAACCCCAACAACAAACAGTCAAACGAACACAATTTATTCTGTGCAGCAAAAATAACAGCAAAAAAATCAAAGGTGGGTGCTCCTACTCAGGCCGCTGTTGGTGAGAGAGCGTGGCTCAGAGCTTTAACTGTTGCACGGCTGTGAACAATAAAGGTGTTTCAAACCGAAAAGGAACTTGTGTGGTGAACACAGTTTCAAAGATGGACGCAGCAGGATACTTTTATGAAGTTCGGTGGAGACAAAGCTCCCTGACCTGCCTGCTGCCTGGCCCCCCCGTCAGTTTGAGTTTGACACCCCTGCTCTGTGCACTCCCTGAACTCTGACTTAAATAAAACACTGTTTAAGTAAATATCTGTGGACTGCAAACAGATCTGTCCAAGTATTTCACTCTTTTAGTGCTTTGGACACATTTTTAATGTTGATACTGAACCTTTAAAAGCATAATGTTCAATAACCAGCTGCGTCTGCACTGCGTCGTATTTTCTCACACTGTGAAATTGAGTCATTTTCAAGTGAGCACTCAGGATTGTCTGCAGAGCTGAATTCTGTGATTTATATACACAACTGTACATATTTACATTTGTACAGTTCAAGATGAACTATCTGCCTGAAGCTGTGTGTTTGTAGCTTTGTTTGCACAGCTGACTGCTGCTCGCCTCCTCCCGCTGTCTGCAGCTGGATGTATGTCTTAACAGTCAATATGAACATTAAGTCAGAGTATAGTGTTTGACAGGGAGATGTGTAAGGCAGACGAGCGGCCTTGTGTGTTATTGTGTATGTGAGACAGAGACACAAAGAAAAGGATGTGGGTGTGTCCGTGGATCAGTGTTTGGAGACAATGAGGGACGAGACGGAGGCTTGTTGAACGTCTCGTTTCATCCGTCCCTGCTTTAGTGTCTCTGGAAATCTTATATCTGTGTGTTGATATGAACCTGTGGGCGTCGAATGTGATTATGGATGTATTTATTCATCCATTTATTTGCATTTTGTCTGTGAATGGCATGCTCTCTATATAATGACATGACAATCACTCTACACTGAAGCTGCCACATTTTTCAAAATAAAAAATGATTTTCAATGATGAAAACATGAAAAATCAGCCACAAAGATTTGAAGTTAGGGCTTAAAATATTTCTGAATTTGTTTCTAGTGCTGGTATGAGTGGTTCATTTCAAACACTGTAGCTGAACAGCTGTAAGCGTGTGGACGATGACCGTCTTTACGGCCTCTACCTCCAACATCCTGTATGTATAAATGCATTCTGAGTAGAGATGCATATGAGGCATATGATATTTCTTGGAAAACACAAGGCTCCACTGAAGTCATGTCTTGTTCACTGTGGTAGACTAAAGTCTACAGTGTCACAGTTTGTCCCTCAACTATTAATAACCCTTTCAACCCCACAGCCCCCCTTTCCGGGGGCTTTTGCATGCACCTAATAATAAAAGCCATAAAACACTGTACTAACCATGTAAAAAAAGAATCATATTGCATATCGAATTAAACAGGAGAACCTCTACTACAAGCACATATAAGTCATATCCACACACATCAAACATAACTTCAACCCCATGCAAATTAATTATCAATCATCAAAATGAAACTCTCATATCAACTCTCATATCGTGCCAAAGCACACATAGTAATATAAATTATAACTTGGGTATGTAATATAGCTGCCATTATATAAGTAGTGTTTAATGAATGAACAGAGGAGGAATCGTAGGACACAAAAAGCACTTTTGGAAGGTAATATTGGAAAAGAACTGACAACAGTGAACATACATAGGTGGTGGTAGTGGTGATGGTGGTCGGTGGGGGGTATATAGCACATACCAGTCTGTTAGACCAGCACATCATGCGTCACTGGTTTCTCACCTGTGAACGCTGCCAGTGGTGTTCTCTCCTGTGTTGCTGCTGCGTTGGTGGAGGAGTGTTTTTTCTTCTTCTGCACCACCTGGGTACCAAGCTGTGCCAGATTTGTCCATATTGTCAGGTGGTGAATGCATGCATGCATGTGCGTGTGTGTGATACTGTCATACTGTCATCTGAAACTGCATTACATTCATAAGGAGGACGAGGAGGGCTGGAAATGCAAGCAATCAATCAGAAAGTGTTGGACACTATTGTTATTATTAAATGCATATTCTTTGCCTGCAGATAATCTTCTTTCTTGGGTGATAAACATTTGCTTGTGCAGAAATCCTGATATTTTGCTTTAACTTGAGACATTTTTTAGTCTGAACATTGTCTCTTGTATTTCAAGCCTTTGTACCAGCTCTACATTTTGATTGATGGTTCATCTGTTGCTTATTACAGGCTGTCATTTGGATGTTTAAATTATCAGGCTCTACGTTAAAGAAAAAAACTGCCATCCTTTTTCTTCTTATTTACTTAATGCTGTTTATGACTCCCACTGCAGTCTTACACAGATCTGTCTTGATTGTAACAAGTGTCAGACAGCTCCTATTCAAACAACCATTACTCCCCTGACACACTTATTTATAATATTCATGAGTTATAATTAGTTGTCACACATGATGTTAGCAGTGTGTCAGTGAAAGGCAAAGTCTTATCAACGCAGCGCCACATTTCAGGAACGACCAGGTTTTTTTTTACTTCATTAGTGTTGCCCGCTCTCCGTCAATTTTCCCTGCTCGTTCCCTCTATTTCTCATAAAAATAGAATTCATTTTCATGCCTGGCCACCATCTTTATGCAGTAAAAGTGATGAATCCTCTATCTTGCTGCTAATTGTATTTTCTGCAATTTTATTTGCCCATAAAAAATTCATGTTCCCCCCCCCCTCTCTCTCGTCTTCTCTCCTTTTAAAAACTACGCCGAGGGGCACGATATTCTTATTGTGTCTAAGGAGGGGAGAAATGAGGAGAAATGGGGTGCCAGGGTGAGGTTTGATGGCACTGGGTCTACATGGTTGTTTGACTTACTAATAAATGGAAATGAACTCTAACATGCATCTGAGACTGCAGACACAAACAATAATGCCTGTGTGGCCCCCGGCTGTGTTTGAGAATGAAGAATGGCAAAAAACTTAGATGGCAGATCTCTAATTGTCTGGTTTCAGAGCAACAGGGACTGATATTTCATTTTTTTAGTTTTCACTTTCGCAGCTCTGTACATTTATTAGTTCTTCTGGCTGTAAATACCTGTGCACAGCGGTATTTCCTGAACATTAAGTCTCAGCATTTCTTCTTTATTTTAAGAGAAAAATAACTTGAAAATGGACTGGTGATGCAGGACGAAGCAGGTTAAAGGTAGGGTAGGAGATTTCATTCTGATGCACTTTTTGTTAAACTAGTGTAACTTCTCTTTACAATCGGATAGCAACCAATTAGTTCGGCAGTTTCGCTTTAAAACGAAGAATATGAATCATCTGTGGAAGCTATAAAACACTAAAAACATCAGCCAATCCTCCTGGTGGACCCTGCGCGGAGTATTGGCTGGTTGTCACTCTCTTCCTGCTCTGCGCACACCAGAGAGGTACGGGCATGATGGCCGAAGTCACAGACCGCTGCTCGTCTTCAGGTAATGTGCGTCCATGTGATTGGGAGGCGTGGCTTCGGGGTGAGCTCCGAGAGAAAGAGGCGTGTGTTTACTTTCAAAATCTGGCTGACTCACTGAGTTTTCAAAATCTCATACCCTACCATTAATAGATGATGGATGGATGGATAACTTGAAAATGTGCCTTGTTTTTTTTCTGACCATTTAAAGCACAAAACAAAGAGACAACAGCTCACGTCAATGTGGCAATGCTTTGTTTAATGTCAGGGAGGTTGCGGACGGACTCAAGTGCAAGATGGGAGACCGGCAGAGGGTTAAATTAAAATAGTTTATTGTGCCCAAAAACACAGTTCAAAGGTACCAGACCTCAGGGCAAAACATAAGTGCGGCACAAGCCGGCAGGAGGGAAAAAACACACAGGGTAGAGTCACCAAGGTTCTCAAAAACACAAACTCAAAAGGTCTCAAAAATCACACCAGGCAGACAAAATACAAAAATACAAGGCTCAGAAAAATACTCCTGACGACTGGTCAGGTTGTAGACGAGACAAACTGGCACCAAGTGAGGGGAAGACACAGACTATATACACAGGGATCAGGGCAGACAAAGGGACACAGGTGAGGCACATTAGGGAGGAGCAGGTGATCACCAGGAGAAGGAGGGAGAACACAAGGAGGGGGCAGTCAAGACACCTGAAATGAGAGGGGAGTCAGTGATTTCAAAATAAGGCCGGAACTAAAGGCAAACATAATCAAACAAAATACAAAGCAACCGCCCTGGCTCACGCTGGGACCCTGACATTTAAAAGCTAAACACCAGAGTTTTCTTTGGAAATTGATTTTTCAACCTTTTTGAGTGAAAAAAAAACATTCGGTCAATGATACGTTCTCCCAGATGACACACATGGTTGCTGTTATAACATCATGTGATATATTATAAAAACATAAAAACACATTTGTGCCTGTGTTAAGTTTAGTTTTTTGCTACTACTGCTAGAAAACTACTGGTTAAGGTTAGGCATTAGATAAAGGGGGTAAGGGGATAAAGTGGTATCAGATCATTTTTAACACAAATTCATAACATTAAAAAATGTCAGGTCAGGTGGGAATTTGCACAGCACATTTCTTCTACAGATGACGGTCTGCACCCTGGTTTGTACTGAATAAAAAGGTTGAGTTTGGCAAAGTGTGTGTTTGACATGAAAGATGGATCCACAAGTTACTTGTATCCAAAAATAAAAGACACTAGAGTGATTCAAGCTTTTGGTAATAAAGGAAATAAGCAGAACTCGATGACAGTCTTTCCAATTTCTGCTTTGCAAATGTAGTTTTTTCTTTAATGTCTTAATTTTAAAGTACTAGAAGAGGGGAAGGGGGGAATTAGAATGTTGTTTTTCTGCATTCCAAATGAATAATTACACACATGAAAGCCTCAATGTCAACATGGACTTCATCTCCTACCTCTCCTGCATGCAATCATGCAGCTTTTATTCCCTCTGTTGGGCCTTTCAGGGTTTGGTACAGAGCGAAGGAATGTGAGGGAGAGGATGTTGAGGCAGAATTGGTATTCTCACAGGCTCTGTGTGAGTGTGGCTTTGTTCCAAAGTGGTGTGAAGAAGAAGAAGAAGAGATGGACAGAGAAAGAGGGGAGGGAGAGGAGGGCAGCACTTTCTGGTGAAGGTCAGCGGGTTAAGCCGGTGGGGATCCTTGGAGACGGGGCCCTGCCGAAAAATGGTAATGCTCCAAGCCATGATTCATCGCAAAGGCATCCGTCCCCCTATACTTATGTGTGTGTGTGTCTGTGTGTGTGTTTACAATGACGTCATGCCATCGGTCCCCAGGCTGTCACAGGCTGACAAGCAGAGGCTGTGGAGGAGCAGTGTTTTCACTGCAACAGGCAGCGTGATGGAGCGCTGCGGTGGGGGTGGGGCTGCTCTCTGAATGGCAGGTGCCATGCTGTTCGCAGTGCTCAGGGGAAGTGGAGTTTAGCTTGTTGACAGTCTGGGTACGGTTTGGCGGCGGCACAAGCACCGTGACTGCAGAGTGGAGCTCCTGCAGAGCACGTTAGCTACTTTTTGGAATTTTTATTTCCTGTTCTGCTTCATGTTCGGCGTCTGGAGCTCAGGTTTCATTTTAATCACAGTTTACTTTATATAGCTGTCCCCTGCTGCCGCCTCTTCCTCCAATGCACTCTGAAGCAGGTTAATTGAAGGAAACTGCTACGGGAGATGGGGAGATGAACTGTAACTATCAATAGGCAGGAGCCCACTTACCTTTCCTTACTGGCTGCTTAAAGTATTCAGTATCAGTATTGAATTTGTCTCACCTCTAACCTGCATGCTTGCAGATGTTTTGTCTGCTTCATATTGCCAGACAATATGATCAATATGATCCAGGTTCATTAGTTTGGTTGAAGCAGTAGCTTCAACCAAAGACTCTTTCCATAATGGGAGCATTTTAGTGTCCTTCAGTGCTTGTTATTTGCTTTGATTTACTCTACCAAGAATATATGTGATGATAATGTTTTTTCATGCATCAAGGACAATTTTCAAGCAGTTCTAGGAGTCATAGGAATCATATCTGTACCTCCTCACAATATAGGATAACTTGTACAGATCTGGGAACACTGATGTCAAAATGTGCCAATCATATTCCCCTCAGCCAGCCATCCGAATTCTGTTTCTATTCTAAACAAATAATTACCTTATTTTCCAGACTATAGGTTACACTGGAGTATTAGTCGCACCAGCGGGCCAGCGTAAATCATTAAGTTTTTAGCGTAATGTTGCCTCCTAACTCCTCCTAACTTAAGTGGTGCAGCTGCTGGACATTGAGAGTGAGACACACGCATTTCAACAAGTCCTCACACAGAGAAATGATTTGCTTCACTGCACAGAAACTCCAATAAACATCCTGTAAATGAATAAAAGTCAGACTACTGTGCGCTCATATAGCTGTCTGGAATTAGCAACCAATCAGAAAATAGAATTCCTTGTTGTCAGGTGAGGTCTGAGGCTCAGCTGCAAGCACACGTTCCATGAACCGTGTGTCACCTATGCTCGGAATGCAAAGTGTGGACAAGCTGGAGGTGGAAGAGAACCGTCAGGAGAAGGACAGAACAGCTGCCATTATATCTGTGATGGGACGTCAGGACACAAAGCTAACTAACTGTATATTTTAATATATAAGTCGCACCTGAGTATAAGTCGCATACCCAGCCAAAGGATGGAAAATAGTGCGACTTATAGTCCGGTCTCTGGATTTGAGTTGGATTTCCAAGGTGTTATCAATGTGACAGAATAAACTTTTGACAAATTTGGATAGACATACAATCAGAGAGCATGTGACTAGAGGCAGAGCAACAACTAGACTAGTATCACCAACTCTTCAGAAAGGAAATATCTATCTATGTAAAAGTTTGGTGCTGATTTATGAACAAATGCTTGATAAGAAAATCTGGCAGCAGCTTCTTAGATTATAGGCTGCTAAGAGCTCATATTTGTATTGTACAGTAAATTCTCAGTTAAACTAAAACAACAAGCTAAAACGGGCTAAACAACTCCAGTTACTGATTCACATGAGGATTTATTTTCACAGCTGGCACACTTTCCACACAACATCACCAGCATTTGTGTCCAGTCCAGACAGATGTGTGTGTGTGCATCTCTACAGCAGGAAACATCTTAAATTAGTCACTGTAATTTGATTCTGTGCCAGCACAACAACAATATCGACTCGAAGCTTTCTTTAAGTTGCATCTAAAACAATCAAGAAAGTATTTAAAATGTGGAAGGAGGATTTCCCCTGCAGTGGTTTGGCAGCTGAAGCCGTTCTAGCAGTGTAATCAAAAACAATCACACGGTCATGAATTGTCTATAAGCTGAGTAGAAGGCAATAAAAGAGAGATCCCAGGACAACGTGCAGATGTTTGACTGGCTCATTAGGCTGCGGATACGATGCTCAGTCTGCTGTTTTCACTCATTAGCAACAATTTATGCAGCGGCTAATCATCCAAAATCATGAACTTCCCCTCCTGCAAAGTAAGCTCCATGATCTGTGAAATAAGAGATCTATTTATACACTCGGCAAATTTTTAACTCAACGTTTTGTCCCCAGAACGATTTTGGCAGTTCTCTTAAGTTATCATTAAATGCGCTTATTATGTTTTATTTCCATTTAAATTCTTAAACAGCTAAAAAAAAAAAAATGTGATTAACTCCAAGCTATGTTTCCCCACAAGAATTTTCTCACCGAGTCTTTGGGCTGTGCAGTTTTTTTTTTTCGTTTTTTTTTCCCGCTGAGCTTTAATTAAAGCGAAGAGTTATAGCACCCCAGGACAAATTCACTCACACACAAAAATGAAATTGTTCAATAATATACAGACTGTGCGTTACACACTGGAGCCGTTTTATTTATTTTTTCTTTACTCTGGAGTTTGTTTGAGTCCTCTCTTTGGCTCCTGGAATTCTGACCCAGTTTGGTGTTGAGTCCTGTTTGGCCTCGGTTGGCATGCTTCGCTGAATTTTGGGTCGCCCTACTGGCCGCTTGCACTGAGAAGATTGTGAGATCTAAATATTGTGCGTGACAATAAATCCGCCTTTTGGGAGATAAAGAAACAGCAGAGAGGCAAACTTTTTTTTTTTTTTACTTTTAAGACATTCCTGCTTGGGCAGTGAGATCAGAGAGGGGGAGGAGCTGGGGGGGGGGGGGGGGGGGTGAGTAAAATGAGGCCAATGACTCACAACAGGGGGTCCTCTGGCACCTGCTCATATGCACTTCATGCCAAGTGAGGCACATCTCTCAGCCCTCTTAACAAGAGCCAGTGCCACTCCGGTGGCCAAAACAGTCTGTGTGTGTATGCACATGCATTAGTGTGTTTGCAGTGCAGTCGAGCAGCGCTGCTGCCTGCATCCATAATTAAGCCCAGGACATACCCATCAACAGGAATATAATTGGTCAGTAGGAGTGATTGTTGGGGGAAGAGGGTGGTGGTGAGAGAGGGAGAGAGAGAGAGAGAGAGAGAGAAGAAAGGAGAAGATAGAGAGGCAGCCATTTACATGCTAATGCCGTCCTCAGCCCTTCAGCTGCCTCGTTGCGTGTCTTGCCCGCTACCCTCGAATGAGCTCTTGGCTGGCAAGCTAGTCGCCATGTTTACACAATAAACAAACAGCAATGAGGTTAAAGTCTTTTCATGCATCTTTTTTTTTCCGTATTAGCAACAGTCAGTTGTTGCGTAACTCTCCTGCGTCTCATCTGACTGCTTTTTCGTCCTTTTTGTGTCATCTCTGGTCTTTTTCTTGTTGTTTTTTCGTTTCCTAGGTGACAGAGTGGGCACCAGACGAGGAAACCAGGAGGTCCTGTCAGAGCAAAGGCAAAACAGAGGTAACCTCCATCACGCCCCCAATTACAACAGATCACGTCAGCACCGCCCGGCTTACACAGAGGCCATTTTGATATCTGTGGGTCCTTGGTCCTTATGGGCCTCATGGGAGGGCTCAGTGCAGAGCAGCTATTTCAGACCCGTCAATCAGGAGTTGTTTTGCTTCTTTTCTTGAAGAGAGAGGGCAAAAAGGAAAAGCGAGGGTGAGATAGTAGGACACAAAAGCAGTGTCTGATAGCAGCAGATCATTTGTCTTATTGAGATTATTTTGTGAGATTTTATCTCTGAAGAGTGACACCGAACACACAAAACAATCAATTTTCTTCACAGCAGTTACCACGAAAATCCATGAAACAATTCAAACACCTTTTGTTAAAACAGATTGTTTTTACTGAAGTGCAAGCTTAGAGCCGATGTCAATGTCACAAATGGGCTTCCATGTAGTTACAAACAAGCATTCATATTTTCAGACAATAGAGTGAAAAGTGCAGACACTGAATTACTCTGCTTTTGATCGGGAGCCAGGCTGGCACCAGAAGATTTGATCCATTGTTCTTCTTGGAGTATTTAGCAACCTACCACAGCTCTGCTGTAACTTTCTGAATGCTGTTCTTCTCTCACTGCGTCCGTGCAGATTGAATGTCAGAACTACATCAGAGTCCTGCTGGTGAACAAGACCGAGGTCATGACCTGTGGGACCAACGCCTTCCAACCACTGTGTATCACCAGAGAGGTACTAATTAGCATGTGTGACTTAGTGTAGAAACTCTTTAAAAAAAACAGCTGCAGATGTTTAACCCCTTGCTGTCTGTCTCAGGTGGGAAACATGAGCAGTGTGCTGGAGCGTATAAATGGCGTGGCACGCTGCCCGTACGACCCTCGCCACAACTCCACGGCGGTCGTCACGGAGAGTGGGGAGCTGTACGCCGCCACCGTCATCGACTTCTCCGGGCGCGACCCCGTCATATACCGCAGCATGGGAGGCATGCCCCCATTGCGGACCGCCCAGTACAACTCAAAGTGGCTCAACGGTACAGTAACACACACAAATTTAACCCTTAGAACCCTAAGCAGTG
The DNA here is from genome assembly GCF_900634625.1 of Parambassis ranga. Taxonomy (NCBI): domain Eukaryota; kingdom Metazoa; phylum Chordata; class Actinopteri; family Ambassidae; genus Parambassis; species Parambassis ranga. Next base: position 4,303,241 of record NC_041041.1, on the reverse strand, counting down.
TTTCTTGTCTGTCACTGTGGAAGAATTCACACACCCCTACACAAGTCAACACAGTTATACATGTACGTTATAAAGTTGCAGTCCTGCTGGCAGGTATCTGAGTATCTAATAAAATTCACGTACAGTAAAGTGAAACTTTCAGATTGATTGTTTTGACTCCAAACATTTGGGAGAATACAGGTTAAAGGTCTGATACTCTGAGCCACAGCTTTGTTAGCCTTTCACAGGGTCAGTGTTTTACATCAGGTGTGAGAAATCTTATCTGATTGGCTGCAAAGCCTTGCTGGATTTTCCCAAATAATCCACACAAGGTGGTTAAATCTTAGAGTTCTGGTGCCAAACAACCTTTGAGCATTCCTGCTGTTTCTTCAAACATTCTTTCTCGGCCCGCCTCGGCCAAGTCTGCACTTTTCCTTCCAACACAATCGGCTCTCTTGTTACAGCAGATCAATCAGACAGGGCTGTTTTTCTTTCAAAGGATCACAAAGACTGTTTTGGTTTGAGGATGTGTGTGTGTGTGTGGAGCACACAGCACAGGTTAGTCACAGGAATTGATGGGATTTATGAAATGGTGGAGGATGGTGAAATGCTGTCAATCCTGCTGGTGTCGGTGTCAATCTGCACGCTGCTGACGCTGGGCCTTTTCCTGTGAACACATCCTTACTGCAGCAGAAACAGAGACGGACCTTCCACTGAAACAGGCCGCCATGGCGCTGCTTTGATATGCAGATTCGTGGAGCTATAGAGGAGATATACAGGAAGGAGTTATTTTAAGCATCTGTAGCTCTGGAAGTAAAGGTCAGAATTTTCTGTCTCTGAGACAAAGTGAGACGACTAAAGACCAAGTCATGTTCAGCATGTGCGGACGGAAAGTCAGTTTAATGCGCTGCGATGGCGTCTGTTTCTGAAGGATTATGGGAATTCAGCCAATCAGATGGCTACACTAGTATGTAGTCTTCCAAGTCAGCAGTTTTTTGCATGATGGGGCTTTGTGTAGCTCATATGCTGATTAAAGGTTGAGGGGATGACCGCAGCTCAGTGAAATCATTAGTTTCTCCAGTTTTTTCGCTGCATGTGCAAAGTTGAAGAACCAACATCAACACAGACAAACACAGCCTACACTTCAGCTACAACATGTGAACATACGACTTTGTAGAGTTTGAGAGTTTTCAAGAAACGTGCCTTGCTTTGATTTTGGATGGCTGAGAATCTTCATCGACATACATACAGCTTTAATCTCTACCAGCTCAGTACCAGGCCATGCTAAACCTTTTGCACACTCTGTGGTGGTTGCTCTGCCTCTGCCCGTTGTGCAAAAGTGAAGCCAAAATATTTTGCCTACAGGTGCTGCCATTTGGAAGAAGTTGCAATCTTGTCTGCTCAGTAAAAGTTGCATCGTCACTCATCCACTTCTACATCGAGCCACCAGATCATCATCATTGGCTACTGAACATGACGTTACTTCAGCGTTTTTAGCCAACAATAACTAATTAGATGCAAACGTAACACCTAAACACAGGTCAGTGTGATAAAAACAAGCAACTAAGAAACCATACATCATCTCAGAGTGCTTCTAGTCTTTAGTTGGATCCATGTCTCATCCTCTATCATGGAGGAATCGGTGTGTATGATCTATACTACAGGGCCAGCCTGGTGGGGAAATCCAGATGTGTTGGCCTCATTATTGGTCAGCTGTAATGGCATCCATCTTTATTCTGTCTCTGCTTTGTATATTTACTCCAGCAGACTGTGACACCCTATCAATGGTTTGTATCTCCTCACATAACCTCTCCTTTAAATAAGCATCGGTTTTGTTTTTGCTGGTGCTGTTCAAACACCTTGACGGACTTAGACAGGATTATATCACACAGACTCCTGCAGGAGGTCTTTTTATTGATCAGTATGAAGGATGATCAGCTCTCTGAGGATAATATCTACTTCTAGCCTTGTCTTGAAACTAGCTATTTTGTCTCCGTGGTTCAAATGGCAAATTCTTGGAATTAATAATGACATCAAATGAAGAAAAGCTACACAACTGAGATGTTGGAATAGCTCAACATTTTCTGCTTGATAAATAGCTAGTTAACTTTTCTTTGACTACAGCATCAATCACTTACATAATGAACAAATATGCACATATGTTTGGCCAGCTGCATTATGATGAAGAGTTTGCCAGAATAAAAGAGAAGCCAGAACCAGAAGAGTAAGAATGAGAAGATGGAGTACAGGCGGAGGCAGAGAGAGTGAAGGTGTGGCTGTGATAGAGAGTTGTTGGACAGAGAGAAGGATGAGAGAGCAGCAGAGAAGATAGACTGAGGAGTCAGTGAGCGATGTAATTATTCCTCACAGCAGGTTGGGGGTGAAATTACATCACACAGCATGCTGCACACCCTGTGCGTGCATGCAAGCCGGTGTGTATGTATTTATATTGTATGCATGTGCTTCTGTGGGTGAGAGAGAAAGAGCAGCAGAATGTAGATGGTGTGCTCATCAGCATATTCACGGCTGTCTCACATGCTCCCCTCCTCTCCAGCGGTCAAAGCGTGCCCTCAGCTTCATGGCTGATTCTGCGAGATCTATGGAGCCGCGTTCCCGCTGGATTCAGGGTGTGAATGAAAATCTCATTTCCAGCTCTGAGCCGCTCCAGTTCAGGAGAACTGAAGGCAGAGGAAGGGGGTCCTGGATCTAATCAATCTGTTCCCTTATTGGATTGGTAGCCTGCCAGGTGCTGACCAACTGTTTCCCATCATGCATCTGAATGTCACAGGAGCTACAGAGTGAAATAATCCAAACAATGCGAGGTTCTCTCATTCCCCTGCAGACGTTGAATATGAAACTAAATATTTATTTATATGACTCGCTTCCAAGCACTTCTCAGCTTTCACATAAAGTGTGTCTTGGCACATAAAACATCCCTCTGTATAATCATGCTAATGCACACCAGCACAACCTTAAACTTTTCATGCAGATAATTTGCATCAGAAAAATATTGTTTCTAGTATAACAATAAATTCTGCCATGATTACAATGAAAGGAAAACTTCGTGCTGAATACTCTGCTGTTGCGGTTTTTCCTACAATAGCTGCTCCTGGCAGACGGAGCCCAGCATCAGTCCAGGTCGAGCACTCTGTTACAGCTCATTGGCATAAACTGCTTCTTTTATCCTCCACGCTCAGTGGCTCATTTATCAGCTGCTCATCTGCCAGCTGACCTGTGACATCCAATCACACTCATACAACAGATTCTGCTTCCTGTGTCTCTGCTGATGTCTTCATGGCTACATGAAGCTTACAGTCGCAGCGCTAATAATGCAGCAGTCTGTATCACAGGCTCAAGGTCCTGTCACCCAAAGAGGTCTGTGAGGGCACAGTGGCACCTTCATCCGACTGCTGAATTCAAATATGGCAGACAGAAAGCTGGTCACCATCCCCACACAGGAGACCACTGATATTATTCCAGAATGGAGAAGGGCGTGATCAGAGGCAGTTTCAGCATGTTAAAGAACAGCCTGCCATTTCAGAGGCAGATCCAGCACCGTGGCCACACATGAGACTTGCATCCACCACTTCCAGCCAGACACCAAAGAATAATAACACCCAGAGATACCTGCATTAAGGTGATGGCCTCTGTGCTGCTGGTGGAGAAGGGTTGCACAGTTTCAGGGGACGCTGATCTCTGAGTCAGAGATGCTCCTCTACCAGGACAGTCCTCATCATCAACCATCACCCCACTCCTGATTTGTCCTCTTTGACCCACACCTCTTACTTCTAAATCAGTGGTCCCCATTTTGACAGATAATGACATCATTATTGATGCATCCCACTTTCTGGAAGTCCAAGACACTGACCTGTGTGAACCACTGTTGCTGGTTTTAATGTGTAAAATTAGGACTGATTTATCCCTCCTATGCCTCGCATTGCCTGAGGAGCAATGTGTTGTTTTAACTTTGCAAAACGAATTAGTGCACGAACATGTTTTGGAGGAGATGGCGCTGAAAAAATTTTACTCACTCGGTCTTGTAATTTCTTTAACAGATGCTCACCATCATCCAGAACAAGACAAATGAACAACTAATCCAATTAAAAAAGTAAACCAAAATACAGAAGCTACAGTGAGAAGCAAACTCAGAATTAATACAAACTAAATAAGACAAAAGGGTGAATCAGACCATCTGTCCATGCTCCACATCAGCACATGACTTCTTACATTCTTCCTGCACTCTCTCTCTCTCTCTGCATATTAATCAGTGCTGGTCTTTCTGTGTTTGATCTGAAGCATCATGCAATGTTACTGATGGCAGCTTCACTCCTCCAGCACCCAACCAGCTTGCCAGATTGAACAATCTGTTTACCACTCAGCAGGGAACGGAAATATAAAAAAACATAAAGCTCTCCGCTCATCACATGCGCTGCCCACGCAGCGTCGTTACTGTTTAGCAGAATCCGTCAGCTCCACCTGCCCTTTAGCTGACACACGTACAGTATGCATAAACACAGGTATGTAAACACAGAACCGCTTCAACACACACATTTCCCTTTTACATTACACTGCTGATTTATGCATATGGACGACTTCACATGGCTTTTAGCTGCCGGCAAATGTTATCTCCTCAGCTGTAGTAGTTGTAGTCAGGCGTGACACAACCCGCTTGTTCATCTGCATGCTTATTAGCACCCATTAGCTGTTTGAATGAGATCTCAGCTTTAGAGAAACCAACATTTAGGTGTTACACGTTATGATAAATATGCTGGGGGGGGTTCTTATGACCTTTTCTGCCTGTTACGCTTTCGATTTGAACTACAGACTGTGGTCATAAGGACCTCCGCTTCATTAAATAGATGAGTTGATTAGATGGCCCGCTAAATTAACCATCTCTCCACATGGGTGCAGAGTAACTTGGATTATCTGCGTGTGAGGTCTTCTCTGAGCTGCTGATTGTGTTTTTTTGTACCCCACAGCTGCCTTTTTTCCCCCCAACATGTGAATTAGAAGGCTGCTGTCGCTGTGTGGGCAGGAGTTTTGTCTCTTCCTGTTCAGGTTTAAAAGTCCTGAAAGCCTCCTGAGGCACATTCCATCATGGCTGTGTGACTGTGTTTGTAATACCAGTGTCTTGTTTTGTTGTTGTTGTTGTGCATGTATCCGTGCAAATTATCTGTTCTATTCTTCCGTCTTGTGTTTTGTGTTTTGTGTCTGATATCACTTACGATAAATGGGTCCCAGTGGAGAAGTGAAGCGACAGCAGCAGTGGCTTTCTCTGCACACTGAGCAGCATCATCTGGGGGATTGGGGGGTGGAGGGATGGGAGGGGGGGTTTAGTGGAAAACAAATCTTCAGAGAGAGAGAAAGCCACAATCAGCTTGGTGTCACAACAGCAGCGTGGGTGTTTGTTAAAGGCTCCGTCTCAATCTACATCTTATTATTATCGTTGGCCTTAGCTATGGTTTTATTGTTTCTGTGGAATATATATTTATTCAAATTAAACATTAATGTCAGCTTAATATTCACAAATTCTGCAACTTTCACAATCAACATGTTGTTAGACACTAAACAACTGGAAGTGCTTTTTGTTTGTAACATGCATGTAAAATTACCAGGATATTTCCAACCATAAAGAAGCACTGGACATGTAGACATGTTACTTCCATATGTTCACTTGTAAAACAAGTCATTGTTTTCCATATATAGTGGCATGCAAAGGATTCAGAGGGATAAAAATCTTCAATACTGAGCAAACATTTGCTCAATTAGCTGCAACATGTTCATGCAAAGCCATTGTCATCAAGTTATCTATGACTAATACTACGACTGGCCCATTGACTGATTGTTTCTACTGTTGTCAGCCTGTCAGAAACTTGGTCAGGAGTCCTTTTTGTGGCATGATTGTAGACATTTCTAAGCCAGACTTCTATTACTTTTATCTCTAGTAATCATTGATAATCAAATGCATGGGGAAATAAGGTACAAAAAAAATCCTTTGATGTCTGTTTTCATGCATTTTTAGTGGCTGTGAGTGATACGAATACACTGGGGCATCATGGCACATGATGACTAGTGATGACGAATTCATCAGGAATTTAGATGAACTGATCCTTTAAGCCACTCAAAAGCTTCTTTTTTTTTAATGTCAAAGCCCCATGTGGACGTTAAATCAGCTTCCATCGTTGCATTTCAGACTAATGTGTTGGACCATTTTTTTTCCCCGCCTGCTCACAGCCATGAATTAGTATTCATTGATGAGTCATGTGTTTGCAAAGCTCGACAGTAACATCCCTGTTATTCAGTCCCCTTTACCTGATAAACCCACCCAGCAGGGAGGACCATTAATCATTCGCTGTGTCACCCGAGGCAATAAAAGCAGCGGGCTGTCCAGTTAAACAGACATAGCTTCATGGATTTACCATCAAAACATCAGACAGATTTATTCGTCACCATTTGTTATCTTCCTGCTCTGCATTTGACATTGAGGCTCTTCTTCCAGAGGATTTTTAGCAGGAGAGCGGAACAGCCGAAGTGTTTATTGTAATCGATAATAAGAAGGGGTCAAAGCGACTCCATATAGAAGATAAATGGTGAAAATATTTCTGTTTCTCTGGCATCAACATAATGAGGCGCTCTCTCCCTCCCTCCCTCCTGTCCTGCAGAGCCCCACTTCATCTCAGCCTACGACATCGGCCTCTTCACCTTTTTCTTCCTGAGGGAGAACGCGGTGGAGCACGACTGCGGCAAGACGGTCTATTCCCGCGTGGCTCGAGTTTGCAAGAACGACATCGGTGGGCGGTTTCTCCTAGAGGACACCTGGACCACGTTCATGAAGGCCAGGCTTAACTGCTCCCGCTCTGGCGAGATCCCCTTCTACTACAACGAGCTGCAGAGCACATTCTACCTGCCCGAACAAGACCTAATCTACGGCATCTTCACGACCAATGTGTGAGTAAACACAAATGGGGTGTATCGCAGCAGCTGTTGCGTGGGAGGATGCAGTCATAGGGTTTCTGGTGAAAGGTTGCCAGAAATGTGTTGCATTCAGCCATCTTGACACATTTCTTTGAGCAGAATTGATGCCAAATATGTAGGATGCTGCACCACCGATAAGGCGAGTTCTGAGGGTGAATCATCCACTTTGACACAATTATTCTAAACCCTGGTTCCACAGAATTGGGAGTGGAAATTGCTTTTTTAGCATGAAAAATAATTTTATCTGCAGCTAATCCGGTTACCATAATTACAGCACTCAAGGTGAAACTGAGATTTTATGGTATTTTTAGGATTTTTTTGTGCACTAAACATAATGCCAGCTCCAACTTTGACTAAAAAAAGTGGGTTGGTTGATATTATATAGTAAAAGTTCTCATTCAAAAAAATGATATGATAAATAAAACAAGCGTACTGTAACACATCTCCATGAAATGCTTCTTAACATTGCCCTCGCTGTTGCACAGAAAGGATGAACAAACTAAAACAAGCAGCAGCTGTGCAGCACCAACAAGAATTTCTTTTAATTTAGCGCTAAAATTTTATCATTTCATTGGATTTGTTATTCCACCTGTATAGAAACAGAGTTTTCCAGAGTTTGGAGCCTCCCTGGTGCTTCTTATGATCAGTGTGGCTGCATGCAGCTCTCAGCTGTCTCTGCTGTTTGATTGCACCAGGTGGGGGGGGGGGTCACACACTGAGAACACATTTGTGTACTTAGAGGTCTTGTTGTGTCTTTTGAGTGTGGTCAGCTTATCTGACACTGCAGGTTAGAAAAAGGAAGATTCAGTCCTATCAGGTAGATTAAATAAATATGAACGATCCCTTTTATATCTGACTTCTTTTGTCAAAATCTAATGAAATCCCTCTTGGCCAAGTAAATATCTCTTTTTTAAAAGCATAATGCTATGAAATTATGGGCACTATATTTCTACTAATTCCACTTGCAGGGCAGTTTACAAATTTGAGACCCGGGTGAGCCAGAAATCCAAAAACTAAACAAACAAGAGCAATAAAACACACAAAACAAACAAACAAAAGTACACACAAAATGAGATATGGAACAGAAAAGGAACCAACCGGAATAAAGAACTCAGAACCCACTGAAACACGGGAGAACATGGGAGCAAACACAAGAACAACACAGGACAAAGTGACGACAGCGAGCACAGGAAGAGTAGCAAGACACAGGTGAGAACAATGAGGGCGGGGCAGGTAATCAACAGGAGGAGGCAAGAAAGAAAGAAGCTCTAGCCCTGCTCTGGGTTCCACTTGCAGAGCCACTAATGTAAGTGGTAAATGTACAATAAGAATGAAAGGATTAGTTCAACAAAAGTTTGAGTGACCTGCTGCACCAGATCACCTCCTCTCACCCTGTAGTGCACACTCTGGACAGGAAGTGGCTGCACATGACGAGATGCAGCCTGTTGACACCCCTCAGCTCGTCTCACAGCGCAAATAAAAGCCAAATTATGCAGGTGTAAGATAACAAGGGAACGGGGATAGGAACAGAGGGAGAAGCAGATAAAACTCATGATCAGTGTAGCACAAATCTGAAAGCACCAGACCCCCCTGTCACGCCTAAGTCATGCTAAACACTTCCAGTGCAGCAAGTGCTGTCCTGAACTGTGTGTGCGTGTGAAGTGTGTGTGAGGAGGCACAGTCGTTGGTATTCAGATGTATTCTGTGTTCTGTCAGGGGAGAAGTTGAATCCTGCCTCTCACCTTCTGCTCTCTCACCTGTTAAGCTGCTGGTATTTGACACTACATGGCTGCTTCCCATCAGCCTGCAGCCATTTTTAGTGATGGATGGAGAAGGAGAGGGAGAGTGTGAAGTGGTGGAGAGACCAAAGAAATAAAAAGAGAGAGAGAGAGAGAGGAGATTTGGACAAAGGAGAGAAAAGAGAAGAGGTAATGAGAAAAATCACAGAGCTCCGAGCTTTTGTCTTTCTTTTATTGTCTCCTCCTTCCTCTCAGAAGCGATTCGTCGGTCCTCCTTCCAAAACTGCTTCCCTCACCGGGGTTGGATATGTTAATGCAATCACCACAAACACTGTCTCCATCTGTCTGGCCTAAATTGAACAGGCTCACAGCTGCTCCCAGGAGTTTGGGGCTGTAAAACAGAACAGGAAGAGTTGGAACTGAGTACTTATCCTCTCTGTCTGCTCCCAATCTGGGCTGGGTCTCATTACTGTGAAGTGACCTCTGCTTTCTGGTCATGTGTTAATGATGGAGATGACATGTTTGTGGTTCAGCCTTCAGATTTTTATTTCGTCAGGAACAACTCCGGTAACCCTTCATGGGAGATAATGTGCTCTCTGTCTTATTTTAGTGTAAAGTGAAGATTTTGGGTTTTTAGAGGTCAGGTGACCTCCGGCCTTTGGTGTCCTAGTGCCAAGTGCACCGGTGGACAACCTTGTGCTTGAACATGGTGTTCGTTATGGGCAGACCGTGACCAGCACAGAAGTCCAATAACAAGACACCACTCGGGTTCAGATCTGGGAGGCTGTTCCTCCCAATCACGCCTCTCCAGGTGTTACTGTCCCCCAGCAAGATGACAGAGTCTCCAGTCGGGGCACCATCCAGCACCCCTCCCGGAGACTGTAGAAAGGTCTGGTACTCTACACTGCTGTTCCACAGTGAGGGACCTCTCCCAGGCCCGAAGGCGCAGGGAGGTGACTCCAACACACGGCAGCTAAGCTATGTGTTGGAACAATGTGTTTGTGTTTGCACATATTTGTTTTGCCAGGTCTGTGCTACCGATCATTACAAAAGCTGAAAACAGCTGTTGATCTGTAAAAAGTCTTTAAAAGACTTTAAAAGAATATTGTGTGTGCGTAGGATACACAGTCCTGTTAACACTAAGCCACTATGTATGTATATATATATATATATATATATATATATATATTTGGACATATATATATATATATATATATATTTGGACATATATATATATATATATATATATATATATATATATATATATATATATATATATATATATATATATATATGGGACAGGTAGAATGCAGGTAGAAAGCCATATTTAATCACAAGAAAAACAATAATCCAATCATTGCCTCAGCCTTACTTCCAATAAGGAGAGGTGAGAAAGGGAAAAAAAATTACCTCGACATGCACCAGCCAGCAGAGCCTGTGGAGGCGTTATGTAAGGGAGGTTTTAGCACTCCATCAGAATAAGGACACTTAAGACCTCCGAGTACAGCCAGGTCTTTTAATTAACTCGGGGTCCTTATTGGCAGGGTCCTTCTGTCGTGGGTAACATTCTCCTGCTGAGGTGTCTAACCTGCCATTACTAACTAATTATGAGCCTCCTTATCTATTTCTAGGTGGCTTCATTGACCTGCTCCACTTTATCGGTTCTTAGAAGGTCTCATATCGGAGAGGTCTGAGACAAATGGCCCATTAATTGATTAGAAGAGAGTTATAATTATAGGTGATTTCTTTTAAAAAGTCATTCACCAGGCAAAACGTGAGAAACTGTGACACTTTTATCACGTTAAACGTTCAACATTTTGACGTTTGTGGCTGCTTCAATTAAATACGTTAGAGGAAAACTTGAGATCAGCCAAACACACAGACAGATTCTTAAATTCTGTATGTCTGCTGTTCTGCTCAGTTACACCAGTTTTATTCAGTCTGGAAAAAGAAATCGGACTAATCTGAGCTTCAGGGCAGGATTAAGAACAGAGATGTCGTCTTTGTGATAAATGTTGATGAGATTGATTTAGCTATAAGAGTAGCTGAAAGGGGCCTTTTAATGGCTGCAAAGTATAGAGCTCCAAGGGAGCTATAGAAAGAAAAATACAATTATAGGCACATTTTATGATATTGAATGCTCAAAACGTATGCTCATGTTGACCCTTTGTCTTCACTGTGTTAAATAAACTTAAATTAACTTCACAAAGTGGCAATACTGCAACACTCTTTGGGGATAATTGTATTGTCTAAAAATTGGTCTGTGGTGCAGTTTATGCAAGCAGTGCATTGTTAAGCACACAAACGATGGTTGGAAACAGAGGTTTGCATGATGTTGTGTGGAGTTTCTGTTTGTTTACTTCATGTGCTGCACACAACTCAGAGATCGG